>NW_020954672.1:5516283-5767139 GCF_900497805.2 Vombatus ursinus
GAGAGAGAGAGAGAGAGAGAGAGAGAGAGAGAGAGAGAGAGAGGGAATGAGGGAAGGAGGGAGGGAGGGAGAGACAGACAGAGAGACTCATAGGACCTTGGGAAATACCCACAGTTAGGGGACATGATATGGATGATGAGTTAGAAGAAGAAACTGAGAATGAACAGTCAGATGGGTTGGAGAACCAGGAGGCAGTAGTGTGACAAATACCTAGAGATGAGAGAGCTTCTGGGAAAGAGCAGTCAACACTGTAACAGATAGATCAAGAAGGATGAGGACTGAGAATATGGCAATCAAGAGATCATTAATAACTTTGGAGGAGTGTAGTTTTCTTTTCTTTTCTCTTTGGTCTTCCTCCAGTCTTTATAGTTTTTAAATATTATTTATTTATTTAAAATATATTTATTTTATATCTTTTTAAATTTTGACTTCTAGATTCTATTCTTCCCTCTTACCCCTCTAACTTAAAAGGCAAACAATATATCTAGTATATGTGTAAAATCAGGCAAAGCAGACTTCCATATTAGTCATATCGCAACAAAGCAAGAAAAATAAAGCAAGCAAGATAATTGTACTTCAATTTGTGTTCAGAGTTCACCAGTTCTCTCTCCCAAGATGGATAGCATTTTTTTATTATGAGTCCTTTGGTATTGTCTTAAATCATTGTATTGATCAGAGTGGCCAAATTTATCACAGTTGATGATCATTACAGCATTGCTGTTAGTATGCTTAATGATCTACTGGTACTTCTCTCTTCACTTTGCATCAGCTTATGTATTGTCTTGCCATGTTTTTCTGAAACTACTTCCTTTTTCATTTCTTACAGAACAACAATACTATTCCATCACAATCATATGCCATAACTTCTTTAGCCATTCCCCATTTGATGAGCATCCTTTCAGTTTCCAATTCTTTGCCACCACTAAAAGAACTGCTATAAATATATTTGTACTTACAAGTCTTTTTCCTTTATCTTTCATCTCGTTGGGGTACAGACCTAGTAGTGGTATTGCTGAGGCAAAGGGTATGCATAGTTTTATAGCCTGTTGGACATAGTTCCAGATTGTTCTCCAGAATAGTTGGACCAGTTCACTACTCCTCCAAAAGTTCATTAATATAGCTATTTTATCTCATTCCTTCCAGCATTTCTCATTTCTGATAAGTGTGAAGTGATACCTCAGAGTTGTTTTGATTTGCATTTCGCTACTTAATGGCGATTTAGAGCATTTTTTCACATGACTATAGATAGCTTTGATTTCTTCTTCTGAAAACTGCCTGTTCATATCCTTTGGCCATTTATCAATTGGGGAATGGCTCTTATTTTTATAACTTTGATTCAGTTCTCTATATATTTGAGAAATGAGGACTTTATCAAAGAAACTTGCTGTAAAATTTTTGGATGTTACTTCATTGTCTTTGATACCTTTTAGCAAAATATAGTTTCTCTGATTTTCTCTTTTAATTAGTTCTATTTTTGCCTTTGCTTAGTGTGAGATAATGATTGCTACCCTTGCCTTTTTTACTTCAGCTGAAGCATAAAAGATTCTGCTCCTTTATTTTAACTCTCTTTCTGTTTCAAGTATATCTCTTGTATACAACATAATTTATTAAAAATTTTATCTAATATTTTATTTTCCCTAGTTATATGTAACAATAATTTTAACATTTGTTTTTAAAACTTTGAGTTCCAAATTCTCTCCATTCCTCCCCTCCCCCACTCATTGAGAAGGCAATCAATTTGATATAGGCTATACATGTGTAGTCATGCAAAAAAATTTCCATAATAGTCGTAATGTGAAAGAAAACATAGACCAACAGAAAACAAACCTCAAGAAAAATAAATTTAAAAAAGTTTGTTTCAATCTGTAGTCAGACATCATCAGTTCTTTCTCTGGCTATGGATAGCCTTTTTCATCATAAGTCCTTCAGAGTTGTCTTGGATCATTGTATTGCTGAGAATAGCCAAGTTATTCACAGCTGATCATCTTACAATACTGCTGTTATTTTGTATATAGTACATATCACCTTGCATCAGTTCATGGAAGCCTCTCCAGGCTTTTCCAAAACCATTTTGCTCATCATTTTCCATAGCACAATAGTATTCCACCACAATCACATATCACAACTTGTTCAGCCATTCTCCAATTAATGGGCATCCCTTCAATTTCCTATTCTTTGCCACGAGAAAAAGAACTGCTATAAATATTTTTGTACATTAAGTCCTTTTGCTTTTTTTAAATCTCTTTTAGGATACAGACCTAGTAGTGACACTGCTAAGTCAAAGGTGATGCATGGTTTTATAGCCCTTTGGGCATAGTTCCAAATTGCTCTATAGAATAGTTAAATCAGTTCA
The DNA here is from genome assembly GCF_900497805.2 of Vombatus ursinus. Classification (NCBI taxonomy): domain Eukaryota; kingdom Metazoa; phylum Chordata; class Mammalia; order Diprotodontia; family Vombatidae; genus Vombatus; species Vombatus ursinus. Next base: position 5,518,637 of record NW_020954672.1, read on the forward strand.
AAACTCCACCAACAGTGTATTAATGTCCCATTTTTCCCACATCCCCTTCCTTTTGTCATTTCCCTTTTTTTGTCCTGTTAGCCAATCTAATAGGTATGAAGTAGTACCTCAGAATTGTTTTAGTTTGCATTTCTCCAATCAACAGTGAGTTAGAACATTTTTTTCCATATGACTATAGATAGCCTTGGCTACTTCATCTGAAAACTATTCATACATTTTAATCATTTATCAATTAGGGAATGGCTCTTACTTTTAAAAATTTTTACCCAGTTCTCTATATGTTTGAGAAATGAGGCCTTTATAAGAGAAACTTCTTCAATTTTTCCCCATATTTGCTATTACTAACTGTATTTCTCTCCATCCTATTCCCCCCTGTTTATTCTATTTTCTCTCCTTTCTCCCTGTCCTCTTAGTGTTTTGCTTCTGACTACCCCTTCCCCCAATCTGCCTTGCCAACCCCCCTCTTCTCTTTTCCCTCTCCCCTCCTACTTTCCTGTAGGGTAAGATAGATTTTGATAGTCAGCTGAGTGTGTATGTTATTCTCTCTTTGAGCCAATTCTGATGAGAGTAAAGTTCACTCTCTTCCTTCACCTTTCCCATTTTCCCCTCCACTTTTTTACCTCTCTTGTGTGACATATTTTGCCCTATTCTACCCCTCCTTTTTTCTTTCTCCCAGTACATTCCTCTGTCACCCCTTAATTTTACTTTTTTTAGATATCATCCCTTCATAATCAACTCATACTGGTGACCTCTGTCTATATGTAATCATTCTATTCCCTAATAACAAGAAAGTTCTTATGAGTTACAAATATCATCTTCCCATGTAAGAATGTAAACAATTTAACCTTATTAAGTACCTTATGATTTCCCTTTCCTATTTGCCTTTTTATGCTTCTCTTGAGTCTTGTATTAGAAAATCAAATTTTCTGTTTGGCTCTGGTTTTTTCATCAAGAATGCTTGAAAGTTCTATTTCACTGAATTTCCATTTTTTCCTCTGAAGGTTTATACTCAGTTTTGCTGGTTAGGTGATTTTTGGTTGTAATTCTAGCTCCTTTGCCCTCTGGAACATCATATTCCAAGCCCTCTGATCCTAAATGTAGAAGCTACTAAATCTTGTATTTATCCTGACTGTAGTTCCACAATACTTGAATTATTCTTTTCTGTCTGCTTACAATATTTTCTCCTTGATCTGGGAAGTATAGAATTTGGCTATAGTATTCCTAGGGGTTTTCCTTTTGGGATCTCTTTCAAGAGGTAATTGGTGGATTCTTTCAATTTCTATTTCCCCCTCTGGTTCTAGAATCTCAGGGCAGTTTTCCTTCATAATTTCTTGAAAGATGATGTCTAGGCTCTTTTTTGATCATGGCTTTCAGGTGGTCCAATAATTTTTAAATTATCTTTCCTGGATCTATATCCCAAGTCACTTGTTTTTTATTGAGATATTTCACATTGCCTTCTATTTTTTCATTCTTTGGTTTTGTTTTATAGTTTCTTGATTTCTCATAAAGTCACTAGCTTCCATTTGTTCCATTCCAATTTCTAAGGAATTATTTTCTTCAGTGAGCTTTTGTACCTCCTTTTCTATTTGGCCAATTCTACTTATAAAGGAGTTTTTTTTTTCTTCACCTAATTTTTGTGTTTCTTTTTCTATTTGGCCAATTCTACTTTCTAAGGCATTCTTCTCCCCATTGACTTCTTGGATCTTTTTTTTAACCATTTGACCTAGTCTGTTTTAATGTGTTATTTTCTTCAGTACTTTTTGTGTCTGCTTTACCAAGCTGTTGACTTATTGTTCATGATTTTCTTTCATAACTCTCATTTCATTTCCCAACTCTCATTTCATTTCCCAAGCTTTCCTCTACCTCTCTTATTTGGTTTTCAAAATCCTTTTTGAGCTCTTCCATGGTGTGAGACCAATTCATATTTTTCTTAGAGGCTTTGGATGTAGGAGCTTTGACTTTGTTATCTTCTTCTGAGTGTGTGTTTGGATCTTCTTTGTCATCATAGTAACTTTTTATGGTCAAATCTTTTCTGTTGCTTGCTCATATTCCTAGCCTCTTACTTGACTTTTTAACTTTTTGTTAAAGTAGGGCTATGCTTCCAGAGTGGAGGGCTCAATGTCCCAAGCTTCAGGGATTTTGTGTAGCTGTTTTCAGAGATACTTCTAGGGACCTATAAGCTTTCCATTCTTCCAAGGTGGTATAATCTAAGGCAAGGCATTTACTACTCTCCTGGCTTGTGCTCTGGTCTGTGAGTGACTACAAGCACTTTTTTCTGCCCTAGAACTGTGAGGAGGGTCCTCCCTCCACTGTGGCTGCAAGCTATGGTGTTCTAGTGCTCCTCCTCCCCCTGGGTCTGCCACTCAAGACTGTGACCCAGATATGAGTATGGGCAAAGCAACAGAGTCCTGCCTCAGTGCTAGCAAAGAAACCGCTGTAATCTCCTTCTCACCAGTTGTTCGATTACTTTACTGTTTGTGATCTAAGAGTCTGGAAGCATCTGCTGCCGCTGCTGATTCAGTCACTCCCAAGGCCTGCTCTTGGTTTGCTGCAGCCAGTGCTGGACTATGCTCCACTCTCACCCAGGTGTGACAGACCTTTCCTGTTGACCTTCCAAGTTGTCTTTGGTGTCTGGGGGCTGCAAGGTCTGGAAACTGCCACTGCTGCCACTGATTCAGTCACTCCAAGGCCTTCACCTCAATTGCTGGGGCCCGATCTGCACTGGTATGGCCTGCATCCTCTCTCACTCTGGTGCAACAGATCTTTCCTGCCAACCTTCTAAGCTGTCTTGGCCTGGAAACTATTTTGCTCTCTTTTTGTGGGTTGTGTTGCTCTAGAATTTGTTTATAGTCATTATTTAAAGATATTTTGAGGGGTTTAGGAGAGAACTCAGGCAAGTCCCTACCTTTACTCTGACATCTTGGCTGCACCTCCAACATACTGTTCAATCCATTCTGCTATCTGCTTCTGTTTTATGGGTTAGCTCATCCCATTCACAATCACAATTATGATTACTAATTATGTATGTCACTTCATTCTATTTTCTTCTGTTTATCCCTCTCTCTCTTTTTATCCTGTCCTTCCTTCAAAGATTGTTTTGCTCCTGACCATTGCCTCCCTTAATCCTCTTTCCTCTATCTCTTATCTCTTTCCCCTCCTGTTTTCCTGTTGGGTAAAATAAATTTCTATATGCAACTGAGTGTGTACATATATTCTTCCCTCTTTGAACCGATTCTGATAAGAGTGACAATCAAGAATTATCTGTCCCCCCATTTTCCTTTACACTATAAAAGTTCTTCCTTGAATACCCCTTTTATGTAAGAAAATTTTTCCCATTCTACCTCTCCCTTCCCCCTTCTCCCAGTGCACCCGTCTTTCTCATCCCTTCATGTTTTATTTGGAGATCATCTCAACATAACTGACCCACACCCATGCTCTCTATCTATTTAGACTCCTTTTACCTGCCTTAATAATGATCCTTAGGAGTTACATCTATGATTTTTCCATATAGGAATGTAAACAGTTTAACTTTGTTGAGTCCCTTATGATTACTCTTCTATGCTTACTTTTTTTTTTACTTCTCTTGAGTTTTCTGTTTAAATGTAAAATTTTCCATTCAGTTCTGGTCTTTTCATCAGGAATGCTTGAAAATCCTTTATTTAATTAAATATCCATTTCCCCCCCCCCGAAGGATTATACTAGGTTTTTGTAGGATAGGTTGTTCTTGGTGTAACCCTAGTTCCTTTACCTTCTTTAATATAGTATTCCAAGCCCTAACATGAAAGCTGCTAAATCTTGTATGATCCTGAATGTGGTTTCTTGATATTGTTTCTTTCTGGCAACTTTCAATATTTTTCCTTGACCTGGGAGCTTTGTAATTGGGCTATAATATTTCTGGGAGTTTTCATTTTGGGATCTCTTTCAGGAGGTGATTGGTGAATTCTTTCAATTTCTATTTTATTCTATGGATCTAAGATATCAGGACAGTTTTTCTTGATAATTTCTTGAAATATGATGTCTGTGCTCTTTTTTTTTTCATCATGGCTGTCAGGTAGTCTAATATTTCTTAAATGATCTCTCTCAATCTATTTTCTAGGTCAGTTGTTTTTCCAATGAGATATTTCACATTTTCTTCTATTTTTTTCATTCCTTTATTTTATTTTATTGTTTCTTGAAGTCCCATGGAATCATTAGTTTCCACTTGCCCAAGTGTAATTTCCAAGAAATTATTTTCTTCAGTGAACTTTTGTGTCTCTTTTTCCATTTGGCCTATTTGTTTGTTAAGGAATCCTTTACTTCAGTGAATTTCTATGTCATTTTTACCACTAGGCCAATTCTGTTTTTTAAGGTTTTATTTTCTCCAGTATTTTTTGTGCTCCTTTTAACCAAGTTGTTAATTCTCTTTTCAAATTTCATAATCATCACTCTCATTTCTTTACTCAACTTTTCCTTTATCACTTTTATCTCTTATTCTTTATTTACTTGTAGCTATTTTCACATTGTTGTCTTCTAAGTTTATGTCTTGGTCTTCCCTGTTAACATGCCTTTTATAGTCAAGTTTCTTTCTTTTCTTTTTTTTGGTTGCTGTTGTTCATTTCCCCAGCTTATTTCTTCACTTTGAACTTTATGTTAAAATTAAGCTCTGCTCATCTAGGAATGGAGAGGCACTGTCTTAAGCTTCAGACTTTTTCATGCTGCTGTTTTTAGAACTAGTTCTTGGGATCTGCAAGTTTTTAGTGCTTCTAAGAGGATATCCTGAGAGAAGTGTGGTCACTGCTCTCCTGGTTTGTGCTCTGGTCTTTACCCAGGAAGGACCCTTGTTCCCCTGTGGCTGCAAGCATTAGTACTTCTCTTGTTGCTGAAATTGTGACCAGATTTCCTGCTCTTCTGCAGCCATGAGTGCTAGTGCTCCTCTTGGCCCTGGAAGTGTGAGCAGGGTCCCTGCTCCCTTGTGTTCAAACACAAGCACTCCGTTCCTCCCTGGAACTATGACTCAGAACTGCTTATTGGCAATAGAGTTATTATATTCAGTTTTTCATGGTAGGTTATCCAGTGCAAGTAAAAGATCCCTTGCAATCTCTTTCTGACCAGTTTTCTGACCCCCTTTACATCTCTAGGCTGAAAGTTCCTGAAGCTGCTGCTGCTGCTGTCACTACCTCCTCCAAGGCTCACTGCTAGTGTTCTTGCCACAATCTGGACCTGTGCCTACCCTAGTGTAACAGACTTCTTCTGTGGACTTCCAATATTGTCTTGTGCTGGAAAAATGTCTCCCTCTGTCTTTTTGTTAGCTATGCCTGTCCAAAATTTGATTTGAGGTGTTATTTTAAAGCTGTTTGGAGGGGAATATTAGGAGATTTCAGCTGGGTCCCAGCCTGTACTCTGCCATCTTAACTGTCTCCTCTCCAGGGTACTATTTTCAATTGAGTTATGGGGTCAGAAGCCAGTGGAAAAAGGGTTGAGTAGTGTGAAGAGTAGGAAGTGAATACAGTTATCTTTTTCAAGGCATTTAGCTGAGAAATGAAAGAGAGATAGAGGGTAAGGTTTAGTGAAGTTTTTTTTAAGCTAAAAAAAGACTAGCATATTTGAAGGCAGAAGAGAAGGAACCAGTAAGTAGGGAGAGTTTAAAGATTTGAGTAAGACATGGGATGATTGAGTTTTCAATCAGCTACGGAAGACAGGAGGGAATGGCATCACATGCATATGTAGAAAGGTTGACTTTGACAAAGAGGCCTGGCTTTTTGCCAGACTTGGGGTAAAGGAAAGAGACTAATAGATAACTTCAAGGGGGTTTGAAATGAAGAAAGTGGGAGAAGAGGATAGTCATGTTGAAAGGTCTAAATTTTCTTAGGAAAGTAACAGACAACGTCCTCAGCTGAGATAGAGAGGGTAAGGAGAGATGTGGGAGGCTTAAGAAGGGAAGAGAAGGTTTAGAACAGCTTCTGTGAGGAAATACAGAATCAATTAGAGAAAAATAAAAAGAATGAGAGCCCATTTGAGATTGGATAACATGAGTTTGTAATGAATCCAGTCAGCATGACTGTGAGATTTCAACTGAGTTTTACAGTGGTAGAATTAGGAATGGAGGGGGAAGATTGTGGGAATAACTGAGGTTGAAGCTTCACAAGAGATGAGCCATGTTAAGACAAGGGGATAAGGGAATTGAGAGTGGAGAACAGTGTAAAATTGAAGCACGTAGTTATTGAGCTAACTATTTGGGTTGAAATTGGAGGAGGAAAGTGAGATCAGAGTAGGTGTAATGTCCCGAGAAAGTACTGAAAGATTAGAGGTCTAGATGAGGGAGAAAAATAGTTTTAGGAGAAGTAAATATAGAGAGAGGCCAAATGAGAGGAGCTATAGTTATATATGTGAATATAGAGGTTTCTAAGTAGGGAAGTAGAACATTTGTGAGTAATGGTGAAATGTGGTATGTGACCATCCATATATGTGGCTGAGTCAGAGTGAATAAATAAATCATAGGATTTAAGGAAGGTGAGGAATTTAAAGGAATACACACACACACACACACACACACACACACACACACTTATAGAGTTTCCTAAATGTGATTGATTAGCAGTGGGATAGGGAAAGAAACAGGAGAAATCATACGGGTGATAGGAGGTAGAAGATAAATAGTGAAGCTCAGTGTCCACAAGTGGTATTGAAGAGGGGGCTGGGCCAAACCTAGGGTTGGATTTGACCCAGGCCTGCTGGTTACAGCTGTTCTTGATTCTTCTTCTGGTGTGGCAATGGGGGAGGGGAGTAGCAAATGGTTCTGGTGTATTGAATAGTGGTCTCTTAACTCTCCCTACTCCTAACTCTCCCTCTCCCTACCAAAAAAAAAAAAAAAAACTTTTCTAGCTTTTAGGGAGATAACCACCAGTCTAAATATGAGAAAGAGGATAGTGAGAAATAAGACCTGCCACTCTTTAGGAGGCCATCCTAGGTCCTTTGGTGGCCTTGAGGTATAATTTCCTAGGAAACTTGCTTTACAATAGATCTAAATGGTGCTAGAGAAAGTGGGTTTTATAAAGACACTGAATAGAACAAAGAAGCACAGTCTGCATTGACTGTCACTCTGTGAGGAGACAATATGTCTTTTCCTTCTTTCATTCCTACTTCTTCAGAGATGAATAGCAGTCTAAGAGATTTGCATATAGGAAGTCAGCCTGATTGCTTAACTAAAACACCTTTCAATCTAGATTCTTGGGATAAAACTGATGACCACACATCTTTTAAAGAAAATAAAGCAAAAATAAATATTCTGTATATACTGATTTTTTTCTCCCTCTTACTCTGTTTATTTCCTATCCTAGCACATTTTTAAGAGGAAAATCGAGAAAGCATTTTTTTTTCTGTAAGTATAATTATATAGTATGTATATATGTTTTTCTGTAGGTATAATGTAAGTATTAACTTTCACCATTTTGTTTTTGCTTTGAAATAGCAACTACTACTCCCAAAAGGAGATTCTCTTAGTACTTAGGGCAAAAGGATGATATTAAATGAGCTATTGGTTGTTTGCCACTATTTGAGAATGAGTTGAGTTCACCAATATTTATTTCTATATCACTATTTAGCTGCCACTATCTTCCACCCCTTTTCATCTCTGTCACTCTCCTCCTTTCCTGGTTTGGGGGCACAGCATCATTTGTCCTTTACAACACTTTGAATCCTTTGGGGAGATAGAAACACTAAACTGGGGACTCCAGCAGGTACTCAAGCCATCTCTGGGTCAAAGATCCTATTATCATTGGATTTAGAGCTAGATGCCATTTCATCATTAATCCTAAAACTTGAAAAGAAAAGAGAACTTCAATACAAAAGTCACATTTTAATAGATTATAAAAGCTCAGTGCTCAATTTTATGTTTATGTGCCCATATATGCAAAAGAAAAAAAGGCAGAAAAGTAAGAAAATTTGTAAACAACCATAAGAAAGCAATCTTTTAAGCTATACGGTGTTTGCAGTGGAAAGAACACTGGCTTGGGAGCAAAAGAGATACTGCTCTCAACTACCTGGCTGTGTGACCTAAGACAAGTCACTTGATTTCTCAACATCTTAATATTCTTATTTATAAAATGAGGGACTCTCCAGGAAACATAAAGGGAAAATTATGCAAGTAAATACAATAATTTCCTTAATTCTGGTCAGAAAACAGCAGCAGCAGTAGCAACAATAACAATATACACATGCACACATACCCTGCTGGGGAGTAATCACTATATTCCTTTTATTTTTAGCAACATATTATCAATAAAATATTTTTTCAGTCATTTTCAGTTATATTTGACTTTTCATGATCCTATTTGGGATTTTCTTGGTAAAGATACTGGAGTGGTTTGCCATTTCCTTTTCCAACTCATTTACAGATGAGGGAACTGAGTCAGGAAGAGGTTAAGTGACTTGCCCAGGGTCACACACCTAGTAAATATCTAAGGCTATATTTGAATTCAGAAGGATAAGTCTTCCTGACTCCAGGACTGTCTCTCTATCTACTGTGCTACCTAGCTTGTAACTTGAAAATTCAAGTTATAAGAGCTATGACGAAGTACATGACTTGAGCAAAAATACTTTAATTCTCTGGTCTCAGTTTCCTGATCAGTAAAATGAAGGGATTGAACTAGAAAATTTATAAGGTTTTTTCCCAGCTCCAAAATTTCACAGGATCATAAAATCATAGATCCTGAGCCAGAAGGGTCCTCAAACTTAAAATTTAAGTTAGCATACCCAATCTTTTTGGTTGACCAATATGTCACTGCTATTAGTAGGAGGTGTGCAGAAAAATTATGGTTTTCATTTAAACTTCAACTATTAATATCTTAATGATCTTCGGGTAGTGATATTTGTTAATATTTCAGTTATGCTCATCACAAGTAGATTCATTGAGAAATGTACTGCCCACTGTAACATATGCATTTGTTATTGTTTTCCTTTTTCCATTAAAAAAAATAGTACCTTTACAGATGATATCCTTATCTACCACATTTCAGAAAGATTCCCAAATGGTTCCTTTTATTGCCCTTTCATTTTAGTCAACTTTGTCAAGGTCCTGAATCTTCCCCTTTCCCAGGGACATTCAATGGTAGAGGACACAGATAAGTTTTAATGCATATGCTTACCTCCCCGGAAAAAATAACAGAAGGATCTGTGATTTTGGCAGCATAAGGGACTCCCTGTGGGTGATTTCCTTCTGCCAATACAGAGAGTTGCCTAAGGCACGTAGAAATTAAGTGACTTGCCTCTGGGCAAACAGTATTAGAGGAGGGACCTGAGTCCAGCACTTCCTGACACATTTCCTGTCTGTCTACCTCTCTCTCCTGTTCAGAAGCTTAAGTGTCTCTCTATTATTTCTAGGATAAAATACAAACCCCTGTTTGACATTTAAAGCCCTTCACAATCTGGTTAGAATATTTGTTTCTCAACTGAGTTTCATCCAACTCTTCTTCCTTCCCTCATTCTATGTCACTGGACCACTTGTTCACCATATATTTACATTTCATTTCCTCCCCTTTATGCCTTTACACAGGTCATCCCTAATTCCTCAAATATGCTTCCTCTTTACCTCTAACAATTTCATTTTTTGTTGTTCAGTTGTGTCTGACTCTTTGTGACCCCATTTGGGGTTTTCTTGGCAAAGATACTGGAGTTGTTTGCCCTTTCCTTCTCCAACTCATTTTACAGATGAGGAAACTGAGGCAAATAGGGTTAGGTGACTTCTCCAGGGTCACACAGCTACTAAGTGTCTGAGGCCAGATTTGAACTGAGGAAAATGAGGCTTCCTGACTCCAGGACTGGCACTCTATTCATTGCACCACTGAGCTGCCCCATTAAAAAAAAAAATCATACTCTATAACTACTTTCAGTCCTTTTCTTCTTGAGCAGACACAGAGGTGCTGACAGCTGGTTATTGACTCCTAATTTACTTCATTATTTCATATAGTCATTATTCATAATAGGCATACACTCCCATATCCCCTTGTCATCCATAGAGATCACAAGTGCTTTGCATATTAATAGTCTTCATGGATTATGGTGGCCAAAAAAAGTCCTCATTTGTAGGCCAGCATTTTGGTGATGAGCCAAGCTTTCCATACTTAGCTAGTCTAGTCCTAGGAAACAGACCCACAGACTGCTGCTGGCTAAGTGCTCTAAGCCTTTTTAGCTTGTTTAGGCTATTAGGACTTTTTTTGTGCTGACTTAGCATCAAGGACCCAGCATCACTTCTACATCACAATGAGGCAGCTAGGGGGTGTAATGGTTAGGGTGCTAGGTCTATAGTCAGCAACATCTGAGTTCACATCCCCTCTCAGATACTTATTAGATGTGGGACCTTGGGAAAATTACTTAATCCCCATTTGCTTCAGTTTCCACAACTGTAAAATCAGGATTAAGAAAAGCAACTACCTCCCAGGGTTAATGTGAGGATTAAGTGAGATACTTGTAAAGTGCCTAGCACATAGTGGACACTGTATAAATGCTATTATTATTGTGTAGGACTTTAGCAAACTCAGTTATTGAAAAATGTAGCACCCGAGCATGCCTCTGCACGCTCATACAATGGGTCCCATTCAGGAAACTGATTGTATTCACCACCCTGGATGAGTGGTGAATATTTGAATGAGGTACAAGTAAGAAGGCACACTAAGTATGAAAAGGACTTGAAAGGAGTAGATCACATAGGAAAGGGACTAAAAGTAATGGTGTTCACCAGGAAAAGAAAATGGTAGACTCTGGTGTGAATAGGAATACTATATAGCTATCTCTGTAGTATGGTTTTAACAATGTCAGAAAGTTCCCTTGCCTCAAAAACTATCTCTTTTGACTTCCCATAATGCCTAGAATTTTACCTGGATTAAAGTAAGGTTTCTTTTTTTATTTTTAGGCAATTGGGGTTAAGTGACTTGCCCAGGGTCACACAGCTAGTAAATGTCAAATGTTTGGTCTGAGGCAGGATTTGAACTCAGGTCCTCCTGACTTCAGGGCCTGTGCTCTATCCACTGCGCCACCTACCTGTCCCAAAGTAAGGGTTCTTAACTTGATTTCTGGGTGTCCTTGAACTTGAATGGGAAAAACAATTCATTTTCATTTTTATTACCCTCTAGCTGAAATTTATAATTTATAATAATATTATTAATAATATTAATAAAATTATTATAAATATAATATATTTATTACACATTAAATATATATTAAATATACAATATATTAAATATATAATATATTTATAATTTAATCATGAATATATGTATGTGTGTATATGTATGTATATACTTACACACATATGTATATACATATTCATACACATACATATATACACATTCATACACATACATATACATAGGTACAATATACACATATACACATATATATCTATATACACATGCATAGATATACACACATAAAAGTATATATGCATATGTGTGTATATATATATATATTTATGTGTGTGTAAATATATGGATATATGTGTATATATGTGTGTGTATATATATATATATATGTATATGTACACACATACATACATAGGTTTCACAAGTATGCCAAAAGAGTCCATCACACAAAAAAGATTAAGAATTATATTCTACTGGATTAAGGAATTATATTCTACTAAGTAGCTAGTGGGGAGGCCTGCATTTTATTCTTAAAGCTGACATTAGGTAGGTAGTTGTATGTTTAGAAATGTAAATTTCTAGGGCTGCATTTTACTCTTGAAGTTTATACTGGTTAGTTAGGTATATCATTAAGAAATGTAGGTTAGTAGAAAAAGCTATGCACCTAGAATCAAGGGAAGCGATTCAAATCCAGGCTCCAATACATGCTAGTTTTAGGGCCGTGGGCCAATCACTTCACTTCTTGTAATAACAACTTCTTTATCTTTAACAGTGAGGATATGATCACGCAATGGGATCCATTTTGGAAACTTGATTCATTCAGCACCATACAGTATATCTAGAAGGAAGCATGAGTGGAATGATTCTAAGAGTATGCAAAGAATTTGAGAGTGACAAGTGATTTAACATCTGAGTTTTGGGGAGGGCCAAATGAGATAATGTATGCAAAGCATAATACAAATGTGTTTATTGTCTATAAAATATTGTGGTTGTATTAGACACTCTCTGAGATTCTTCTCAAGTCTAACAGTTTATCATTCTAAGTCATTCAAGGTGAAGTTTACACCAGGGAATGGAATTCTGTGTTCTTATCCCAGCATGCAATGGTGAGAATGGAGCTAATCTTTGTAAAGGGGACAGACAGTTTGCTTTCTGGAGACTTATTGGCGCTTCAGGGCATATGCATGGCTGGGTCCTGTTTTTATGAGAGTGGAAGGGAAAAATTAAAAGGGTTTAATGCATTTGTATGCAGTCCCAGAAAGAATCAAGAGGAGATGTCAGCCACTTTGGGGCACCCACCTGCTTCCTGAGTGGGGAATGAGATGATTAAAAATATATTTGGCAAGCACTTGGCATATAGGCATCTTCTTTGGGGAGAGGAGAGTCACACAAGACTGACAGCTCCTGAGCAGCTTTTTTTGCGTGTGTGCCAGCTGATTGTATTCTATAGACTATTTATTTACTGATGATCTGAAGATATGGTCACTAGTTTGAGTCTCATGTCCCAGGTGATCTTTCTCTAAAGATTGAGAATGCTAGCTAAGGAGTGTAAAGAACAGTGACAGAAAAGACTCAGAGGCAGCTTCAGGAGCTCTTAGCTCTGACGTGGTAAGGGGGTCGGAAAACTGGTCAGAAAGATTGTAGGGGACCCTTTGCTGGCACTGTGTATAGCTGTTACTGATTGAGAAAGAGGGTTGCACTGGGAGAAGGGGAAAGGGAGAGGTAGAATGTAGAAAATTTTCTCAAATGAAAGAGGCACTAATGGGGATGGTGATGGGCAATGCTTGAATGTTACTCATATCAGAATTGGTTCAAAGAGGGAAGAGCCTACATATATGTGTAAATGCATGTATGTATATATACATATATACACACATACATGCATGCACACACATACACATACACATACACACACACACATATATATATTCTCAGGTATAGAAATCTATCTTACACAACAGGGAAGGGTAAAAGGATAAGAGATATGGGGGGTGATAAAAGGGAAAGAAGATTAGCAGAAGCAGTGGTCAGAAGCAAGACAGACTTTTGATGAGGGACAGTCTAAAAAGATAGAGAGAAGGATAAATGGAAGAAAATAGAATGGAGGTAAATATGCAATTAGCAATACTAACTGTGAATGTGAATGGCATGAGTTCACTCACAAAACAGAAGCAGATAGCAGAATGGATTAGAAACCAGAATCCGACAATATGTTGTTTATGAGAGACACATGTGAAATAGAAAGACACATATATAGAGAGTTAAAATCAGGAGATGGAACAGAATCTATTGTGCTTCAGTTGAAAATAAACAAGGCAGGGATAGCAATCATTATCTCAGACAAAGCAAAAGCAAAAATAGACCTAATTAAGAAACATAATGAGGGAAACTACATTTTGATAAAAGGTTCCACAGGCAACGAAGTAATATCAATTTTTTATAGTAAGTTTCTTTGATAAAGGTCTATTTTCTCAAATATATAAGGAACTGATTCAGATTTGTAAAAATAATAGACATTCTCCAATTGACAAATTGTGAGGGGATATGAATAGGCAGTTTTTAGAAGAAGAAATCAAAGTTATCTATGATCATATGAAAAAATACTCTAAATCACTATTGATTGGAGATATGTAAATTAAAAACAACTCTGAGGTACCACCTTACCAATGCTCAAAGGAACTATGCTCAAAGAGCTATAAAACTGTGCATAACCTTTGATCCATCGATACTACTACTAGGTCCCTACCCCAAACAGATCAAAGAAAAGGGAAAGGATTCATGTATTAAAAAAAATGTTTATAGCAATTCTCTTTGTGGTGGAAAAGTTTTGGAAATTGAGGGGATGCCCATCAATTGGGGAATATCTGAACAAGTTGTGGCATATGATTGTGATGGAATACCATTATGCTATAAAAAATGACAAGTGAGTAGTTTCAGAAAAAAAAACATGGGAAGAACTATATGAACTGAGGCAAAGTGAAGTGAGTAGAACCAGGAAATAACAACCCGGATGATTTCAGAAAAAGCCTGCGAAGACTTATATGAACTCATAGAAAATGAAATGAGCAGAACTAGGAGAACATTGTACCCAGAAAGTTCCATACATGACCTCAAAAATTATTCATGTATTTATATGAGAGTGGGAAACAACATAGAATTTAAGGTGTTTGTTAGATGGTCTTGTGGTTCACTTGTCACTTGTACAGTTTGGGTGATATCCTAAAAGGCAGCTAAGTGGCATGGTAGATAGAGCACTGGACCCGGAGCCAGGAAGAGAAGAGTTCATATCCAGCCTCTTACTGTGTGATATTTACTTGGGAAAGTCACTTTGCTTCTCTCAAGTATCAGTTTCCCCAACTGTAAAATGGAGGACAATAATAGCACCTACCTCCCAGGTTACTGTAAGGATCAAATGAGATATTTGTAAAGTACATTATAATCCTTAAAACACTATATAAATGTTAGCTGTTTCTACTACTACTACTAAAAAGGTAGTCCTTGCTTTCTATTGGGGAATTTCTTCCTCATTCCTTGTGACTCTGTTTTAAAGCAGAAACCATTTAAACAGGTTATATACTCTTTTGGAGTCTCTTTTAAATAAGGCAATCTGAGTCAGATGTCAGAATATAATACTTAAAAGAAGGCTATAGTAATTAGTATTTAATTGGCAAACTTAAGTATGATATGCAAATGTCAAGTTGCCCATCAAAAACGTGGTGTGTATGGAAGAGAGTGAAACAAATTATTCAAGTAGAAACAAGGAAAATTAATCCTTCCTGTGATACATGAAGACAGGCATATTAATACACTATAGGTGGAACTGTGAATCGATCCAACTATTCTGGAAATCAGTTTAGAATTATATTAGCAATGCTTTTAAGCTACTTGTGCCCTTTAACTCAGAGACCTTACTACTGGCCATACATGTGAGCTATGTCAATGACATAAAGAAAAGTCCTATACACGACAAAAACGTCAGTCTTCAGGGTAGCAAAATACTGGAAACAAAATGGGTTCCCATTAAATAGTAGATAATAAAATAAAATGCAGCCTATGACTAAAATAGAATACTAACATACCATAAGAAATGACAGATACGACACATTCAAAGAAACCATGAGAGGACTTTATGGAGTCATGCAGAGTAAAGAAAGCAGAGCTAAGATAACAATATACACAATGACCATAATAATGTAAATGAAAACCGCACTAAAATGCAGTCAAATCATGAGGATATTATAATGAGCAATTCTGGCTTTAGACAAGTGACATGGAAACATACCTTCTTCCTGTCAGTAGAGAGGTGGGAACAGCAGATGTAGAATGTGGAATGCAATGCATACTGAGAGACAGTTGCAGTGTTGGTAGGTTTTACTTTATCTATCTATCTATCTATCTATCTATCTATCTATCTATCTATCTATCTATCTATCTATCTATTTTTACAAGAAATGGTTGAATTGAGGTAAGTGGGGATGGGGGGAAGTGAATGGCTTAAGAACCAAATTCCCCAATAAAACTTACAAAAAAAAAAGGAAATGAAAACAGATCTCTTCTGCTTTGAGCAAGACAAACATATGTGTTAATGCAGAATGATGACTTCCTACCACAGTCTAATAAGCAACAGACATAAAGGTTAAAAGCATGGTTTTCAGAAGAACAAATGCCTTTTCTGTGATCTGGTTTGAGAGGGATGCAGCAAACCCAGTCAGTTTCCTGGGGTGCCAGCTCTTCTTTAGAGTGTATTCAAGAAAAGACTTTGGATCTCACTTGTCACTACTTTCTAGATCACTGATTCTCATTCTTTTTTAAATCCAAGGACCCCTTTATATTTTTCAAAATTAGTAGGAATTCCAAAGAACTTTTGTTTATATGGGCTATGATATTTACTGTACTAGAAATTAAAACTGCTTGATTTTAAGATATTTATTAATTCATTGAAATAATAATAAACCAATTGTAAGTTAACTTTTTAGAAATCAAAAATAACTGTTTTTCAAAGCAAAAAAATGGTGAGAAGAGGGGCGTTGTTTCACATATTTCTGCAAATATCTTTAATGTCTGGCTTAATAGAAGAGGGCTGGAGTCTCATATATACTTCTGTAGTCAATCTATTGTAATGTGTTGTTTTGGTTCATGTATATAAAGAAAATTTGGCCTCACACAGATGATATAGTTGGAATAGAGAGGGATATTTTAATGGGCAAATAAAGTCTCAATATTATTCTGAAGATAGATTTGACCTTGAGACCCCTTGAAACATCAAGGATCCTCAGATTGTACTTTGATAACTACTGTTATAAAGGATAGGAACAGTGGCAAGAACTATGATTTCCACACTATAGTTAACTCTCTCTACCAATGCAAGATAGCACCTTCACTTCAACCTATAGCCTTAGAGAGTTGCCTTGCATACTAAGAGTTATGTGACTTAACCCAGTCACACAGACAACATGAGGCAAGGCTTGAATCTAGGTTTTCCTGGCTTAGAAGGCCCCACTCTACCATGCTGTTTTCCTCTCTTTTTCTGTAGCTCCTTCTAAATCCTCTTTCTGCTACTGCTGCCTGTTAATCTTTATCTTCAATTCTGGTACCTACTTCTTTCCCTTTTAACCTAACTGTGTCATTCTCCAGAGCACAGGAGTGTGATTTCTAAAGTTTATTTACAAGGGAAAAGAGACTACAAATTTAGACATAATACAACATAATGTTAATTAGAAGTGCTTATGAAAGAAAACTCCCTAGTCACAGACCAGAGGGTGCTTCCCTCCTAAGCTATTTTATCTAGCTACATTTTTCCAGGCTAAGCCTGGCTTGTCTTCATTTTCTTTATGCATTTAGTCGCCTCCTGGCTTGAAGGGTTTTCTGTTGACAAAGTCCCAAAGTCAATTTTGGAATTCACCTACTTAGGTGTACTGGATGCATCACATTTCCTTGTTTTACATTCCTCAGCCCACTCTTTGCCAGTTAGTAAGTCTCCTGATGTTCTGCAAGGTCTTGATTTTCCCCCCAGCATTACTATGAAATCACTTACTATCTAACTTCTCCATCCCTTGACCACTGTGGGAAATAGGAATAGACATTTTTCTAATTACCTCAGAAATTATGTCTGAGTTGGACTACAAATTTTACTCTTTTCTTCTGTGCCTCAGGGGGTGCTTTCCACCATTTTCCTATTCCAGATGTCTCAGGAAGCAGTCCTGGCGAATTTGAATGACTTTGTCCATTTGATCCCAGATGGGGCCTGAGGGACAGTGGAATGGGTTTGCAAAACCTACAGACCTATGAGAAGTACAGAAAGAGGTATAGGTGGGAGGTACTCTGCCTGGTAGTAAAGGAAAGATGTCATATGTTTAAATTCATCCTCACCTAGTCTAGCTGTTGAAGTTGGAAACCTGATTGGATGAGGAAAAGGGGTGATATGTTCCCAATTGCTGGGAAGCTTCCTTGAGGCTGGAGGTTGGCAGAAACCATAGTGCAGGGGAGAAATCCATAGTAGAGTCTCCTGTCTGACACTGTAGTAGACCAAATATCTCTGGCCAAGACAAGGGAACATTGAAGTATCCTCCCCACAGCCATAATACGGACCTCTGAGGAGCTACTCTCTTGGAACACCACTAGATGAGCTGCAGGAAAGAATGATGGGCACTACCTATTGTGTAGCTGTGGAGAGCTGGAGAAGGAGTAGTAATAGACAATGTTAGCTGAGAGTTGAAGGAAAAGCTTCACTGTGAACATCAGCCTGGGGAATAGACGAAGGGGAATGCTGATGAGGAAAGACTACAGATAGCTCCTATGGGGCTTCAGGAAGCCACTTGAAGAGTCACACTTGAGAAGAGTCTTTTGGAAGATATACTCAGGGCATGACTGTAAGTCAACAAGCATTTATCAAGCACTTAGTATTTTCTCTGCCCTGTTCTAAACTCTAGGGAAACAATTAGAAGCAAAAAGAAAAATATTCTCTCACCTCAAGTTGCTTAATGGAAATAGAAAATGAACAAAAGGGAGCTGATAATGGGATGGAGGGTTGGCAAAGTCCTGGGAATGAAGCATGGCTGATCCAGATCCTTCCTTAAAATGGAGATTTCAAGAGAAACTCACCCATGGGAAAATGGGTAATTGAAGCCATGTAAGTAGGGGAAGGATGCTCATAGGTGAATGTTATTATTGCCATGAGCTCAGTTGTGAGCTTTATTTATTTTCCATTTATTTTCCATCCCCATTTCCCATATTTCCATTTATTTTCTCATTTTTTGAGCTATATGAACTCTGTGCTTACAAGGGGGAATTTGATGTGAATATGCCAGGTGGTGTCAGATAATGAAGTTTCCAGACTTTCAGGTTGGTGGCAGTGAGCCAGAGCATTGAGAAATCCCCCAAAGTGTGTCTGTACTCGTTGTTCATTTCAGAAACTCTGACATAAGAATTACATCAGAATAATTCAATCTGATCCATTGGTTATTCTTAAAATTCTTAAAGGTCAGACAAAGACAATTCCTTTCTTTATAAGGTTGTAAGCAGGCAGTTAAGAGGGCATCTGACATGGGAGACAAAATTTATAACAGAAGAATGCTTACAAGGTGTCCTGAAGTCCTAAACAAATGATTTTGGAGTCATAGTTACAGGCCAGAAGGGCTTCTTAACAGAGATACCAATATTTGTATTCAATTAAAAGAAGCACTTCTCAAAGGCTTAGGAGAAAATGGGGGCTGGATTAAATAGAAATTGGTAACAGTTAAAAATTAACAAGTGAGGTCTTGTACCTAGGTACTTGTTTCCTCTTATTTCTTGCTATAAAACTTTTCAGGTATATGTTCATGAAGAAATCATTGTGTACTTCTCTTTAAAAGACATCCATTTTATGTTCAGACAGGTTTTGAATAAAATCAGGAAAGTAGGAGCATAACAGAGACTGCATGTGTCTGAGACCAGAGATCAGATCAGATACAAAATGATAATCAAGATTAGTGAGGTTAGTAAAGAAGCATTTCAGTAAAAGGTAGCTGCCTTTCAACCATTCTTCTTGCTATCTCCCCAATATGTAGACCACCATCTTTCTAAATTGTTTTTCAGAGCTATTACAATCAATCTGTCTCTTACAATGTTGTAGGCTCATTGTGTATTTAAATTGTTTCTCTATTTGCAGTTTTCTGGTGATCTGGTCCCCTTGTATATGAGTCTGTGTGTCCTGCTCTGGACTAGGGGTTTAGACCACTGACCCTGGATGTAATTGCCCTATCTTTGACCCCAAGGAGAGTGGGGTTTTCTTTTGAAGTCTGTCTGTCCTATAAAAACAGGTAAGCAAGCCTATTGTCTTATGTCATTAGTGGGGGGATGACTAACCCATTTGGTTGATAATGTAGCTTGATGGTATAGTGCTTGCATCTTCAATTATTCCGATGTTGCAACTGATTGAAAGTTTGGGGAACAAGGAAGAAAGAAGAGACAAACTAGAACTCTGTTAGAATTAGCAGATTACAAATAAAACCAAAAGGGAGAACAGCAAGAGAAATTTAGATGTTGACCTGAGGATTTATCTTCAAATAGAGAGGCCCACCATAATATTGGGGGTGATGAAGGGGAAGAGGTCTTCTCTAAGCTTGAGTAGTTTACCAGTTCAGTGAACTGTCTGAAGGCGAGAGGGTGGTTGGTACTTTCTTTTGGCATTTGAGTCAACTGTAGAGACTTTAGGAGGGTGCCAATAGATTTTATCTAACTGAAGAGGATTCCAGATATCAAACTCATGTGTAAGCTTCCAAGACCTTCCTGTCTCAGTCCTGCACTGTTGGTGTCCTTCTCCAACCTCCTTCACCCATTGTAGTTAACTTTTAAGTTACAAAGGTAATTACTGAGATTATGCACTAAATTATATACACTTGGCTGGAAAGTCTTAATTAAGAACTTGGAGATGGGGAGTAGGGGGAAGTGCACAATTACTTTACTCTCAGAGACTTAGGTCCAGGAAACATTCTGGTACATAAATGATTGAGGTAGGAACATAGGCCGAAATACACTGCCCCCTTCCCTCCCTGCCAGCCAAAGAGACTCTGTATTTTAAGGGTAACCTTTAAATGAAGGAAGATGCCTTTGTGTTGAAGATGAGTTAATTTTATGAGGACGAAGGGTACTCTTTTCTGAAACATTTATTTGGAAACCTCGAGTCTAAACACTGAGTAGGAGGAAAGGATGGGGAAGGTAAGAAGACATGTTTGTATAATTGTAGAGCTATGTAAGAGAACACCAATATAGCTAGATTTAATTATGCCCTTTAACTCGCCTATTTCATTCTTGAAGATCGATAGCCTTGTTCTTTCTTAAGCAGCAGTGATTCCTGCAATCTAAACATGAATGTAATCATGTGCTGCCATCCCAGTGTTTATAGACACTGTCAAAGACATAGCCCATTATAATTATTTTCTCAATCATTCTCCCAGAGAGAAACACTCCAGGCAACACTAAAACTTAACTTAATCACTAGAAACAATATCAGTTCAACAAATGGATCTTATTAGAAGACCATTTTCAAAAAGCTAATTTCTCAATAGTTTCATTTTCTACTAAATTTCAAATTGTGTTTACATAAAGAACCTGAGCTATTGCCACATTTAATATGAATGATAAAGGAAATTTTGTAATGAAGATATGCAATTAAAATGGTTTCCAAATGGAGCATATATAAACTACTAAGTCAGAAAATGTTTGATGGGCTTTTTCTTCTTTTAAAAGAACTGCGCGTTAGACTGAAAACATGTTGCAAAAAAGCAATACAAATCACATTTCATCCAGTTTTTTTTATTTGAGACAAACAATATTTTAAAAAGTTACAACAGATGATTGTTGGTTTAAGTACTACTTAATTTTCTTTTATGCAAGGATTCATCGAGTTTGAGGTGAGGAGATTACAAAGTCTACATAGAAAGCAATGTGTTATAGCAAGAAAAGATAATGGGTTTATGCCAGTACATTACAGATACAGCCACTTTATTGTAACACCAGCTCTCAAAACATGGTTCCACAGTGTGACCTCAAGGAATTACACAAGCAGTGAAGGGGAGGGAGAACCTTTCTGGCAAGGTTTTTTTTGGAAGTCTGAATGGTATATTGGACAGGGTGCTGGATTTGGAGCCAGGAGACCTGCATTTGAATCCCAACTCTGACATTTCATAACAGTGATCTTTGGCAAGTTGATTTATTTCTCCAGAAGTCTTAATTGCTTGAGTTAAAAGATGGGGATGAAGAGACACCGTATGACTCAGAGGGTTTTAGTGTGGCAAGCACTAAAGAAATGTGAGCTATTATTAAATTTAAAAGCAGCTGGTGCAAAAAAAAATAATGTCAATTTCATAAAGAAAAGGAAGTGGTAATATCTTATATAATGTCACATATGGTTGTCAGGGCCTGATGAGATATCAAGGCCCAATCTGAAGAAGAATAGAGCTGGTAGGGTCACCTGAGGTCTTCAGAAGATAACTGCAAGATATAACAAAACTACTCCTAGTTTCAGAGAAACCTGGAAAAACTTGTATAAACTGATTCAAGGTGAAGCAAACAGACCCATGAAAATAATTTATACAAAACAACAACATTGTAAAGACAAACAACTTTGAAAGATATAAGAACTCTAAATCAAAGCTATGATTAACCACAAATTTATAAGACCAATGATGAAGCATCCTACCCACCTGATGGAAAGATGATGGATTCAGGGTGCAGAATGAGGCATATACTTTTGGTCATGGTCAATGTGAAAATTTATTTTGCTTGACTACGTATATATCTTTTTGTTTTCCTGGCTAGGCAATGGGGTTAAGTGACTTGGCCAGGGTCACACAGCTAGTAAGTGTTATGTGTCTGAGGCTGTATTTGAACTCAGGTCCTTCTGAATCCAGTGCTCTATCCACTGTGCCACTTAGCTGCCCTGGACCACGTACATATCTTACAAGTGTTTTGTTTCCCCACTTCTCCCACAATGGAAGAGATGGGAGGGAGGAAGGAAAAGAAAATAGACTTTTGTTATTTGAAAAAAAAGTTTTGATTTTTAAATTTGATTAAAAAAAATGACAAGTGTAGCAAGCAGGGAACCTGATATTCACTGAACTGAGAAACCAATAGTAAAAGCCAAGTCCTGGTTAATAAGTGAGAGTGGAATTAAGAGTGAGTCGGATACGAGGAAGGATCAGATGAAACTAAGACTGGAGTCTCCTTGGCTGCCCCAGTTCCTTTCCTCACAATTTGATGTGTCCATTTTTCAAGAATGGCTCACTTTCCTGGTTCTAATAAGTCTTTGCTTGGCAGTAATTCCCTTTAATTAGTCCCTACTTTTGCTTGATGGAAAGAAAGCATAAAAAAATGAAGGTGAAAAATTTCTCCAATTAGTAAACCTCTATAGATTATTTTCTGCTGCCCTTGGCTAGGACCTGGGTGCCACAAACCTTCCCAGATAGTTAATTCCTTGAATTTCAGACTCCTTTGGGATGTAACAATGCCAAATTAAGCATGGGAAAATAAAACACATATTAACATACCCACACCTATGTATACACACATAATGAAATTTAATTTTTGGAAAGATGTTGGACTATCATTCAACATGATGGAAATAACAACATTCCAGACCTCTTTCTGTGGTCTGGCTCCAAACTTCCCTTTCTGTCCTTATTTTATGTTTCCCTACCTTACCAGTCATATTTTAGCCAAACTAGTTGTTGTTTTCAGTCGTGTTTGACTCTTTGTGACCCCATTTGGGGTTTTCTTGGCAAAGATACTGGAGTGGTTTGCCATTTCCTTCTCCAGCTCATTTTACAGATGGGGAAATGGAGGCAAACAGAGTTAAGTGACTTGCCCAGGGTCACCCAGCTAGTAATAGTCTGAGGCCAGATATGACCTCAGAAAGATGAGTCTTTCTGACTCCAGGCTTGGCACTCTAGACAAACTAGACTGGTTACTTTTCCCCTCCCACATATTGGGCATTCCGGTCTGTAATTCCCTGTCCTTAACCCTCATCTGCTTGCCTACTCATATGTTACCTGTCAGATCTCCTTACTGGGACATCTCATTGTTCTGTGAAGTTGAATCAGCCTGGTACTCATATCTCATAAATACTCTTTGCACTTCTGATTGGACCTATAACTAGAGGGCAGGACCACGGGCTGTAGGGCCACTATTCAAAGAGGAGGCTCAGCACAGTTTTTCTCCCCAATTTCTACTAGCTCTACTGCTTTTGGCTTCTCTGGCACTTTCCATCATGCCCTTGCTGCAGGAATCTTCTCCCTCCTTTTTCTCCCTTTTGTGTATTGTCTTCCCTCATAAGATTGTAAGCTTCTTGAAGCTCTATTTCTATTTGCATCCCCACGCTTAGCACATAATGCTTAATAATATTTATTAGCTAGGTGTCACAGTGGAGAGAGCACTGGGCCAGAGTCAAGAGGATGGGAGTTCAAATCCAGCCTACTTACTAGCTGTGTGACCCTGGGCAAGTCACTTAACCCCAATTGCTTCCGAAAAACTAAGCTGGTGTTTAATAAGTGTTTATTGATGGATAGAAATCTTATTCATTCTTTAAGATCCAGCCCAAATGCCATGTTCTTTCTCATTGTCAAGCATAAAAACCTCATTACATACCATTCATTTGGACATGTATTAGCTTTCTAGGTGAACCAAAAGAAGGTTGTAGACATTATATAGGAGATATTGTTAGGTAGACATTGTATAAGGAGATTATGGAAAACAGTCAAAAGAGTAGCTAGATGTGCATGGATTGTGGTCTGCCTCATGGGAGGGATTAGTATTATTGATGAAATCACAGTTTCATTGGAGTAGGAAATTAAATTAAATTCAAATCAAATTAGATAATAATACAATGCAACTAACATTTATAAGGCACCTACTCTGTACTTAAGTCAGGCAAAATGGCCACATGTCCTTTGAGTACAGCAGCAAAGTAGATGTTAATGTATCTTCTGATTGATCAGATTGGAAGAAAAGTTTCAGGGGTGGTGGTGATTATATATTTTATAATAATATATACATATTATATATATATATAATATATATAATATAATATAATATATATTCCTCTCATGTCTCTGCCATGGAGAAAGGAAACAGATTTCTTTTTGGCTATAGATTGGCAAAAGATTGGGCAGAAGGTATTCTATTCACCTTACCTAGAGTATTTAGACTAATTAAATAAACTACCTCAATTTGACTTTCTAACTCATAAAGCACCTGCTTCCTTTCTCCATGGCAGAAACACCAGGAACAATTGTTCACATCTCAATGTATAATCACCATCACCCCTGCAATCCCCCCACCACCCCAATAATTTTTCACTTTACATTTTTCAGTTGATTCTCTCCCACCAGTATTTCCTGTAGGAGTTGCTGCTTGGGTCTAACTTGATTTGTGTTCTCTGACAACCTTTTGCTTCTAAATAGAATGTATGTCCTCCCAGTTTTCAGAACAGAGGTTCACACAAACTTGTAGACTTGGGGTATTATCCTAAGAGTATGACTAGTCCTGGAAAGAAAACACCCTTGGAACTGCCAGCAAGGAAACCCCCTTCCCATCAAAACTTTACTGCCTAAAACCCTCATGGTAATAGCAACAGGTAGAGGAGTTCCATTGCTCCCCCTTACCATGGCTTTTGTCCCTCGCTAATCCTGCAGATTCACAACTAAGTGCTCTATCTATCCTCTTCTCCCCATAAGACTGACATTACCCAGGCAATTTTCCTTTTCTAATAGAAGCCTGAATTTAGAGATTTTCAAATTTGAGGTGGTCAATTAGGTAAACTCTGAGGCTAATGCTGCTTAAGGAGGCCCTCCCCCCCAATTTCTGACTAGAAGATTGGACTTCAGGAATATACTGCTCAGATAATTCCTTCTCATTTATCTTGGAAGCTAGTGTTCAGGAACCCTTACCACTCTTAACCCATTGTTTTCTTCTCCAAGGCTGTTCATTAATAGATCATGGAGTACAGAGGGCTGGTAGGGACCCAGTTCAGCTCTAAGTTTTGTTACTTTCTCCATACTTTCCAGAGGAAAGAAAGGCAGAAAGAATAAAAGAATCTGCCAACTCCTTATGTACTCTACAATCTAGCTACAATGGCCTCCACAATGTTTTTTGAGCATGGCACTTCACCTCCTAACTCAGGGCATTTCACTGGCTGGCTTCCAGGCTTGGAATTGTTTTCCTCCTCATCTTGGCCTCCTGACTCCCTTCAAGTCTCAGCTAAAATCTCACCATCTGGAAGATGACTTTCCTTATCCTCTTCCCTCTATTGATTTTATTCAATTTATCTTGTCTGTAGCTAGTTTGTACATAGTTGTTTACTTGTTCTCTCCCTGCTAGGACTGTGAGCTCCTTGAGAGCAGGAACTTTCTTTTACCCGTCTTTGTATCCCCAGCACTTAGCATAGTGTCTGGCAGCAGGAACTTAATAAATAATCATTCTGACAGACTGACATATCACTTAGTACTCCTGAAACAGGAGTCAGAGCCAACCAATTCATTTATAGAATAGAACTTAGACTCATCTCCTAGGACATGCCAAGGGACATATCAATGCCCTCCATAGGAGGACATAGCCACAATTCTCAATTAAATGCTCATTACTCTGTAATTGCATCAAGTTGATCAGGTATCCCCAACCCACCCTCTACATTTGAAAGTGATCATCCAATTTATATTTAAAAAACTGATAAAACTGCACATTATCCAGATTACAACATTGCTGTTTTTCCTTTGAAGAGAACCCATAATACCATCATGAGGCATTGTCTTGACTTGCAAATGAATTGGATTTAAGTGAGGTAGAGTTCCACAAAGTCAACCTCACTCTCTTCTACAGTCACTGAAGTCCAGAGGCAAGATAAAAATCAAGATGACTTCTGATGACCTTGGATGCAGTGGATGACTTCGGTGTCTTTGATGTCTGACTAAGCCCTAAGTGCTTCACAACACCTGCTTCAGCCGTCTTCATGGCCATTGGAACACATTGTTCTCATCCACTCATTCTGCCAGGGGAAGTCTTCATATGCTTGTGATGGGGTATGCGTCCATCATTCAGTTTCAGAAGCCGTGACCTTTGCCCCTTTTCGCCAAAAGGAATTTGGCCCCCATTTGTTTACAGACCCCAGAAGACCCTTAAACTTTTAGATTCCTTATAGACTCCCCTTATCTCTCTTTGAAAGCCTTAGCCAGTGAAATGCCCTGAGTTAGGAGATGAAGTGTCATGTTCAAAAAACACTGTGGATGCCATTGTAGCTGGATTGTAGAGTACACAAGGAGTTGGCAGATTCTTTTATTCTTTCTGCCTTTTTTTCCTCTGGAAAGTACTGAGAAACTTTTAGATTCCTTATAGACTCCCCTTATCTCTCTTCGAAAGCCAGATTCTTTTTAGGGCTAGGGGCAAAGGTGCATCTGCATAAGATCAAAGTTTGTCTAGGGTCCCAGAAAACCCTTAAACTTTTAGGTTCCTTATCTATTCCCCTTATCTCTCTAACCCCACCTTCTAATCCTTTCAAACTTCTACTTTCCAGTTCCCTTCATTATCTATTCACATTGTCTATTCAATCTCTCAGACCTTCCAATAGGAATTCTCATCTAGACCCTTTTCCCAGCCCCCTCCTCTGGCCACCCAAAGTTACTTTAGTGTATTTAAGATCCATCCTGGCCCCCATTCAAATGCTGAGAATCTCTCTTGCCTAAAGGCTGAGCTTTTCTCATGCCTTGCTGGCTTCATCTGGCCTATGTGATTTATCTCTAATAAACTTTTTCTCTGGCTGGAAGAAGATTTGAGTTGAATTCTTTCAGGTAGGGCCCAGTGCCACTATCTTGGGGTCTGTTTGAGTACCCCAAAACCTCTAGACCTCTTCACTTGGAGTAGACATCTCCCTAACTCACCTACAGGTCTGAGGATCATTAGTTACTCTCACCTGGTTTAGCCCATCTACCAAGACAGTTTTACTGGAGTGTGGCAGCTGTGTATGCTACAGCTTCTTGGAACCACAGATGAGAATTGGGTGAAGGTGTACCCTCAATTACAACATATAGTTGGAAGGACAACCTACAGAGTTGTTCCAAAAGCAGCAATTCATCAGAATGGAATAATATTGCTTTTGAGCTGTGGTTTAACACCAGATATAACCCCTAAGTCTTTTTTTTTTTCACATATACTTACTCAAAGTAAGTCCTTCCCAATTTCTATTTTTGTTGTTGTTCTTAAATATACAATCTTGTTTTTGCTAAATTAGGAAACTAACTAGGCATCTAGTCAACTGTTGGACACTGCACTGGTCTTTAGTCTCTGAAGGTATGCACCATATATAACCTACAGATCTCTGAGTCCTTTGGGAGGAATTCAGAGACCTATCTAGATATTATTAAGGAATAAAGAGAAATAGTGAAAAGCTTTCTGACCTTTTTGTCATCTAATTCTTTTGTTACCTGGGACAGTGAATAGAGCACTGGGCCTAGAGTCATGATGATGGTCTTCCTGAGTTCAAGTATGGCTTCAGACACTTACTAACTGTGTGACCATGGGTAAGTCACTTAACCCTGATTGCCTCAGTTTCCTCATGGGCCAAATGGGCTGGAGAAGGAAATGGCAAACCACTCTAGTAGCTTTGCCAAGAAAACCCCAAATGGGGTCACAAAGAGTCAGACATGACTAAACAACAACAACAATCCTTCCGTAACGCTATCTATCTTTTAAACATTTTCCCTACTTCTCAGCAAAACATCCTTTGCAATAATCAAAACTGTTCTAAATTACCTTTAAACTACTGCATTCTTCTCTTTGGTTGAATGTCTTTGCTTGACAGCCCTTCTACACTTATACCCTCCTTTGAATTGTTTTAGGTGATTGTCTCTCCTGTGATTAGTTCAGGTTACTATTGACAATACTTGAAAGCTTATATCCTCCTTCCTTTTTCTTTTGTACTCTTTTTTTTTATACCTTCCCAAAGGCTTTGAAAAAAATGGTTGTTTTAAGTTAGTTTTTTTTATAATTTACTTTAACAAGGCACTCCTCCCTCCTCCTCCTCCTCCTCCTCTACTTTATCATCATTATCATTATCATTATCATCACCACTGATGTTTATACAGTATTTTAAGTTTTGCAAAGAGCTTCATATTATCTCATTTAATCCTTACCACAACTCTATGGGTGCTATTATCATCCCCATTTTACTGATGAGGAAACTGAAACTAACAGAGTTTAAATGACTTGTCCAAAGTCACACAACTAGTAAATATCTGAAGCAGGATATTAATTCTGGTTTTACTAACTCCAAATCCAACACCATCCATTGTTCTACCTTGCTGTCTTTGTGGCCTAGAAGGGAATCAAGTGTGAGAGAAAAATCATGGCTACCTTTCTGTTTTTATCTCATGACTCAAATGATTTTCGACAATATGCTTAAATATGGACATCCTAGAGCTGGAGAACTTTAGGTCAATTTCTTAAAAATGCAGAATTATGTATGAACATTCGATTTTTAATGGTAGGATCATAGAGTTAGAGATACAAGGGAATTTTGAGGTCATCTAGTTCAATCTCTTTTTTTTCCATTTATTTCATTTTTTAAATTCTCAACTTTTCAAACACCAAATAAAATGAACATTTCCATAAACATTATGGAACAGATAGAGAAGATTGTACATATAACTGTGAATCTCATGTAGCGCTTGCTTTTTTTTCTTTTCTTCTAAGTATGGCTTCTCCTTATTTTGCAAATGAGAAAGCTGATGAGGTAGAAAGGAAGATGGAGTGAGCAGGATGCAGGATGTGAGATATGAGATAAAAGGCAGGATGTGACCAGCCAGAAAAGTGATCAAAGAAGACTATACCTTGAAACCCCTACCTGTGTGCTTTCACAAAGCACCCCAATTACCTGACTTTCCAGACAACTCTTCCGCTCCCCTTTCCTTTTCTCTTTGCTTATCTGTATGACAAAGGCATTCCAGAGTCCTGATTGCTTATCCACCTCTTATTCTGTTTCCTTTCCCCCTATCCCATCAAACTATATGGACCAGACACCTAACCCCAATAATGACTCTGTCTCCCTTTGGGGAGCAGGGCCTGCTCTACCTCCCATGGGGAATAGAGCCCACTGGGGCTCTGTTTCATGGGGAGCAGGCCCGCTTGGTTGTGTCACCCCAATAAAGGCCTTTCTTTAATTTGCAGAACTGTCTGAGTGAATTTCTTTCAAGATGCTAGAACCCACACATATATACTTCATCATTTCTAGGTGTACCTCAACATTTTTAGGGCACAACCTGAACCCATCCTAAGTCAGCAAGGTTAAATGACTTATCCTAGGTCACACAATAGTAAATGTAGAAGCAGAATTTGAAACTGGGTCATCTGATTCAAAATTTAGTTTGAACTCATTTCATTGTACCACTTGGCTCCAAAACATGATGAAAAAATGTGATAAAGTATTAAGCTCAGGCTATCCATTTTAATAGGCAGGCACCACTTGAAGGTGTAAGGCAAGGAGGGTTTTTGTTTTATTTTTTTTCCCCAGGGTTGGAACTGGGCAAAAGATGGGGGAATAAGTGCCCTAATCTCCTCAGGACCCTTCCAAGTCAGCAGCTGCCTCATGCTCCAGCTTGTCATTTAAAATGCAAGACCTTTTTAAAAACTTTTATGAGAGTCTTGGGAATTTACAGAATATATGCTAGACGCAAGTAGGCAATTGCAGGTCCACCATTACAAAGTCTTGTCCACATAGAAATTTCATTGATGTACTTCTTTGGTCTGCATTGTGCTAGTTAGTCATTTAATCCAATAGTTTCCCCAGCCTATGCTCTTTTTTGCTCTACTACCTGAGAAGTCTCTTCTTACTTTTTTTCCCCTAATTCTACCCAGCTTCTCCCCTCAGCTGAAGCCAGAAACCTAGCACCATGATCCCTTAATCATGAAGAAAGCAAAATGCTTTGGTCTTACCCTTGAATTCACATTGAACTGCATCACAGACAGCCCCTGGCACCCTGAGTGGTGACATTCTTATGGTCTTCACTCAAAAAAAAGTCTACTATATTCTTTTCTAGCTTTTCTAGCTAGTCATTTGTTCACTGATCTATTCTTACAACCAATTATCTCTTTCATTGACTGCTTTCTGTCCCACTGCTCCATTCTCTTGTCACTCAATTTTCAAGTTTTCTTTTCTCTCCCTTCCACCATCTCATTTATGACTGAGTTTCAAACCTTCCTTTTCTTCCACTTTTTAAATATAGCTATGCTTTCTAAGCACTGTCTTTTTTTCCACTTAAAATACTAGTTCTATTTTAAAACATATTACAAATATCTCTGTTTATATAGAAAGCACAGGAGGCTAAGATGAGAGAAAAGGAAAACAATAAATGTTAGAGGGAATGAGGGAAAATTGGGACACTAATGCACTGTTGGTGGAGTTGTGAACTGATCCAACCATTCTGGAAAGCAATTTGGAACTATACCAAAAGGACCATAAAACTGTGCATACCCTTTGATCCAGCAGTACTGCTACCAGGTCTGTATCACAAAGAGATTAAAAAAAAAAAAGTAAAAGGACCTCTTTGTACAAAAATATGTATAGCAGCTCTTTTTGTGGTGGTAAAGAATTGGAAATTGAGGGAATGCCTATCAATCAGGGAAAGGCCTTAACAAATTGTGGTATATGATTGTAATGGAATACTACTGTTCTATAAGAAATGTTTAGCAGGATGATTTCAGAAAAACCTGGAAAGACTTACATGAGTGATACAAAGTGAAGTGAGCAGAACAAGAAGAACATTGTACAGAGTAACAGCAATATTATATGATGATCAACTGTGAATGACTTAGCTTTGGGGTAGGAAACCTTCAATCTCAAGGCCACATGTGGCCCTCTAGGTCCTCAAGTGGCCTTTGACTGAATCCAAACTTCACAGAACAAATCCCCTTAATAAAAGGATTTGTTCTGTAAAACTTGGATTCTTTCAAAGGCCACACCCAAGGATTTAGAAGACCACATATGGCAGATTCCCCACCTCTGACTTAGCTATTCTTAGCAATACATCTAAATAAATCTAAAACAATTTCAAAAGACTCATATGAAAAAAATGCTATCTACTTCCAGAGAAAGAACTGTATACATGCAGTTTCTGAATGCAGATCAACACAAATTATCTTTTACTTTATTTATTTTTCATGTTTTTTTCTTTTTGGTCTGTTTCTCCTTTCACAACATGACTAATATGGAAATATGTTTTGCATTATTGCACATGTATACCCATTATCAAATTGCTTACCATCACAAGGAAGGATTAGGGGAGGGAGGGAGACATTTTGGAACTCAAAATTTTAAAAAATGAATGTTAAAATTTTTTTTACATGTAATTGGGAAAAAATAAAATATTATTAAAAAAAGAAAAGCACATGGAGTTGATGTCTAGAAAACACCCAACAAAAAATATATCTATAATATAGATTTTTTTTTTCAGAGAAGACAGGACAGCTATGGAAAAACTGATTCATCACTAGGATTGAAATTGAATGGAGGAGATTCAAGGTTAAATTGATTTGTGCTGGTGATGCTTTGTCCTATTCACTTGACCACCCTCTTGAGATAATGGTACCATGTTTTTAGTCCAAAGTGGGACTGGAAGAGGTGTCATTTGAGCTGAGTCCTGAAGGAAAACAATAAATGTAAGATGTAGAAGTGACAGGAGAGAACATTTTAAGTGTGGGAGACAGCTAGCTCAAAGGCACAGAAATAGGAGATGGAACATTATTTGTAAAGAGCAAGGTGGCCAATATATGGACATACTGTAGGCTACAACATGGAAGACAGTAATGTGTTACAGACCACACAGACCAGAAGAGTTCTGGCTACTACGTAAGCATGATAAGGCCTTGTATCCACTGAACCTTTCAGTTAATTGAATGCCCCTAAAAATTTCACCTCCTATGGAATATAAATTATGATGATGTGCCTATTTCCTTCTCTAACTTTTGTCGTGGAGATGCTTGGCAACTGTGTGTAGGTTATTCTCCTAAAATTTTCAAAAAAGATGGGAAAGTAGATATGAGGTTTGGCAGTTACAGACATTCTCTCAATCTTTTAAAAAAGATAATAATAAAGTTTATTGTTTTTTTCCCTAAGCCTTTGATATCCGTTCCTCTTTCACATACTTTAAGAGCTAATCCCTCAATGCCATCAAAACTGAATTACTTTGAGCACTACCGTTCTGCATGTGCTAAAAGCTTAATTTAATCCTGTTTTTCACACTTTTCCCTCCAATGCCATTTTTATTTCATTATTCAACACATCCAGACTGTGTTGGCAGAGTCCAGATGTGCTCCTGTTACAGTCCTTGATAATCAGCCAGTCAACAAGCATTTATTAAGCCCATACTGTGTACCAATGATGGGTTATCATTCAGTTTCAGAAGCTGAGATCTTTGCCCCTTTTCGCCAAAAGGAATTTGGCTCCCATTTGTTTACAGTCCCCAGAAGACCCTTAAACTTTTAGATTCCTTATAGACTCACCTTATCTTTCTTTGAAAGCCTTAGCCTTACCTTTTGATCTTATTCAGATGCACCTTTGCCTCAGCCCTAAAAAGAATCTGGCTCCCATTTGTCTATAGGTCCTAGAAAACCCTTAAACTTTTAGGTTCCTTATCTACTCTCTTTATCTCCCTTTGAAAGCAGACTTCTACCTTCCAGTTCCCTTCATTATCTATTCCCATTGTTTATTCAATCTCTTAGACCTTCCAAACTGAATTCTCACCTAGACCCTTTTCCCAACCACCCCTCCCCCCCACCCAAAGTTACTTTAGTGTATTTAAGATCCACCCTGGCCCCCATTCAAATGCTGAGAATTTCTTATGCCTAGAGGAAGAAGATTTGAGTTGAATTCTTTCAGGCAGGGCCAGGCGCTGTGATTTTGGGGTCCATTCGAGCACCCCGAAACCTCTAGACCTCTTCACCAGGATTTGTGAAGACAAAGACAATAATGAAACAATCCCTGCCCTAAGAGATCTTATATTCTATTGGAAGAGATAGTATATACATATATACATATTTTAAATACACGTGCATATACATACATACATACATACATACACATACACACATCTATATGTTAATTGAAGGTAACTTAGGAGGGGAAAAGGTGGGAACTAGCAGCTGTGATAAGATGTTTCACATAGAAAGTGGAGATTGAAGGAAATAAGAAGCAGATAATAAAAAGACTTTACTATAAAAACCTCCAAAGCTATGTTACATTTTTCAACTATTTTTTTTTGTCTTCTTTCTAGTTTTAATATTAAATGTTCCTAGGGTGACTTTCCTTAGCTGGATCTCTTGCCAAGCCTTCTTTAAACCTATATCTTAAATGTTAACTCTACACTTTTCACTATTTTTGTGAGGTAATACTATTGTTCATAATCTTCAACCATTTTCCACTATAAGATTTTACAAATGAGTTTATATTTTAAGGCAATGTTCCCCTTGGCGGTGTATCTCTCTGCTTGGCAAAGAGATCACACAATCAAACACTTAATGGTTTCTAGGTGCTTTTGTTCTCCTCATTATAAAGATTGACTAAATCAGTTCCATTTCTGCTTTTTTCCTTAAACTACATTTTATTGATGATTTTTGTTTATATACCACAAATATATGTGTATATGTATGTATATACACACATATATTTGCAGGGGGGTACTTCCCTCTCTCCAGATTTTATTTTCCTTTGCAACAAATAAAAACAATTAAGCAAATACAGCTGATAAAGTGACAACATCTGAAAATTCTTCCAACATTTAGCCCTAGTGGTCCCTCACCTCTGAATGAGGCTGTAGTTATATTTTGATATCAGTTCTCCTAGACCTCCATTAGCTTTTTATTTACTCAGAATTCAGATTATTTTTAGTGATCTTTTAATTTACATTGTCTTGTCACTGTGCATATTGTTCTCTTTGTTCAGCTATTTCATTATTCATCAGTTCATACATATCTTCCCGTGTTTCTCTGAATTTCTAACATTCATCATTTTTATTGCTCAATAATACAACATTTTTGTTCACAGTTTGTTCACAGGCTTTTCAATCTGCAGGTACTCATTTTGTTGCCAGTTCTCTGCTACGAAAGGTGCTATTATGAATATTTTGATGTATTAGACCTTTATTTCACTTGGGGTATATCATAACCCCACCAACAATGTATCAGTGTGTTATCTTCTTACAGCTCCTCTATCATTAAAAGAAAAAAAAATTTATTAATGTGCTATGTTTTTGCCTTACAGAGCTTTCCAGCTTACTACCATCCTGTCAGAGCTCTCTTGTAACAAATTAAAACAAGTGAGCAAAAATAACAAATTTGATTTCATCTGAAAGTGTATGCAACATTTTATACCCATAGCCTTTCCCTCCCCAATCTATTTTGGAGTGTTTTTTTTTAAATTAAAAGAAACCTATTTTCCCTCCCTTCCACATTCCTCTCATTGAAAAAAAAAAGAAAAGAAAAGCAAATTTGTGTAACAAATATACATAGTTAAAACAAATTCCCTCATTGGCTATATACAAAACATATATATATATATATATATATATATATGTATATGTGTGTGTATTTGTGTTTGTTTCTCATTTTTCACCACAAATTTATCACATCTCCGTCAGGAGATAATATGTTTCGTCATTGGTCCTCTGATATTATGGATGGGCATTTCATTCATTATAGTTTTGACAGCTTTCAAAGTTCTTCATATTTACAATGCTTTTGTTACTGTAGAAATTGTTCTAGTTCTACTTATTTCATTCTTCATCGGGTTATTAAAGTCCTCAATATTATACAATTTTATAATATTGATATTGAAGTAGATTACTGCATAGTATAGTATAGTATAGTATTGTATTGTATAGTATTGTATAGTATTGATATTGTAGTACTCCTCTGGTTCTGTTCATTTCACTCTTCATCAGTTCATATAAATATTTCTAAGTCTTTTTGATATCAATTTTCCTCATTTTACACAGGTCAGTAGTATTCTGTCACATTCATATGCTACAATTTATTCAGTCATTGCTCAATTGATGAACATCAATTTTCTATTTTTTTGCACACAAAAAAGAAATGCTAGAAATTTTTTTATATAAGACATTTTCCATTGATTTTGAAGACACCTTAGCTCTGGTTTTACTTTTTGAGTATAATTTCAAATTGATTTACAGAATCATTGTATCAATTTACAGGTTCACCAATGGAGCATCAATGTCCTCCCCCCACCCTCCCCAGCCCCAGAATCCTTCCAACATTGACCATTTTTCTTTTGGTCATCTTTGCTAACCTGATGGGTATGAGGTAGAACCTAAGAATTTCCTTAAATTGTGTTTCTTTAATTAGTAATATTTGGGGGCACTTTTTATTTGTCCACAAATAACCTGAGATTCTTCCCTTGAGAACTGCCTGTTCATATCCCTAGATCATTTATTAATTGGAGAATAGCTCTTATTCTTATAAATTTGAATTTGTTCCTTATATTTGGAACTAAGGCTTTTATCATTCTGTAGTCATTTTAAATGGAATATGTCTTTCTGTCTCTTCCTCCTGGATATTATTGGTATAACATATAAACACTGGTTATTTGTGTGGATTTATTTGATATCCTGCAAGTTTGTTGATGTTATTAACTGTTTCAATTAATTGTAGCTTATGCTTTAGAATTCTTTAAATATATTATCATATCAAATGCAAAAGTGGTAATTTTGTTTTTGCTTTAGCTAAACTTATTCCCTCAATTTATTTTTCTTCTCTAATTATTATAGCCAGTATATCTAATACTATGTCAAATAAAAATGGTGATAATGGATATTCTTATTTCACCTCTGATTTTATTGGAAAAGATTCTACTTTATCTTCATTACAAATAATGGTAGCTCTTGGTTTTAGACATGTACTATTTTTCATTTAAAAAAAAGCCCAATGATTCTTTTTTCTAGTGTTTTTAACAGAAATAAATATTGTATTTGGTCAAAAACCATTTTCTGGATCTATCAATATAATCATGATTTTTATTGATTTTGTCATTAATATGGTTAAATTTATAGTATTCCTAATATTAAACAAACCATGCATTTCTGGCCTAATTTCAGCCTTGTTATAGTGTGCAATCTTTGCAATATATTTACATATTTAACATCTTTGCTAATATTTAATTCATATTTTTGCATTAATATTAGTTGAATCTTTTAGTTGACTCTTTAGGATTCCTAAAGTACCCATGACATCATCAAAAAAGGGATAATTGTATTCTTCCTTGCCTATTTTTATTTTCTAAATTCCTTTTTCTTGTCATTCTGCTATTGCCAACATTTCTAGTACTATGTGCAAAAGAAGCGGATGTTTTTGTTTCACCCCTGATTTTATCAGAAAGGATTCTAGTTTATCTCTGTTACATATAATGGTAGCTCTTGGTTTTAGCTGTATACTGCTTTTCATTTTAAGGAAAGGTCCATTTATTCCAATGTTTTCTGGTATTTCTAACAGAAAGGGATATAGTATTTTGTCAAAAGCTTTTTCCTTCGTCTATTTGTATAATAATATTTTTCCTTTGTTATTAATATGGCAAATTCAATTTATTATTTTCCTCATATTAAATCAACCCTCCAATCCTGGTATAATTACAACCTTGTCATAGTGTAAAATCTTTGTGATATATTATTTTAGCCTCTTTACTGATATTTAACATTTTTGCAACAATGTTCACGATAGGTATTGGTCTATGAGTTTTCTTTTTCTGTTTTGACTCTCCTTAGTCTATGTAGAACATATCTGTGTCATAGAAAGCATTTGGTAGAATCCCTTCTTTTGTCTTCTTTGCCTACAGTTTTTGTACAGAGCCCTTTTCTCTTTTCTGTCTATGCTCTCTTCCTTGGTGATCTCATTAGCTCATATCACTTCAGTTATCATTTCCATACAAAAGACTCTGATCTATCCCACCCTAATCTCTCCCCTGAGATCTAGTCACACATCATGAACTGCTTGTCAGACATTTTGAGTTAGGTGTCTCACAGACATCCCAAATTCCAAATGTCCAGAACAGAAATCATAATCTTGCCTCCCCTCTATACTCACCCATCAAACCCACCTCTTTTCCAAATTTCCCTATTAGAGCTGAGGGCATTGCCATTTTTTAGATTATGAAGGTGTGTAACCTTGCTGTCATCCTCAACTCCTACACTACACACTACATATCTAATAATTTGCTGTGTATTATCTTTTTTATCTAGCATCTCTCCACTCACACAAGTTCCACCTTAGTTCAATCTCTCATAACCTTTCCCCTTGACTATTGAGATAGCATTTTAATGGGTCTCTCTGCCTCAGGTCTTTCTTTGTTCCAACGCATCTTCCATAACCCCTTAAAGTGATTTTACTAAAGTATAGATTTGATTATGTCATTCCCCCTTACTCAGTTAATTCCAGTGGTTCCCTTTTACATCTAAGATCACACTCAAACATCTCTTTTTGGTGTTTAAAATTCTTCACAACATGACTCCTTTGATATCTAACACATTGACTCTATGTGTGGTCTGTGGTCTAGCCATACTGGCCTACTTTTTGCACTACCCAAATGAAACTGCATTCATCCATCTTTGTTCCTCTGCCCTGATTGTATTCCTATCTGAAATACTCTCCTTTCCTCTGTCTAAGAATCCCTGGCTTCCTTTAAGACTCAACTCAAATCCCATCTTTTTCAGGAGACCTCAACTCCTGGAGCCTTCCCCTTCAAAGTTATATCTACCGTGTATGTATTAAATACCTGGATATGTACATTTTGACTTTCCCTCTTAGGATGTAAGCTCTTGGTAGGGAGGGACTATTTTTGCTTTATTGTTGTATTCTCAGCCCTAAATACAGTGACAAATACATGATAAGTGTTTAATAAATGCTTATATACACATACACAAACCTATTATGTGTGTATGTACATATGGATACATACACGCAAACATACAGTTATATTATTATTATTTTCCAGACTTGAGCATAGGCATATGCTGACCCTAACTAGTACTTAACTTATAGTGTTATAG
Source organism: Vombatus ursinus (assembly GCF_900497805.2). Taxonomy (NCBI): domain Eukaryota; kingdom Metazoa; phylum Chordata; class Mammalia; order Diprotodontia; family Vombatidae; genus Vombatus; species Vombatus ursinus. The sequence continues at coordinate 5,556,819 of NW_020954672.1, forward strand.
AATGAGAAAGTAAGCCACTTGTCTATGATCTTAATTAGTATGTAACAGAGGCAGGAACTGAATGCAGATCTTCTTGACTCCAAGACTGGACCTCTATCCACTAGGCCATGATATTTTTACTAAATATGAATGCATACATGCATGTGCACAATAAAAATGCATACACAATGAATATATCATTTTCTCAGCTATTAAATGGAGATAATAATAGAATTTACCTTGTAGAGTTATTGTAAAGATCAAATGAAATATTTGTAAAAAATGCTTGGCACGTTGTAATCTTTATATAAATGCATATTTCTCCCCTGGTTCCACGTATATGTATATCTTTGCCTATGTAGCTAAAATATATAATAGAATGAGTCTCTGTGCAGCCTGGTTCTGCTGTGAAAAAACTCAGGTACCTTTTGCCTCTCTCCATCCCTGCCTGCTGAATTTGCCTTTTTTATTTGATTGAAAGAATGTTGAAGCCTGAGGTTTAGCAATCAAATCACTTGACTTGTGTGCTTGCTACCCACTGATTTCTCCAAAATCCTTTTGTTATGTGATTTTCCTTGGCCTTTAAAAATACTTTAAAATCTAAACTATTTACCAAACAGATTGATCGAAATCTTCCCCGCATGCCTTACAGATGTGTTTGCCACATACTTCTGCATCTTATACAGCTTATGTAGCTTTGTTTGAGAATTCATTCCTCATTCCTTCATTTGATTTTCATTAATATGTTTTCCTGGGTTTCCAAACATTTTAACTTTTATATCCCTCTTCTGTCAGTGTGTTCCAGGAAATAATAAGGAAAAAAAAAAGATAGGCATTATTTTGAAAAGAGAACAATATCCTCTGTTTTTCAGTCCTAAAACATTGATATCACTGAGAATAAATCTTTCCAGAGAATAAATATGTCTTACTCAAGTGATACTTTTTCTTATGAAAAAGCCAACTGTCCTGGATTCTACATGCTATACAAATAAGAAAGGCTAAATATACCTTTTTATTTTTTTTTAAAAAAAGCTATAATACATGTCTAAAACTGAGCTTATCCCATTTTCCAAAAACTGTTCGTCTTCCTGACCTCCCTAGTCCAGAGGTTTGGATTGGCATTACATTGACATTACAAAGCTCAGTTAAAAGCAAGCACCACAATTTCAGTAATGCAATATCCCTCTGTTTTATTTTAGATGACACAAAGTACAATACAAAGATTTATGGTGGCTGCAAATATGCTATAGTATATGTATGAACCAAGATGATTTGCTTGTGAAAAGTTGTATAAGGAAAACATAAAGGATGTGTGTAATCAGAAGGGAAAGTGGGACCCACCATGTAACAAGAGTGAAGGATACTAGATGAATAGCTTGACCATTGAATTTACATCACCAGAATCTATCTATCTAGATATCCACAAATAGTATGCTATGATCTGCATTCGAACTCCATAGTTCTTCCTTTGGATATGGATAGCATTTTCCATCATGAGGCCTTTGGAGATGTCTTAGATCCTTGCATTGCTGAGAAGGGTTAAGTCTATCAAAGTTAGTCATCACACAATATGACTGTTACTGTGTACAATGCCCTCCTGGTTCTGCTCAGTTCACTCAGCATCAGACCATTCAAGTCTTTCCAGGTTTTTCTGAAGTCTGCCTGCTCATCATTTCTTATAGCACAATAGTATTCCATTACATTCATATACCACAGCTTGTTCAGCCATTCCCCAAATGATGGGCATCCCCTCAATTTCCAATTCTTTGCCACCACATTAAGAGCTGCTATAAATATTTTTGTACATGTGGGTCCTTTCCCCATTTTTATGATCTCTTTGGGATACAGCCTTAGAAGTGCTATTGCTGGGTCAAAGGGTATGCACATTTTTATAGCTCTTTGGGCATAGTTCCAAATTGCTCTCCAGAATGGCTGGATCAGTTCACAACTCTACCAACAATGCATTAGTGTTCCAATTTTCCCACATCTTTTCCAACATTTATCATTTTCCTGTTTTGTCATGTTGGGCAATTTGATAGGTGTGATGTGGTACCTCAGAGTTGTTTTGAATTGCATTTCTCTGAGCAATAGTGAGTTAGAGCATTTATTCATATGAATAGTCATATGAAGTCATAAAGATGGCTTTAATTTCAGAATATATTTTTTAAACAGGGGAAGATTATCATCAGCACATTGCTGGATGCTCTAAGAAATGTTTACAGTAGACATAGACCATAATTACAAAAGATTCAGAGCCTTGGGTGGGGTTTCAGTCTGTAAATTTAAGAGATAACTTTGCTAATAACTCTCTAATCATTAATATCAAAAATTTATGGGATAAATCAAATATTTTGACCCAGGCCTAACTGAATGCAATCTTGGAATTCTGGAGATTGGAACACAATGAAATGACCATGGACCCTATAAAATATAATAAAACAATTTTACTTACAATTATGTTAAAAATGATACAACTTCTAGTTATTAAGAATAAATGCTACTTCCCTTCACATCCATTTTCACCATGGTAATGTCAATGCTAAGTTAGGAAGGCATCCCTGCAGGCCAGGAATGGGATTTCCACTAAACCTCCTTATCTTTAACTCCATGTAGGTCAGACTTTTTATATCTCTAATCCTCTGAACCCACCAAGGTCTGAGGATAGCCTCCTTGCCTCCTTAAAGGGAAATCACCCCAGGAAGTATAAAACATATAGTGTTCCTATCACACCAATGATGCCACCACTGTTATAGAAGAGACATAGCTTACAGTTCAAGTTGAAGAGGGATTCCCTGTGCATAATGAAGTCCCTCAAATACCCCAATTTCTGTATGACATTGCATCAGTTGCATCAAGTCCAAGAACATTGTTAAACCTCCTGTATGAGAGTCATAATGCATAAAAAGGGTTTGGCCTAGTTATCCACATAGGAAAATCCAAATATAAGAAGAATGTTCATTTTCCATGCTATGATATGCTGTTATATGGACAACCTTTAAAGCTCACCTGTCAGTGTGTATGTGTGTATGCATACATATTTTTATTTTTTTACATATATTTATATGTATATATGCATACATATGTATGTATGTATGTGATACAAGGACACTCTCAAGGTCTCTCTGAAGAACTTTGGGATTGATTGTGAGACATGGGAGACACTGGCACAGGACCACCCCACAAGGTGTGCCTGCATCAAAGAAGGAGCTGTGCTTTATGAACAAAACAGAAAGGCAGTAGCTCAAAAGAAATGTGGAATGCACAAATTTAGACCCATCTCCACTCCAAATGTTTACATCGACTATTTGTGCCCAACCTGTGGTAGAACATTCTTAGCTCATATTGGTCTGATCAGTCATTGTTGGACACACTGTACCTTTACCCCAACATAGTGCTATCATTTTGATCCTCTTTGAGAATGAAGAACAACAATCTCTCTATTTATCCATCCATCCATCTATCTATCTATCTATCTATCTATCTATCTATCTATCTACCTATCTATCTATCCACCTATCTATATTGGAGAAATAACAAGCTCTATTCCCAATCTGTGTTCTTCAAAAGTTTAATCACTTTCTGTGTTGTTGTTTTGTGAGGGATTGTCTGGTGTTGACTACTGCCAAGTGGAAGTTGTGGCAACATGGGGTGGGAACTGGGTATTAGGAAGTAACCAGAGCTCACGCTCCCGAGGCAGTGGGCAGTGCTATGTGGAGCTGTGATAGGCTGGAGAAGGAACAGGATACAAGGAAGTAGCTGGAGCACGTGCTCCTGAGGCAGGGGGCTGTGCCACGTGGGAGTGGGACGGCAGAGAACGAGTTCCCTTTGTCTAGTCCCCTCCCTAGGTGCAACGTCAACCCCAGACGTCTCCTTCCTGACTTCCTGGGTCACGTACTCTCCCTTTGTCTATGCACTAACCCCAGAAGTCTCCTTCCTGTATCCGGTCCTAGCCTCCTGCTTCACGTCCTCTCCCTTGGTGCAGCACTAAACCCAGACATCCCCTTCCGGTATCTGACCCTACAATCAATGACTAGTAGGTGGGCTGATGAGGAGGGGCTAAGAAGGTACTTAAGGGACAGTAGTGGTCGGAGCTCGCTCTCTCTTGCTCCTGCTCTCTTGCTTTGGCTTTCCTGCTTGGCCTTGCTGTGATGGCCTCTGAATAAAGCTCGAGTTTGCACCTCCTGATCGGCTCGTCTCTGTGTTTATCCGGGTGGGCACCGAAGACTGGTAAGTATGACTCTGGCAGCCTGCTCCTTATAGGAGGAGAGTGCACGGTGCGGCCGGCACATTGTTTGCCTTACACACACACACACACACACACACACACACACACACACACAAAACACTAGTTTCTCCAATTAGCTGCTGTTGTTTTTGCACAGCCTCCATTTTATTTATTTATTGTTAAATTAATTAATTTATTTTGATTTATCAACAATCACTTCCATAAACTTTTGAGTTTAAAATTTTTCTCCCCCTTTCTCCCCACCACCCTTCCCACAATCTGATATAGAGTATCCATGTACATTCCTATTAAACATATTTTCACATTAGTGATGTAGTAAGAATTAGAGCCAATAGGAGGAACCACTAGAAAGAGGAAACAAAACTCAACAGAAGGAAAAAAAATAGTAAATAGTATGCTTCAATCTGCATTCAAATTCCATAGTTCTTTCTTTGGATGTAGATAGCACAACATTCTCCTGGTTCTGCCCACTTCACTCAGCATCAGACCATACAAGTCTTTCCAGGTTTTTCTGAAGTCAACCTGTTCATCATTTCTTATAGAGCCTCCATTTTTAAAAGAACACTTATACCATCCATGCTTTCATTCCTCTCTAGGCTATACTCTTCCACACTTTCTTTACAAAGCTTCTCTGCCCTAGAAGCTCACTCTAGCTTTGAACTTCACACATCTGAAGTATGGTCAGTTCAGCCCTCCCCATTAGAACATATGCTTCTTAAGAGCAGGCAGTATCTTTCTTTTTTCTTTGTATTTGTATCCCAAGCTCTTTGTGCATTGCCTGGTGCAAAGTAAGCACTTAATAAATGCTTGTTGACTATGTATTATATTTATACATTATATATAGAGATATACTTACCTTTATCTATCTTTCTTTCAATATATCTTGGCCAGAAATGGAAAATGGACAGTGATGATGAAAAATGCTTTCACTTCCAGAGAAAGAATTAATGGAGCCTGAATGCAGATTAAAGCATACTTCTTTTACTTCCTTTATTTTTCTTGTTTTTTTTGGGGGGGGGTGGGTCTGTGGACTCTTTTGCAACATGGCTAATATGTTTTACATGACTGCATATGTATAATCCTTAGTTCTTGCCTTCTCAAGTTGGGGTAGGGGAGGGAGAGAGGAAATTTGGAATACAAGAACTATAAAAGCACAAAAAAAAGTTAAAATTTGTTTTTACATGTAATTGGAAGAAAATTAAATAAAATAAGCATTTATTTAAGAAAAAAAATAAAACAGACAGCAAATTGAGACTAAAATTGAACAGAGAGTAGGCCATCCTTTGAGAAATTCTAAAGATCTTTTAATGACTCCAAACTTCTCCCTCAAAGAATGTTGCATCATTTTTATACCAATAGCTTAGCAATGGTGTTGTATGCTTCTGAGTCATGGAGTCCTTTAGTCTCTGAAGAATTGAAAATAAATATCATCTAAGGGACAATGAGGAGGCATATTGCAGTTGTAAGCTAGCTGTAATATAGTACAGAGAATTAAGAAAGAGAATTAGCATTAAAGATGGTATCCAACAAATGTATAAATCAAAAACAGAGATAGGTTGGTTGTATGGAAATTGAGTGGGATGACCAATGGTATCCCTGTGTTGGCCTGTGTGTTCCACTGACATAGTATCAATGTGAAGAAAAAAGAGCTGGGCCCTGGAACATAGACGGGCTCCTTATGTCATACTCATGGGAGGACATGGACAAGAACTGCACAGAATGGTCGGATAAGGAGTGGCTTAGAATCTGCATTAATGGAGGAAATCCATCAATAATATTATAGATCCATTTGAGAATTGGGGTATGCTCATGCTCACATTATTCCTTATGTTGGAAATGTTCTCTTCTCCATCTTTTACCTACAGAAATACTATTCCCATCGATCAATCAATCATTGAGTGCACCATACTAGACAGTGGGGAAGCAAAGATAAAAACTAAACAGTCCTTGAGCTCAAGATGCTTTTAGCTCTTATGAAATCTAGGATTCTCTATGAAGCCTTCCTTATTTCCCCAAGTCTCTAATTCTTACATTTTGAGTATTTATTATATTCTTGATTATGTTGAGAGGCAGTGTGGAATAGTGGATAGAGAGCCAGCCGGGAAGACATGGATTCGATTTTACCTTGAGCCCTTACTGGTTTTGTAGAAAGTTGCCTAATCTCTTGATGTTCTAGGCCAGTGATGTCAAACTTAAACAGAAATGGGTGGTGGAGTGGTCACTAAATTGTACATAAAGATCTGTGTGGGTTGCATATTGACTTAGAAAATCACACATACATTTATATATTTTTTCTTTATTTTTATATATTTCTTTTTTTCTTATTAATATATTACCACATTAAAATCACATAGGAGCTATGTTTCAATCAAGTTTGGGCTACATTTGGAAGTATTGTGGGCTGCACATGCCAGTCTTTGACACCTCTCCTCTAGGCAAGATTTATGGTCTCTAAGGCTATAAATCAAAGAGAGGATGCCAGCCTGCACTGGTAGAGGACTTTTCCTCATCTGAGAGTTCCTTATATCAAAGAAATTGCAGGTCCTTCTCCTATCCATTGCTTATATTAGAGTTATTTATCTATATGTCATATTGCCACGATTAGATTTTAATGATAATAATAGCTCACCTTTATATAGCACTTAAAGGTTTGCAAAATACTTTAAATATACTGTCTCATTTGATCCTGACAACAAGCCTTCCAGAGATGTGCCATTATTATCTCCTTTTTACAGATATATAGTCTGAGACAGAGAGATTAAATCATTTTTGCCAAGGTCACGTAGCTAGAAAGTATCTTAGGTGGAATTCAAACCCAAGTTATCCTGATTTTCAAGTTCAGTCATTTGTTCACTATACCATATGAGTTTTGTGCAGACAATGAATGAATAACAGAACAAAAAAAGGTCATTTAAAAAAATCCTTAATATATTCCAAGCACTATTTTAAGTGCTGAGGATACAAATATAAATACAAATGAATAGAGATTAGAGTGTTTGGTTCATCTTTTTATTCCTGCTCTTTCCCTGACTCTGACCTCAGAACCTATCACAAAAGTGGGAATTCAACAAATATTTATTTCATGAAGGCATGTTTAATAAAAACGTTTCAACACTTCAATAGAACTGTGATCTTTTAATTTGGGTGTAGATAGCAACAATGAACTAGGTCCAAAATTAAATTGGATGGAATATTGAATAAGTTTCATGAATTGTGTTTGGAAATACAATATTTCTTGTCAGGCTTGGAAAGCTTAATATGTGTTCATTGAGAACTCTCTTTCATTAATTGATTCATTAGTCATCTTTTGCCATAAAATTCAAATGCCTTCTCTTTTCCTCTAAAAGTTTTCAAGTTGCTGGACCTGGCTTAGAGTTCAGAAATAAGAACAAAATTACATGAATACAGTAGTATGTAATCTACAAAGGAAACAAGAGGGGTTAAGGTTGTTTACATTGCATTTTGTGCTTTACGCATTGGCCTATTTAACGAGGTTCCCAGTGAAATACAACACTTGGGGTTTTGATGGAAATGACTCTTCCTCTATGAGAATAACTTCCTGATGACAGATTGCTTATTTTTTGAAGAAATAACAAAAATCTAGGAAAATTTTTGCTCCTCGATATTTTAAAGGCATTGGCTTTTTTTGTTTAACAATATTCTTGTAGAGATTTTTACCACATGAGGTGCTAGATGCACACTGAGTTGACTGGAAAGCACTTGAAATGTGGTCTTTAGGAGCCAAACCCTAATTCCTCCCAGTCCCTACTCAATTAAGTGTTTATATCCATTAATTATAATTTTAATGGCACTCAAAAGAGGGCCATTTCCCACAGGCTGCCTTTATGTTCATGCTAAACCTTTGACCAAAGCGAGGAAATTGTTTGAGCTAAACCTCAGAGCTAACATTGATCTCATTTGGTATGCAAGCTTATTTTGTTTTTCCAGAGTCTTATTTTTTTTTTAAACTCAATTCTGAATTCTGGGAGAGCAGCAGTTTAAGAAAATATTCATGAAATTGTGTTTGAAAATGAGGTTTTTAATTAAAATGGGTATTTCTGAAGCTTATCCTGACAGCATCCATTTCTCTTCAGTGAAACAATAGTTAACATTGGCAGCAGCCATTCTCAGAAGCTATCAAGCTGTTTTTGGATCCTCTTCAGCTTTGGGGCAACATTTACATTTGCATAAACAGGTTGAGTGGTTTGTTTAAAAAGGTTCGGTTCAGTCAAATAATCATTTTTTCCATCTACAGGATGTCCTGAGAATCTTAGTGCAGTTTAGAACTTTATATGCTGCTGTTGAATTGGTTCAGTCGTGTCCAACTCTTTATGGCCCAATTTGGGGATTTTCTTGGCAAAAATACTGGAGTGGTTTGCCATTTCCCTCTCCAGCTCATTTTCCAGATAAGGAAACAGAGGAAAGCAAGGTTAAGTGACTTGCCCAGGGTCACATAGCTGGTAAGTGTTTGACGTTGGATTTGAACTCAGGTCTGCCTGAATTCCCAGGCTCTGAGCTCAATCTGCTGTACCACCTAGCTGCCTAATGAAGTTTTAAATACCAAACAGGAATTTAAAAATTTTTATTATTCTTATTTTTTAAATCTCAGAGGCTCTAGGAAGGCATAATAGCTTCTTGAGCATATTAAAGAGAGGACAAAAAGGATGAAGAGTAAAAAAAAGGTCTTCAGGTTAGCCAAGTGAGAGATCACTGGCAACTTTGCAATGTTAACTTTGCAATTTCAGTACTGTGAAGAGCTTATAAGCAAGATCACAAGGTTTTGAAAAGTGAATGAGAGGAGCAGACATGGAAGCAATGAGTGTTAACAGTTTTTTCTAGGAATTTGTGTGAGGAGTAATACTGAAGGATTGGTGGATTCAAGTGCAACCACATAACTCAGTCAACTGGATCTTTCACTTTTTGGTTGGCTGTTTTGCCGCTAACTTTACACAGAGCTTAGGATTTTGTTAGGCTTAGCAAACAGGGTAGAAGAACATTATTAACTTCTATTACTGAAAGTGGTTTAACAATCTTTGTTTAGCCCCAGCTTATGATTTCAGAATAGCTAGATGGCACAGTAGATAAAGTGCTGCTCCTGGAGTCAGGAAGACTCATCTTCATGAGTTCAAATCTGGCCTCAGATACTTACTAGCTGTTTGACCCTGGGCAAGTCACTCAATCCTGTTTGCCTCAGTTCCTCATCTGTGGAATGAGCTGGAAAAGAAAATGGCGAACCACTCCAGTATCTTTGCCAAGCAAACCCCAAATGAAGTCATGGGGGTTCAGATATGACTGACAACAATGACCCTACTCCCCAAAGCTTCCCTTTAAAGTAACATCCACTACATTAAAGTTGAAGGGATAGCTTGGCATAGTAGATAGAAAGCTGGCCTTGGAGTCAGAAAGACCTGGATGTAAGAGCTGCATCTGACACATGCAATTGTGTGCCCAAGGACAAGTCACTTACCCACATTAACTTCACCACCACAGGCAACACACAAAATTATAATTTGCAGATGAGTTGCTGACTTGCATAAGTGGAAGGAGTTTCCATACTGGAATTTACCTAAACCAGTGAAATCACAGGTACAGAACAAAACCAAAGGCTATAATGATAAAACCCATGAAAGTATCTCTTTGGATGAAAATGTCCCAAAATATTGGAAAGTGGCTCATCTGTAATATCAGGTGTCCATACCCTTGGCATCAATAATTATAGAACACATTATAAAAGAGTACATGCTTGAACGGAAGTCTCACAAGTTCAAATATTAATTAGAAATTTTATATGCAAACTTAATTTAGCATTTCTGCATTGGGAGAAATGATTTTTCCTGCTAAGTGTTAAAAACAATCAACAATGAGGCGCAGATTTATCAGATTCATTCTAAGTTTTGCTGTTCACACACTGGATCAATTACCCAGGACTTGTTGAGCACAGAAGATGCTGTGAGATACCGCAAGATGCTTCTGACTTAGTTTAAGTAAAAAAACAAAACAAGACACCAACACCAAGAAGCCACCCCTGCCACCAGGAACTAGTCTGCTAACATTTTTCAAGAACTAATTTATTTCTTCTTTTTTTTTTGTTTTTGTTTTTTGTTTTGTTTTTTTTTTTTTAGTTGGGCAATGGGGGTTAAGTGACTTGCTCAGGGTCACACAGCTAGTTAAGTGGTATGTGTCTGAGGCCGGATTTGAACTCAGGTCCTCCTGAATCCAAGGCTGGTGCTCTATCCACTGCAGCACCTAGCTGCCCCAAGAACAAATTTCTTAAAGTGTCCCCAGAGCTAACCTTCTAAGATAAATTAAATTGCTTGATTATATTATCTCTTTATGTTTTAAATGCAAGTAGCCCTTTTCCCCATTGCAGAGAGACATTTTCTAGTGAGGGCATTAAAAAAATAAACAAATAACTCACCCTCATGCTTACATAAACCATTTGGCTTCCTTACATCGAAGGGTGTATAAATACATTGTGCCCACTGTGTGACCTTGTTTGCCTCAGTTTCCTCAACTGTAAAATGGGGATAATAATGTCACCCACTTGCCAGGGTTGCTGTGAGGATTAAATGATTTAATATTTGTAAAGTTCTTGGCGCAGTGGCTGGCACAGAATGGGCATTATATAAATGTTTATTCCATTTCCCTTCCTTTCTCCTACTATGAACAAAGACAGTTAGCCTACATAGACATATGTGCATTCTCTGGGCACATGATATAGTTTCAAAACAATCCCCCCTTGCTTGGCTGTTCAAAATATTTTGAAAGCAGCCCTTCTGAGCAGGAAAGCCAACTGAGCACTAGATGTAAATTAAAAAAAAAAAAAGCCTTTCCTATATAGCCAGGTTCAAACTAGTCATCTTGGTTCTTCCACCCTTCTTCATTTAAATAGTATTTATTTGAGATCTGTTGGAAGCTCTAGGCTTTACAAGGAAGTTGGTTCAAGATTAGGAATGTTTACGATTTGTTGTTTTTGTTCAGTCATTTCAATCGTGTCTGACACTTTGTGACCCCATTTGGGGTTTTCTTGGCAAAAATGCTGAAGTAGTTTTCCATTTTTTTCTCCAGATAATTTACCAGATGAGGAAACTGAAGCAAATAGGGTTAAGTGACTTGTCCAGGCTCATATATCTAGTAAGTGTCTGAGGCTAGATTTGAATTTATGAAGATGAGTCTTCCTGACTCCTAGCCTGCTATTCTATCCACTGAGCCACTTAGATGCCCAGTTTTTAATATTATGTTGTTTTAAAAATGTTTTGATAACTATATTTTAACATCTTTTGGTGATCTTTTGTATTTCACTTACTGCATTTTAAAGCATTATTAATAAGTTATTCCATGTCCCTAGGCTTCACCAAAGATCACCAAAGAAGTTTGTGACTACAAAAGGTTAACTACCCCTGTTCCAGAGAGCGCTAACCCCAGAAAAGCCATAATAGAGAGGTAGTTGGTAGCAGCCAAGGGGCTCAAAGTCCCTTGAAGATAGGAGTCTGACAAGTTGGATCATATTTTTTCCTTCTTCCTTGTCCCTTCATAGCAACATACCCATTTACCATGGGTTATCTTGGCTGTGTCTGGAGAACATTGAAATAAATGATGCCAAGATGTGAATAAGACGTGAATGTGAGACATACTGGCTTAGTGACAAGAAAGCTGACTCTGGAATCAGAGGACGTGGATTTCTTCTCATACTTTTTTGCCTATTCAGGATGGCAGCCTTGTCATTTTCTCCTCCTCTGTCTTTGAATCTCATTCCAATTCTCCCTCTGCCACTCCACCTATAATAAGGCAAAAAAGAAAATGTATAAAATAAGCATTATCCAATAGTTTGAAGACCCACACCATTAAACTGTTCTTTCTCAACCTTGCTGTCCTACACCTCCTAGGACCTAGTAAAAGCCAATGTGGCTTGGCTCCATTCAGCATGAAAGCCTCATGCTTGATACCCCTGCCTCGCTGTCTCCTTTTAGCAATGAGAAGCTCACTTGAATTGCTGGTGGGAAGGGAACTGTACCCCTACAAACAAGGAAGGAAGGAAAAATACCAGAAATCACTCCTCCTGATAATTGTACTCTAAGGGCTCCAGAACACTCCACAAGTCCTCAGACAATTTTAGAGAGATGACTCAGCTAGAAGTAGAAATGGAGTGTTGACCTTTCTAGCTTTAGTTAGCCACATACTCAAGTACTTGGGAATGAGATTTTCCCCAACCTGAATACAAGAGTACTGATTACTTACTAGTATCCTAAGATTTAATTATTTATTGAATATTAGCAAGTTAATAATAACTTGAAAAAACATTCTTCTTATTCTGCATTGACTAATATGAAGCCATTTGGGGATTGGATGGCTATTGGAGATCACTCTTTTCCCTTCAGAGGTCAGCTTAATGAAGAGTAATAAGCCAAATTCCAGGGAACCGATTCCACTGACCAATATATGATAGGGAGCATCATGGCATTATAGATTTAAAGCTGGATGGGGCTATAGGGGACATCTAGTTTAACTTCCTCTTTATTGTATCCTTTTGTGAAATGGAATTTTTCCCAGCAGCCAGGCAGCTTTCCTCTCTTTATTGCTCAACATGGGGCTGAATATCTTTGTTCTTTCTAATTGTTTCTGCTCTCCTTCTAAGAGTAAGTTTATCATGGTCCATATGTAAAAACATGCACATTTGAAGTGGATAGCCCGACCTATCAGCAGGCAGAACCACCCAGCCCAGCTTAGGAGATGATATTTTCTCTCCACAATATGGGCATATCTTTTAAAACAGGACAGCTCAACTCCATTGTGAGATAGTTCTGTTGTCTTCCTGTCAGTAATTTAATGATATTAATTAAAATAGGAATAGCTTTCTTTCTATGTTTCTGAAAAATGCTTTTTTGTAGATTTGGGTTTTAAAATACATTCACATAAATTGACCCATTTCAGTTCCTCAGTGTGGAGAGACCCTGTGGTACTTTGAAAAGAGCCCGAGATTTGTAGTGGGAGGATAAGTGTTTGAATTGAAGTTCTATGGCTTCCTTTCTGTTTGTCACCTTAGACAGGTTACTTCATCATGCAGGGCCTCAGTTTCCTCATCTATAAAAATGAGAAGATTGAACTGTATGAGCTCCAAGATCCTTTTCAGCCTTAACTACTGCCATCTTATCCTAAATTGACTTGGTTTTCACTGCTATTGTGGGGTTTCTCTGGGCAATGAGCTCACTCTGGGATATTCCAAAGGGGTAGCTTTCTAGGTCACTAACAAGTGTCAGGGTCACAAAACTATATAATATTAGAGCTGGGAAGGATCTTGTGGATTATGTAAAAATTTGACCCTTTCATTTTGCAAGCATGGAAACTGAGGCATTATGAAGTGATTTATTTAAGATCACACAATTTATGAGTGACTGAGTTGGGAGCAGAACTTAAGACCCATGATTTCTTGCCTAGTTCAATTGTCTTTCCCTTATACCACATTTCTTCTCCCTTCTCAACTCTTTCTTTCTCTTTTCCTAAGGAAGGAGTAATTGCATCTTAGCATAGAAATTAGTCTTAACATCTGTATTCCAACTTTGGCTGGTTCCCCTTTCTATATTTTACATATTACTTCATCTGAATGGAGAAGAACAGTGAGTATTGGTTTTCTTTCCATTTCTTTTACAAAATCCCAGACACACATCACTAATCACCATTCATATATAAATCTATATATTATGTATATTTGAGTTTAATTCAATTGGTTTGTTTGGTTGCATTTTGTTCTCAAGTTCTCCTTGCTCAGCACTTCTCCTATTTGCTTTTCCCAGTCTCATTCCTTTTTACTGCTGTTTACTTCAGCATGTTATTTACCCTTTTTCAATCTTATTACTGCTGTTTTCTGTTCTCCGGGAATTTACTATGAGTGGCCCCTAGGTTCTCTGTTTAACAACCTCCTTATTTAAAGTACCTTCCCCTCATCTCTATGCAGGGTGATTAGAAGCAAACCATAGGGATAACAAAAACTTCTTTTTGTTTCTGTAATTTTTCTGCCTTTATTATTAAATTTAATATTTTTGTGTTAAAAAGGTATTTTGTATTTTCATTCAGTTGAAAATATGGGGACTGAAGGGAGACATCAATCACCAACCACTTTTCATTTTCAGATATTAATAACAAATTTATGTAGTGTTTTAAGGTTTACAAAACATTCTCCTATCAATCCCATGAAGTACACAGTGTAAGGGTAGTGGGCGCTGCAAAATTATGTCTTTGGTGTGGTTCTTGGGAACCTCTACCTCTATCACCAAGCTCCATCCCCTTATTCTTTTGAGGACTAGAGAAACGGTCCCAGGTAATTTTGTTAATGCCATTCAGATAATTCCAGAAGGGTCCATAGGACAACTGGATTGGGGGCTTTGTTGAACATCTAGACCCTGGGAAAAGGGGTCATCAGACTGAATTTCATGCTAGTCTAACTTGGTGTCAGCAACTGAAAACTGTTTGGACCTATGAATAGTGTAAAATAGCTAAACTACTCCAAAATACATTTGCAATAGTTGCCTTCACTTTATCTCCTCCCACTCTTTTTTAACCCCGTACAGCCTGGCTTACCACCTTATCTTATTCCACCAAAACTGTTCTCTCCAAAGCTACTAATGATCTTTCAGCTGTCAAGTCCAATGGCCTTTCCTTGATCCTCATTCTCTTTTACCTCTCTGCAGTCTTTGACACTATTGAGCATTCTCTCCTCCTTGATATTCTCTTCCTTCTAGGCTTTTGGGTTACCACTCCCTCCTAGTTTTCTTCCTAGCTGTCTGACCTGCCTTTGTCTTCTTTGTTCGATTCTCCTCCTCCTATAACTGTTGGTGTCCCTCAGGATTCTGTCTGGGGCCCTCTATACTACTTCACTTCATGATCTCATCACATAGATTTAATTACCATTTCTATACTGATGGTTCTCAAATCTACCTATCCTTCCCCAACCTCTCTGTTGATGTACAATCCTGTATTGCCAACTGCCTTTCAGACATTTTGAATTGGATGTCCATTAAACATCTTAAACTGAATGTATACCAAAGAGAATTCATTATCTTTCTTCCTAAACCCCTCCACCCCCACTCCTATCTTCCCTATTACTGTAAAGGGCCATACCCTCCTCTCAATCTTCCTGTCTTCAGTCTGCCTGGATTCCTCAATATTTCTTACTCCTCATATACAATCTGTTACCAAAGCTTTCTAATTTCACCTTTTCAACATCTCTCAGATATGACCACTTTTTTCCTCTGATTTTGCCACTGTTGTAGTACAAGCCCTCATCACAAAAGCGTGAATTATTGCAATAGTCTGCTGGTGGGTCTGGCTGCTTCAAGTCTCTCCCACTGAATAGAGGGTGCTCTATTCAGCCACAAAGGTGATTTTGCTCAAGTGCAAGTCTATCACTTCAACCTATACTCAAGAAATTCCAATGGCTTCCTATTGCTTCTAGGATCAAACACAAAATGCTCTGTTTGGCATTCACAGCCCCTCATAACCTACTTCACTCCTACCTTTCCAATCTTCTTAACATTTTACTCAATGACACATACTCTTTAATCCAATGATATTGGTTTCTTGGCTTTTCCACAAAGAAGACTCATCTCTCAGCTCTAGATAATTTCTCTAGGTGTTTCCCACGCTTGGAATGCTTTCCTTCCTCCACTCCATTTATTGACCTCCATGGCTTCCTTTAAGTTCCCACTAAAGTCCAGTCTTTTACTAGAAGCCTTCCCTAACCCCACTAATTCTAGTGCTTTCACTCTGTTACTTATTTCCTATTTATCCTGTATATAGCCTTCATCGCACATATTTGTATTTTGTCTCCATTATTAGATTGTAAACTCCTTGAGGGCAGGGACTGTCTTTTGCCTCTCTTTGTATCCCCAGCACTTAGCTCAATGCCTGGCACATAGTAGGCACTTGATTTGGAAAAAAAAATTGAAGTAAATTAATAAAAGTGAGGCATCCAGAATTTGCTAGAAATAGAATCTAATACAACTTTTTAAAACTAAGAGCACATACAACTTCATGGAAAAAGAGTATAAGTTGTAAACAGACGGTTTATAATGCAGGGACTATAAACTCAATAATAATAATGAAAAGATATTAAAATTTCCTAATAAGCAGAGAATTATAAAAATTGAAAAACCAAAAACAACAAGATAATTAAATTACAATGAACAGATTACAATCACTAGGATGGCAAAAATAAATAAAAAAAGGATAAAATTAATTGCTAGTAGAGATGTAGAGGCACTAGTAATGTAATATACTGTTCATGGAAGTGAGACTGTTGAAAAGATTTTGGAGAACACAAAACTGATCACATCTTTTGTCCTAGCAATTTCATTATTTGGACTCTATTCCCAAAACATTACATAAAGGAACAAGGAACATATCTATTTAAAAAAAAACATTTGCTATATTTGTAATGGTAAAAAATTAGGATTATCCTACAATGAATAAATTAGACAATGAATAAATTATGTTACATTAATAAAATGAAATGTTATGATGTTATAAAGATTTGGTGCATGCAAGGTAATAAGAAAAAAATATTAGATAATACAGAATGTAATCATTAGAAGCAGAAATGTATGCATACTGACTACAAAGGAATGAAAGAAAGAAGGGAAGGAAGGAAAGAAAGAAAAAAGGAAGAAAAGAATAAAGGAAGGAGGAAAAAGAACAAAAGCATTTTCCTCCCTTGTTTGATTACTTGCTTGGTTCTGTTTTCTTGAAGGGGTAAGATTTTTCTCCTTGTTATGAATGTTCATTTAATTATTTTATTGATGTTAATTAAATTTATTGAAAAAATTAAAAATAGATTTTGATGAGGTCTTGTGGTGTTGGATTTTAAGAAAGAAAGAACTCTCATGAGTGTGTGTGTGTGTGTGTTTGTGTGTGTGTACTATGTGAGTATGTCATCAAAGTGTTTGAAAATTAATGTTTTTAAATAGATGCCTATATATAATAGAACCATAGATTATTAGTGCTAGAATATCATTTAGACCGACCTTCTCATTTTATAGATGAGAAAACCAGACTTTGGAGGAAAGAAATGATTTGTCCAATGTCACAGAATAAATTAATGGCAGAACCCATGTCTCTGGACTTGTGATCCAAAAAATCTTAGCCCATTTTTATAAGAAAAGAACATGATAATTAAAGTAAAAGAGCAGATAGAGAAAAAGCAAACAATTAAGGAGAGACAGAAACAATCAGAGATAGGGAGACAGAGACAGTGGGAGAGACAGACAGATAGATGGAGGAATTGGACAAGAAAAATAAAGGAGTTGGACCCAGAGAGAGAGAAAAAATAATGAGCAGAGGCTGGGAAAGGTAGAATAAAGAAAGGAGAATTTGGAAATTAGCAAGAAACCAGCAAGAGGTAAGGTTACAGAGAAAAGGTAAGTGCAAGAATTGGAGAAAGAAGAGATATAGAGAAGAGAGGTAATGCAGTAATAAAAAGAACTAGCCTTACATGAAATCAGCCTCCAAACACAAGATGGGTTCCCTCCTAACTATCAGAAGTTCTTTTTGGTGTTGGTTTCCTCATCTCCATCTTTGAGGATCATACTGTTGTTATTAAATCCCTAAGAGGGAATGAATAATCTTTTGGGATCTTTGGAGAAGGGACAGAGATGTCTGAGATGAGATGGAAATGTCTAAGAATTCCTGAAGCAAATAAGAATAAAAAATACCTAGCTGAGAGTGATAATTACTAGGAGGTGAGTAATAAGATCTTTTTGGGAATGAAACTGGACAAGAAAGGAAATCTAGTTGATGGGTGGAAAATAAAAAGAGAAGTATGGCAAGTCTAACATCCTCTACTTAGCTTTTAAGATTCCCCGTCATCTAGTTCATAAGTTCTCAAAGTGATACCACCCCCGAGGGGCTCTGGAATGATCTAGGGGGCAGTAGTAGCCTTGGGTGCAATTGGGGAATATTAAATAAAAATAAGGGGGCAGTGGAAATATAAGAAAAGAAGAGAAGACAAGAAAATTTTGAAAAGCCTTTTGTACATGTTTCATCTGTTGTATAAAAGAGTTAAAGTCATAGTGATTATATTATTTTCCAAATAAACACACAAAATACAAGTTATAACCCATCAGTGGTCAAGTCTGCTAACAGGTCTTAACAAGCAAGTGTTGGCAGATGAGCATGTCACAAATTGTCAGGAAGTTCAGCATGCATCGGCAGGAATATGTTTGTGTAATGACTTGTTTACAATATGATACTATATGATTACATGATGCAATATTGCATCATCAAAATTTCAGTGCAAGAAAAAACATGAATTTACAATAAATTATTAAATTTAAGCTGCATCATTTAAACATTTGTTTTGAAATAAATCAAATTAAAAAAAACTATTAAAGGGTTAAAGAAAATACATGTCTAAGGGGGCATTGGGTGATTTTCTTTTGAAAAGGATGTGGTAGGCCAAATAAGTTTGGGAACCTCTGAATAGTTTTACCTTACTTATTCACTCACGTGCAAGAGCAAGTGTAGTAGAAAGACATTCTACTAGAAGTCAGGAGACTTGTGCTTGAGTCTAAACTCTACCACTATTTGTATTACCTTAGATTAATTATGTATGGCTTCAATTTCCTATTCTGCAAAATGAGGAGATTTGAATAAAATGATTTGCGTTTGATCTAGCATCAAAATTTCATTATTCTAACATGTTCCCTAAGAGGCCATGATCATTGTTTCAGGTGTTGGCCCTTGGTTTAGAAAATTTATTGCATCATACAATTTCAGAGTTAGAAGGGACCTCAATGGTTTTCTATTCTAAGATGTACCCAAAAGAGAACTCCTTTTGCAACACACCTGATAAGTGGGCATCTTACCTTTGCTTAGAGATTTCCAATGAGGGAGAACCCATTACCTCTCAAGATGGGTTATTCTACTTTTCAGTAGCTCTCATTGTTAAAGGAGTTTTCCCCTGATATTTACTCTACAGAGTTCAACCTTCTGGATGAAAGTCGAACAAATCTGAAACCTTTTGCATAGGATAATATCAGAAACAATCTGACAAAGGCAGAATACAGTGGCACTAACCCTTCTTTCTTCCTAGATGCCATGACTCTTTGATGCAGCCCAAGATGACATTAGTCATTTTGATGCCTTGTCATATTGACTTCAACAAATTCTCTTAGTACGGTTATATCTTTCAGCATACCAATAAAATCTTATTATATAGAAATTCATCAATTTATCTACCCTAAATCATTCCCAAATGGCTTAAGCTCCTTTTTTTCTTATCCTGTCCTCAGGGAAGCTGTTTACCATCCTTCCTATGACAGGCTATCACTCAAGTTTCTTTCAGTTTTCTTTTCTCTAGGCTAAATAATCCCAGTCCCTTTAGCCTTCTCAAAGTCATGAAGAAATGCTTAAATCAGTATTATTTGATGACTATGGGAAATGGGAAATGTTTATTTATGGAAGCAGATTAAAATAGAAGCATTACATATATTTAAAAGCTTTTTTATTCACATGTGGAGAACATTGCAGTGAATGAAAGTTTGAATAAATGGGTGAATGAATGCAATCTAATATGCCCATTTCGGTTTCATCTGAAAAACAAAAAGAGACACAAGGGGAAGATCAGGAATGAAAGCTAAAATGCACAAGAAGCAGATTTAAGTTCCTAATTCATCCTTTCTTTTGCCAGATGTTGGAGGAAATCCTTTGTTTTATACTATGATTGGAAAATCTCTTTAGGTTTTGCTAACCATACATACTCCCAATCTTATCAACATTCATATAAACTGCAACGTTCTGGCATACACATCTTGGATGCAATAGACTACTGAATTAAATAATTTTTTGTTCATTTAAAGCTGTGGAAATACCCATCCTATTAAGAAGAAGGGAAGATGGTTTTTATAAGAGGAAATCAGCCTGACTAATCTATTCAATATTTTAGGTAAATATTCATATAGATGAAGGGAAACCAACGGATGTAATCTATTTTAACTTTTCAGAAATCTTTGACAAGTTTATATTTCTAAAGTTATTAAAAATGTCCTAAGGAGACTTTTATCATATATAGGGCATTAATTTAGTCATAGCAAACAAAGAATAGGGATAATAATATGCTTCTCTCAGGCAGCACAGATCCTCTGGATTTATATAATATTTTTATAACAATTTCTTCTGGGTAGTGAAACAGGAGGATCTGTCTTCCCCAAAGGTGCTCCCAGTGTCATCAAGATACCCTTCACAAATCCAAGTGGAAGAGGGATTATTTATTAGTGAGAAATTCTCCACCTGCTCCTTTTTGGACATTATGCTCATTGTATAAAACTCTACAGAACCTTTTAAATGAGATCTAAGGGCAATCCAAAAATATAGTTTAGCCCAGATTAGGACTATAGCTAGATGGAAAGATAGTCCACCAGAAGTCCGTCAGTACATGTGAACTGACATTGCAGATGGACAAAAATCTGAGCCTAGAATTGAATTAGTGGGTGAGATTGGGCTGCATTGCATTTGGACCCATTTTTCAAGGCTTTCAGTAATCCCAAGTTCATTATTCAGAAGTCCATCTTCTAAACAAGCAACATATCTCCAGTGATGCTGTATAGTAGCAAAGCATATAACACCATAATTAAAAAAAGAATAAAAATTCTAGGCTATCCAAAGGTTAATTAGAGGGCACATAGTCACTATAAGTAGAATGAAAAATATTATAAACTATGATTTGTGTGCAGGATGTAGTACAAAGTGACTTCTGGTGAAGATGGTGAGATCAAAGTTCTTATCCAGTGCAGCTCCCCTGACAACCACTTTGAGCAAAGATTAAAAAAACAAAACAAAACACTGGAGTGAATAATGTTCAAGAAATCCAAATAGAAATACCAGTAAGATCCACTATCTAATCCAGGATATCACAAGAGGATGACTAGATTATTCTGATATGGGTATTCTGACATGGGAGCAGGGTAAAGAATGTGGATGGGGGAAGAAGGTGGCTGCCTCCAGTAAATGAGTCCTAAAACCTAAAGATGCTCAGATGAGGGATGCAATGCACATTACTGGTGAGGGCAGAGGTGTGGAAGCCACCCTAATAAATGCTAAACAAGACCAGAATACAGTGTAATTTGAATCCAGGTTTGTCAAAGCTTCAATGGAGATAGAGCCAATAGGTCACTATGAAAGGAGATGATGGGCTAGGCAATGTGTTCACTGGAACTGTGCCAAGAGGCCCAAAATGAAAATTCCTGTTAGAGCTACAATAGAAGAAAAAGCCAATTTCTGGTGAGTGGCAGCACCTGGAAAGTTCATACAAGGGATTTTAAGAAGCCTGGGTAGTACTAGTATACTATCTCTGATATCATCTAAGGGCCTATCAGGGCTGCAGCATAGGATGGAAATACTGAATGCTGACTGAGCCAGGATAAGAGGTAGAAATAGGATGAGGCCAGTAGAATTCTTAGGATACCAGAAAACAAAGGCATAAGCCAGAGATTTTGGCAGGGAGAGGGCCAGATCCTAGCCACTCTATCCAGAACTGTGATAGAATAGTGACAGCCAGACTGCGGGAAAGATAGGACCAGGAAGAGCTTGCCTATTTCACTATCTAATACAGAAAGGAGCAGAGATTGACCCTGTTACAAATTTCTAACCCGGGAACTGAGCCTAGAGATATGACTGACAGAAGAAAATTGTAAATACAGTGAAGAAATACTATTAGTTAGGAGAAATCTGAGAGGTAATTCTAGAAGAAGAAAATAATTCCACATTAAGCATAATTAGAATCTCAAAGAAAAGGATGGACTGGTTACAAGGACTATAGGAGCATATAGAGGAAATGAAGCAAGAAATAAAAAATGAAATTAGGTTTCTTGAGGGAAAAAAGTGAAAGGAGAAAAATAGATTAGAATAAAAAGTAGAAAACATCATCCAGGTAATGGATTTTCATGAAAAAAGAATGGAGCAAATAGAATTCAATAATTATGTGAAACAAGAAATATTAGAACAAAGTCAAAAGGCTGAAAAAATTAGAACATATAAGGTATCTACTATTAAAAAACCTAATCTAGAAAATAAATCAAGGAGAGAATAATTTAAGGAGAATTGGATTTTTTAAAAAACCATAACCATAGAAAAACCTGGATATTATATTTCAAGAAATCGTAAAAAAAATCTTCAAAGCTATTAGAACCAGAGAATAAAATAAAAGAAGAAAGAATCTATCAGTCACTTCCTGAAGTAAACCCCAAATTGAAAACACCTAGGAATATAATAGCCCAAATCTAAAGCTTCCACATCAAAGAAAAAAAAATTCTGCAACAATCCAGAAAGTATTCAAACATCAAGGAACTCTTAAGAGTAAGGATCATACAATGCTGCTGGAACCATGATAAAGAGGAGGAAATCTTTGAATACAATATTCTCAAAGGTAAAAGAAAAAATATTACTGTCAAAAATAACATCCTGCAAAATTAAGTATAATTCTATAAGTAAGGAGAGACCTTAAATAGAAAAAAAATATTTTTCCAGTATTCACAATGGGGAAAAATACAACTTGAAACTTAAAACTAGAGACAAGAAAAACATAGGAACACAAATACATTTAAGCAATCAGGAAACTAAATACTGATTATTAGTTTACATTCTAGTAGGTGGAGAAGAGACAAGGGTTCCTTTAGAATCCCACTGGCATCAGAAGTCACAGAGCAAAAAAAAAAAAAAGGGCAAACACAGGCTTGGAAATTGTTTTGTTTTCTTTTGTTTTATTGGTTTTAAGAGACTAGAGAAAACAGTTAAAAGGAAAACACCAAAGAAAAATTAAGGGGGAGAAACTTACTATTTCTCATAATTGGGGTGTATCATAAAAAGAATATACTATCATGGAAGAGGATTTGGGGTTAGATGGCATTTTATGAGCCTCACTCATGAAATAAGTAAAGGAGGGTTGAATTATCATCAATGTGCATGTGTGTGCATGCACACACTCATACAACCGTTTGGGGTGGAAATACACTTAATAGGGAAACAGGAAGGACAGGGAAAGCAAAGAAAGAGGTTTAAGAAGGAAGGGCTAGTGTTGGTAAGGGGATAGTCACAAATAAAACAAACTTAAAATTTGGAGAGTGTCATTAAATGATTAAATTGAGAGAAACAAAGTATAAAATCTATGATGATAGTCTGGGCTTGGTGAAGAAAGGAAGGACAGAGGAATGGAACCACTCCCATTTCAATTATAGATTACTAGTAATGATAGATTCTTTTCCTTCCATGCATTCTCCTTTGTAAAAATGTACCAAGAGCTAAAGAGAGAGAGAGAAAAAAACAATTTAAAGAGGATATGGTGAAGAAAAACAAACAATTAACAGTGATAACCATGAATGTGAATGGGATGAACTCACTTTTAAAATGGAAGAGGATAGAAGAATGAATTAGAAAATAGAACCCAACAATATGTTGTTTACAAGAAACATACTTGATGTCTAAAGAGTCAGATAAAATTAAAAGCAAGGGCTTCAACAGAATTTATTAATCCTAAAATGAATTTTCTAAAAAAGAGAGAGAAATGGTAATCATGATCTTGGAAGTAGTATAAATAGACACAGTTAAAAGAGATAACTAGAGAAACTTAATGATGCTTAAAGTCATCCTGAATAATGAAGAAATATCAACAATATGCATACATATGCGCTGAATGGTAATGCATTTAAGTTCTTAAGATAAAAGCTAACTGAATCTTAGGGAGAAATAAATAGTAAAACTATAGTAATTGGGGACTTCAAGGTACTCCTTTCATACCTAGATGAATATAACAAAATTTAACAACAGCTCTCTGCTCCATAGCTTTATAGTCAATATATTTTGTCTGGAAAAAAATCTGACATATTTTCTATGTATGCTTTCATCCATAGTTCAGTTTGACTTCCAGATTTAAGAACAAAACCATCAGTATCTATTTTTATTTGAATTAAGAACATTAAGAATTTTATACTTACTGAATTAAAATCATATTTTGATATTAATAAAGATGATAGAAGTTGAAGAAGCTATTTATATGTTTTTCAGGGGAGTTATGTAACTTAGTGTCATTCAAGCACATCACAAAATTAATAAGATGTTTTGATATGACTTCCATTTGGAAGCTATATTCAGTTCTATTATTAGAGTTAATAATGTTAGGAATAACCCTAACAGGCTTAAATTGTCTCTTGAAACATGCCACATTTTGTATTCATTGTTTCTGACATCACTGTATTGGTTACATATTTTAAATAGAGAGCAGTTTCCCACAAACATTTCCTCTATACTCAGTTCTAATTTATGTAATTTCAGTATATGAACCAGTAATGAAAATGAACTGAGTCAAAGGCTTTCAATAATCAATACAAGTCATATAGATGTTATTAGGGGTAGCTAGGTGGCACAATGGATAGAGTGCTAGGCCTGAAGTCAGGAAGATTCATCTTCCTGAGTTCAAATTTGGCCTCAGATACTTACTGTGTGACCCTGGGCAAGTCAAATCATATTCTGATATTAATAAAGATGCTATAAGTTGAATAAGCTATTTAATGTGTTTTCATGGGAGTTATGTAACTTACTGTCATTCATGCACATTACATAATTAATAAAACCCCAAATGAGGTCACAAAGTGAGACACAACAGAAAAATGATGGAACCCTTATAAGAAGATGTTACTGTGCTTCCAAGTGGCATGAATAATAATGATCAAGTTGATAAGTTGCTTTTTACAAAGTCAAGACTTTGCAGCACATATTTTTTTGTTTCTTAGTGAAAATGTGTATATGTATGTATATATTTTTATCTCTCTCTCTCTGTCTCTCTCTCTCTTTCTCTCTCATCCTGTAATCTACTCTGTCTCCTCATTTCTACCTCCAGGATTCCTTTATGTCCCAATTAAAATCCTGCTTCTATAGGAAGTCTTTCCCAATTCCCCTTAAATTCTAGTGCATTCTTTCTATTTATTATTTCAAATTTCGCCTATATATTGCTTATTTGTGCATAGTTGTTTGCATGTTGTCTACCTCATTAGAGTGTGAGGTACTTTAGAGTAGGGGAGGTCTTCTTTCTTTCTTTGTATGCTCAGTGATTAACACAGTGCCTGGCATGTAGGAGACATTTAATACAACTTTTTTGACTTACTGATTGTTAAGAAAGGGGAGAATTAGGTTTGCATCTGAGACAAAATTGACAAAGTTCTTTGCTAATATTTCAAACACCCTGTGACTCATTTGACTTAATAATTATGAATCTTGTCTATCCCCACTGGATAAGTTTTGTAGAGAAGCTAGTGTTTCAGTAACTTCTCTTGCCATAACTATTTGGTCATTCATTCTACTAAGAATGTTCAAAATCCACACCCTCCCCCCCACAAACACACACCCATTTTCTCCCCCAACAATCCAAGTTGTGTTTTAATTGTGTTGAATTTCTTGTAACAATATACATAGCCAGAAAATTTTTACATCTCTCTTCTTTGGAAGATATCTCTCTTGTCTGGTTTCTTTGTTTCTCGAACTTCTATAGTAAAGTTTTTCATTCTTGTGGAGTTGTTTATTTTGTTCTCTACACTGCTTTAACTTCTTGTACCTACTTAACCTCTTGACTTTTGTTTTCAATTGCAGCTAAGGGAAGTTAGATTAAAAAAATTGTTTTCCAGATTCCATTTCTTATGTTTCTTTTTGTTTGCCTTTAACTGGATGATATGGCATATGTTTTCGGCCATGTGTATCACCTAGGTATTGATGTAATTTTCCTATGCCTTTCCATATGTATTCAATCACTTTGTTAAAACACTTCTGCCATAGCCAAGTTTCTGCCAGTTCTTAAATGGATTCCTCAATAGTTCCACCATAGAGTCTAAATCCAGTGCACTGGGGACCTTCCTCTAAGTATCATGCGGGTACATTTGGCACTTAGTCTCTCAGTTTGTTATTCTAAACTTTCAGCAATACAACCAGAAATTTCTGTGCCAAGGGTAGATGGGGGGGCATGAGAGAAGAGCCTCTGGTGCTTCCTATTTAAACTAATTATTCTTGTTAATTAGTTGTTAAGCTCAGTCAATTCTGTACCATTAAGGGGTTGTAAATACTGTCAGTATCCTGTACATTTTGGCATACTGGCACAAAGCTCCAGTTATCCCACCCTGATCATGCCTCTGTCACTATGTGACCAGGCTACCACTTTTTCAAGTCATACATATCTTTGTTGATATATTTTACATGATCTATTTCTCACAAGTCATGATATGCTATATATATTAACCAGGAGGGAATTCTGTTATAAAAGTAATCAAAAAAGCATTTCCTTTTATGTTCTAACAAGACAGTCAAATATTAGTGCCCTTAATGTCACATGCACTTAGAATTCTTAAATTCTTGGCACTTCATTTGCATTCTTGCAATAGTAAAAAAGTAGATTTAATAATTCAAATTACTTCTGCTACACTTCTACATCTGGCACCAGAGTAAATTCTGTCTTCATTGGAAATAAAAAGGTTATATTGTCATTGGTAGATAGTTTTAGAGGTGGAATGGAGCTTAGAGGGCATATACCAGGGTGATGGCAGTGTAAGAGGAGAAAAGAGGGCATATGCAAGAAATATTTTGAAGACAGAATTTATAAAATTGACAGTAGTTGGATATGAGGAGGGGTAAGAGAGATTATCAAAGATGATACATAGGTTGACAACATAGGTGATTGGGAGGATGATGCTACCCTTGGCAATAATACAAAAGCTAGGAGAATTTGTGGGGAAAGCATTGAGTTTTGGACATGTTAAGTTTTAGATGTCATTGTGACATCCAATATGAGATGTCTAATAGGCATTTGGATATAGAAGACTTCAGAATCATCTATGAAGAGATGATAATTGAATTCATAGAAGTTGATGAGATCACTAAGTAACATAGTATAGAGAGGGAAGAAGGTGACCCAGGACAGAACCTTAGAGGATATTCATGTTTAGTAGGCATGGATTGAATAAAAATCTAACACAGGAAACTGAGAAGGAACAGTCAGACAGGTAGGAGGAGAATCAAAAGTTAGCATCTCGAAAACCTAAGGTGAATAGAGTATCAAAGAGAAGAGAGTGGTTTCTAGAGTCAAAGGTTGCAGAGAGGTCAATAAGGATGAGGAGACAGAAAGCTATTAAATTTGGCAATTAAAAGATCATTGGTAACTTTAGAGACAATAGTTTCAAGTTAATGATGAGGTCAAAAGCCAGATTGCAGAGAGTTAAGAAGAGGGTGAGAGGAAAGTAAATAAAGACACTTTTTGTACACAGTCTTCTCAAGATTTCAGTCACAAAAAGGAGGAAAGCTATGGGATGATAACTAGTAAGGAAGGGATAGAGGGGTTTTTGAGTAAGGGGAAAATATGGGCATGTTTTTAGGCAACAGGGAAGCAACCAGTAAACAAGGAAAGATTAAAGATTAGTGAGAAATTAGGAATAATAGTGGGGGCAATCTGTTGGAGAAAATGGGTTGGAATGGGATTGTTTATGCATACAGAGAGAGTTGCCCAGGCAAGGAGAAGGGTCACCTCTTCATGTGAGATTGGTGTGGGGGAGAAAAACATAATGGAAGAAGTAACCAGAATAAAGTGAGATGAGGAATAGGGGAGAAGAGTGAGCTCTTAGTAAAAGACATCAAAATTTTTTTCCCAATGAAATATGAGGCAAGTTTCTCATCCTATAGAGTGGAGACAGGGAGATCTATGAGAGATCTGAAGAGGGATGAAGAGGTTTGTAAAAACCATTGTGGTGAGTCAGATAATGAATTGTTTAGAGAGGTGTAAAAAGATTTCCTGGCCTCAGAGAGTGCCCATTTGATATCATGTAACAGAATTTGTAATGCCAGTTGATATTATGTAATATCAATGTGTTGTGGACCCAGTCATCACAGTTTGATGATTTTCTTTAGATTTATTCAATGATTTTAGCCCTGACCTTTTCCTCTGAAGAATTCTCCAGATTTTAATGTTCCTTCAGCAATATTTTTGTGGGTTGAATAGAAAAGTTGTTTGCAAATTAAGGCTAACTCAGATTAAATGAGTTTCCTTTTTCTTTTTGGGCAATCAGGGTTAAGTGACTTGCCCAGGGTCACACAGCTAGTAAGTGTCAAGTGTCTGAGGTCAGATTTTAACTCAGTTCCTCTTGACTCCAAGGCCTGAACTCTATCCACTGCACCATCTAGCTGCCACTTAAATGAGTATTCTTAAATTTTATAAACCAATCCAGACTGAGAATGACTAGCATGAATTCCTTTGTTCTGGTAATTGGTCTTCACATTCACCTCAGTGCTTGGATTTAAGTACCCTGAAGTATCCCTGGTGTTAAACTGACTTGGTTTTTTCAGTTTATGTTTGGTTTCCTCCAAACTCAATTTTTTTTTGTTTCCTGAGTTTCATTTCCTCTCACATGGAGGTTTACCTTACTATTGGCACAGGACTGCTGGACTCTGGGCTGAACATCCATTACTCAAATAACAGGATCATAGCTAACATAATTCATCTAAAAAAAGAAAAACCTCCACTTAATAAATTCCCCTAATTCTCCTGAGTATAAGGGCTCTGTGATAGGTGCTAAGGGATGTACAAAGTTTATATAAGGCAAAATTCCTACCCTAATGAACTCCACAGCCTTGTAGGACTGTGTGACACCCACACAAATAATAATAGTATGAAATTGTGCATGATAAGCATGTCAGAGAGGTACAAGGGAAGTGATGTGAAGTCTTAGAAGGGAAAAGTTGTAAATAGTTTATTGCTAACAGGACCCTTTTCCCAAAAGATAATATATTTATACAGAACTTTCTTCTTTGAGAGTTCCCCATACTAATTTGATTTGGTTATATCTTGGTTATCAGATTTTTGTTAAAGATAAATGTCACAGAGATTTTTTTCTTTTAATTACTTATGCATTTTCTTCTAACTGAATTGGCTTTGTTTTATATGAGCTTTTCAAAAAACTTTATGTAAACAAAATTGTTTTATCTTTCATGCTGTCCTCTATCTCTTGTTTGGTACCACCATTTCTGCAACATCAGCCAACCACATATACATGGTTGCAAAAGGTATCTCCTACAATTTCCCTCTATTTAAAAAGAAAACAATGACTTTTTATATTTAGACTATGCATCCCTTTGAAACTTACTGTGATGTAGTATGTAAGATATTGGTCAAAATTTATTATTATTTTTTTTGCCAAACTGCTTTGCAGTTTTTGCAGCAGTTCTTATCAAATAGTCTTTCCTCAAAATGTTTGTTTTGAAATTTATTAAACTCTGAACTTTTGAGTTCAATTGCTTCTAACTCTCATTTATCTAGTTCATTCTATTGATATGCATTTCTATTTTCACCAGGACTAAAATAGTTTTGATGATAATTATTTTATATTGTAATTTAAATTCTAAATGTATTATTCTTCCTTATTCTTATTACTTTTCATTAGTTATGTTGTGATTTTAGACTTTTTTTTACTCAAATACTTTATTATTATTTTGCCTACCTTTATAAAGTAGCGCTTGCCAAAAACCCCAAGCAAGAAGACAGTTCCCTTTACATAATTTTAGGGAATACAGAATAAAAAACAGAATACAGTAGATGGCAAATCCAATTGAATCCAAAATGATTGGTTATAAAGCTGAGGTTCAGGGAACAATATAACTGGTTGGAAGTTTGGTAACAGGGGCTAGTGATTACCTCTGTTCTTCTCTCATGAAACAAAGAAATCATCTTGGTATGAGTTCAATTGTGAGATAGTATCCCAGACTTTTGGACCCTAAACCAGACACCCCTGAAGGACAGCTTGGTGAAGTAAAGATATCAGGCCCAATTCTATTCCTTCCTTCCTTCCTTTCTTCCTTCCTTCTTTCCTTCTTTTCTTCCTTTCTCCCTCTCTTCGTCTTTCCTCCCTCTCTCCTTCCTTCCTCTCTCCCTCCCTTCCTCCTTCCTCCCTCCCTTCCTTCCTTCCCTCCCTCCCTCCCTTCCTTATTTCCTTCCTCCCTCCCTTCCTTCCTTCCTTTTTTCCTCTCTCTCTCTCTCTCTCTTACTTTTCCACAGTACTTAATGCCTTTGTGAAACTGAGCAAGTCACTGGGTCTCAGTTTCTGTGAAATGAAGGAGTTGGTCTAGATGACCTCTAAAGACATTTCTAGGTTTAAATGTATATTCCCTGTAATGAATACGTACAACATTATCCAGCAGTTCCATCCCACACATAAGAGAAACCTCCTGGCATTTTGCAAATTTCCTTTAAGTCTCTCCCTAGGCGTATGACTGCATTAGCCCCCTAATGTGTGTTAATTATAATACCATGATATGTTGTTGTCCTTCTTGCTACCAATGCACTCCCCCCCCCCATATCCTTGCTACAATTCCACTGAAAACACTCTGTGGGCAAAATGCATGACTGCAGTGGTTTTCAATTCACATAAGAAAACTCACAACTAAGTATAGATATTAGTGCATTTGGATACACTCTCCACAGAGAGTAATTGTAGACAACAGGGAACAAAATGATTGATTGCAGTTTGTGTAAAGCATTTTATTGCTTGTAATGCAGAGGTTGCACACCCAGAGCCACTGTTGGCAAAGTACTTTACGGAAAAGTGCTAAGGTAGAAATTTCCTCAGACTCAACCCTTCCTTCCAAGAAGCATTCTCTGAACCACTTTAGGTGAATACATATGGGAAATATGGAAAAACACAGGGAAGTCTATATTTCCTCTGAAATTGTATATTCTCCCTCCACCCTTTCTGAAATACGGTTTAAGACAGATAACCTGGACTCTCAACTAATAAAAGTAAAATTATCAAGGTTTTTTTTAAAAGCATTCTATCTATAATGATGTATAGGCTTCCAGTAGTTTGAAGGCAGAATGATATATTGAACATGGTACTGGAGGGGCCTTGGTTCAAAGTTTAACTCCAAGCCTTATTAGCTGTGTGACCCTGGAAAAATCATTTAACTTCTCAGAGTTTCCAACAATATATAGAATGAAGGGCAGAATAAAGAAAATAAGCAGTTATTAAATGCTTGGCACTGTGTTAAGTGCTTTACAAATCATTTGATTCTCACAACACTATGAGGTAGGTGCTTTAATTATTTTCATTTTACAAATGAGGAAACTGAGGCAGGTAGTGGTTTAGTGACTTATCCAGGGTTATACTAGTTAGTCTTGAGGCCACATTGAACTCAGGTTTATCTTGACTTCAGGCCCATTGTGCCACACCAAGCTACCTCTAGAAGAAGATGGAGATGATAATATTAGCTACCTAGCTGGTGCTAGGTAACTAGGTAGCTCAGTGGATAGTGTACCAGGTCTGAAGTCATGAAGATTCATCTTCCTGAGTTCAAATCTGGCTTCAGACACTTAGTAGCTGTGCGACCCTGGGCAAGTCATTTAACCCTTTTTGTCTCAGTTCCTCATTTGTAAAATGAATGGAGGAGGAAATGGCAAACCACTCTAGTGTCTTTGTTAAGAAAACCTCAAATGGGGTCACAAAGAGTCAGACATGAATGTAAAACAACTGAACAGCAACAAACCTAGCACCATATAAATATAAGTTGGTTTTTTTATTTAAAGCACCATATAAACATAAGTGGTTATTTTTATAGCACTATATCTTCCAGTTCAAAATATTCAACAGGTGATGAGACTAGAACTCAGAAAATAGATCAAGGTTGGATCTAAGAGTGGCCTGGATAGTTACGATAGTTGAACCCATTTAAGACAGTCACCAAGTAATCCAGTGTAATTAGAACAGAGTCTTGAAAACCAAACCAAGCCAAACCTTGGAGCACAGCTATAGTCAGGGTGCATGGCATTTATGCTTATCTAGCAAAGGAGATTATTAAGGCTCCACAACTTTGTGTCAATAAGCATTTACGTGCCATATACTGTGCTAAGTGCTAGTGATACCAAGAAATGAAAAAAAAAGCCTTGTTTTAGGAGCGCACAGTCTAAACATACTCCAACTTCATACAAACAAGATATAAATCGGACACATTGGAAATAATCTTAGAGGATAATGAAAACAACATAACAAAAACCCAGAGAGTATCCTGGAGGAGAAGGTGGTCAACAAAGTCAAGTAATGCAGAGAAGACAAAAAGGATGAGAACTGAAAAAAAAAAGACCATTGGATCTATTGGTTAAGATCATTGGTAACTGAAAAAGCAATTTCAGTTGAATGATGAAGTCAAAAGCCAGATTGTCGAGTGTTCAGGAGAGAGTGAGTGCAGAGCAAATGGAAGTAAAGAGTGTAGACAGTTTTTTTCATGAGATCCTTCTTTAGAAATAGAGGAGAGATATAGGATAATAGCTGTTGGGGATGTCAGGAACTAGAGAGGTATTTTTTTTTAAATTAGAGAGAGTTGGGTGGCTAACTTATAGTAGCATTGAAATGACTAGCAGATTAGAGAGGTAGAAAAGTTATAGTAGAGGGGGGAAATCAATTGAGATAGATGTAATATGACGGGATAGGAGAAGAGACATGTCTTTATCAGAGCCTAGAGTAAGAAAGGGATTATGGGCTGATGTCAAGGAGTTGTGAAATAAGGTGAAGTGGAGAATGGGGAGTAAATGAATCAATCAATGAAAAAGCATTCATTAGGCATTTACTATGCAACAAACATTGTGCTAAACTCTGGGAGAGAGAAAGAAGACAGTTTCTGCCATCAAGTTCATACTCTATTTGCAGAAGACAACACATGTAGGAGAGTTTAGCTGCAAGGAAGATGGAAAGGTGTGGAGGTCCTAAGGATACAGTATCCACTTGTCAAAGCTTGGGAAACCTTAGGATGCACCTGGGTGGCAGCTTTGTATGGTTACATGTCACCTTACATGTTGGTAAGCTTAGAAACCCACCATTACTAGAAAAGTAGTCTTAATTTTTTTGAAGACAGGCTAAGATGGGAGGCTTTAGGAAAGAAAAGAAGGCTTAGAACTCACTTGGGTGAGTGGTATAGAAAATCAACTAGGAAGGAATTAAAGGTTTGCCTTGAGAGATAGAAAATATAAATTGGTAGTAGACCAAGACTATACTTCCTCTAACTTCATTCAATAATACATCAATAGCAGTAGAAAAGATGGATGGTAAAAATAATTCAGGGTTGGGGTTTGGCAAAATGTGGATGGAAAGAGAACAGAAGACAAAGAGATTTGAGAGTGGATGACTATATACAACTGAAATAGTTAACCAAGAGGTAGAAATTTGGAAGGAAGGAGAGTGTAATCAGAACAGGCATGATGGTCTGAGAAAATACTGAGGGTTATTAGAATATTATTGTTAGGAAGCCTGGTCAAAGTAGAAACCAAATCTAATTTTAAATCTTAGATACCGAATTCAAATTATATTTTATCTCTGGCTGTAACTATAAGAAATTTTTGCCTTGAGGCTATTTATACAAGTTGTCTTTGGAGTTCAAACCACTTTACATGGAAAATTTCTTTAAGGGCACAATGGATTTTGGGGCAGGGAATCTTGGTTTATTCAGTCATATTTCATAAGGACAATAAAGATGAATTTCCTTGTTTGTAAATGGTGGTTGTTTTGGACTCCTTTTTGCTTGGATGTATCTGCCTAACTTGCAAAATGTATCACAGTAACTCCTAAGGGCTAGTTGAAATAGCCTGGAAGGTTTGGGGAGGTAGAACTTTTTTTTTCCGAGAAGAATCATTCATGTTTCTCTAAAAGTTAGGTCAACAATGAAAATCCAATCCAATAAACATTTATTAAGCACCAACTATATGCCAGGCACCATTCTAAGTGTTAGGGATGCAATTTTTTTTTCACAAGTTTTTATTATTAATTTGTTTTTAATTTTCAACATTTACTTCCATAAGCTTTTGAGTTTTAAATTTTCTCCCCCTCCCTGCCCACCTCCCTCCCCAAGACAGCATGCAATCTGATATAGTCTCTACATATACATTCCCATTAAACATATTTTCACATTATTCATGTTGCAAAGAAGAATTATAACCAATAGGAGGAACCACAAGAAAGAAGAAACGAAGCAAAACAGAAGAGAACAAAAAAGTGCAAATAGTATGCTTCCATCTGTATTCCAACTCCATAGTTCTTTCTCTGGATGTAGATAGTATTTTCCATCATGAGACTTTTGGAGATGTCTTAGATCCTTGCATTGCTGAGAAGAGCTAAGTTTATCAAAGTTAGTCATCGCACACCATGGCTGTTACTGTATACAACATTCTCCTGGTTCTGCTCACTTCACTCAGCATCAGTACATACGAGTCTTTCCAGGTTTTTCTGAAATCCGCTTGCTCATAATTTCTTTTATTTTTTAGTTAATTTCTTTTGATTTATCAACAATCACTTCCATATGCTTTTGAGTTTAAAAACTTTTCTCCCCCTTCCTCTCCACCACCCTCCCCAAGATGGCACATAATCTGATATAGGCTATGCATATACATTCCTATTAAACATATTTTCACATTATGATGTTGTAGGTAAGAATTAGAACCAATAGGAAGAACCACAAGAAAGAGGAAACAAAACTCAACAGAAGAGAAAAAAATAGCAAATAGTATGCTTTGATCTGTATTCAAATTCCATAGTTCTTTCTTTGGATGTGGATAGCATTTTCCATCACGAGGCCTTTGGTGATGTCTTAGATCCTTGTATTGCTGGGAAGGGTTAAGTTATCAATTTTAGTCATCTCATGACGTGGCTGTTATTGTGTACAATGTTCTCTTGGTTCTGCTCACTTCACTCAGCATCAGACCATAGAAGTCTTTCCATGTTTTTCTGAAATCAGGCTGTTCATCATTTCTTATAGCACAATAATATTCCATTCCATTCACATACCACAACTTGTTCAGCCATTCCCTAAGTGACAGACATCTCCTCAATTTTCAAATCTTTGCCACCACAGAAAGAGCTGCTATAAATATTTTTACATATGTAGGTCCTTTTCCCATTTTTATTATCTCTTTGGGATACAGCCCTAGAAGTGCTGTTGCTGGGTCAAAGGGTATGTACTTTTTTTATAGCCCTTTGGGCATAGTTCCAAACTGCTCTCCAGAATGGTTGGATTATTTCACAACTCTACCAACAATGCATTAATGTTCCAATTTTTCCACATCTTCTCTAACATTTATCATTTTCCTGTTTTGTCATGTTAGTCAATCTGATAGGTGTACCTCAAAGTTGTTTTGATTTGCATTTCTCCAATCAATAGTCATTTAAAGCATATTTTCATATGATTATAGATAGCTTTAATTTCTTCATCTGAAAACTGCCTGTTCATATCCTTTGACCATTTACCAACTGGGGAATGACTTGTATTCTTATAAATTTGACTCAGCTCTCTATATATTTTAGAAATGAGGCCCTTATCAGAGATACTGATTGCAAAAATTCTTTCCCAGTTTTCTGCTTCATTCCTAATCTTTGTTTGTGCAAAAACTTTTCAATTTAATGCAATCAAAATTATCTATTTTGCATTTCATAATGTTCTCCCTCTTTTATTTTTTTCAAAGAAAGGGAAAAAAGAAATGCTTGATAACTGAAAAAAGAACATTTAATTTTTTAAAAATAGTTTATAGTAATAGTCAAGGTGATGAGGTCCTAGTAATGTGAGTGGAGATAGAAGAAAAAATGCAAGAGATTTTTGTGGAGGCAACTCAGTGGCAGAGTGGATTGGATGCTGGACCTGGAGTCAGGAAGACAAGAGTTCAAATCCAGCCTCAGACACTTATTAGCTTGGTAGCCCTGGAAAAGTCACTCAACCTGCTTGTCTCAATTTCCTCATCTGTAAAATGGGGATCACAATAGCCCAACATCCCAGGGTTGTTGTTGGAGAACAAAGGAGATAATAAATAACTGTAAAGTGCTTAGCACATAGTAAGCACTATTTAAATATTCACTATTTTTGTTAGCTCTTAAAGGACTCCTCCCAGAGGACGGCATCACTTTGAAATACAATTAATATATAACAAAATTTTGGTGCTTAATAAGGAATGCTGAAAGGTAAAACAGAAATTAAGAATGGCCATCCTGCCTGGACTCTCCTGTTTTCCATCACTGCTGGGTAAAGAGACCAAGAGACCGGGACTGTAATGGTCCCCATTACTTATCTGAAAGATAGTGCCAAAGGGAAGGTCACCAGGTGGAAATATTCCAAGGCCTGATTAGATTTTCAACAAGCTCCCTTAATTAGGATAACTTGGTTCCTACAGTAGTACACAACCTGAGCTTCTTAAATTCCACGTTCTACAGGAAACTTTCCCCAACCCCTCCTAATTCTAATACCTTCTTCCTCTTAATTATCTCCTATTTATCCTGTACATAGTAGCTGGCTTTGTATAATTGTTTGCATGCTGTCTCCCCCATTATTAGACTGTAAGCTCCTTGAGGGCAGGGACTGTCTTTTTTTTTTTTTTTTTTTTTGTATTCCCAGTGCTTAGCATATGGTAGGTGCTTAATAAATGTTTATTGACTGGGTAAAATTGAGAAAAGAGTCAAGATCGTTCTATATCTACTAACTCCAAAGTAGCAACAGAGTCCTAATCTTTAGCCTACAGCTTCACCAGGCAATATTATTTCACCTTTCCCAAGCAGTAAGCAGTAGGCACTTACCCAGACAATCACCACAATACCAGTCTTACTCAAAACCAAATTTTAATAGGGTATCTGAAATCCAAGAAAAGGTGCATTCAACAAATTAAAAACAAAACAAAACAAAAACAAAACAAAACTCACGCTGTCCAAGAAAAGCATCGAGTGGTATCTCAAATGCACGGCACGCTGGCATCGGCAGGCACCTGGTTGATTTCTTGACAGCATGGTGAAATTTCCGTGGGAGGCATTTTAACCAGTGATTCTAACGTCTGTCTTGCGTTAGGGGTTGGAGTTCCTCAGGCAAGATGGGCCGGAACTGTTCCTACACAAGCAATTCTATCATCTGCCCCTTTCTGCCGACCCCTGGGGCCAGCCAGCTTTGGGAGAGCTCTCTGAGATGTTGGAGCAGCTGCCGGGGCCCATCGGCATCCTTGTAACGATAGCGTTTAAAACCTCTGCTGTTAGTCGTCCTCCTGCTCCTCGTGATGATAGAGGTTCTCAGGGTTGGTGGCGTCCTGGTCATGGATGGAATCGTCCTCTTTGTTAACCACCAGGGGCTCGGCTTCTTCCAGTGG
Source organism: Vombatus ursinus (assembly GCF_900497805.2). NCBI lineage: Eukaryota > Metazoa > Chordata > Mammalia > Diprotodontia > Vombatidae > Vombatus > Vombatus ursinus. Next base: position 5,594,204 of record NW_020954672.1, read on the forward strand.
AGCCCAGAAGGGCGCAGTCATCGTCACAGGCACCTCCGGCTTCGCAGTCATCACCACACGGGGAGATAGCTTCACTTGCCCATCTCGGTTTTGTTCCCCAATCTCTAAGGAACACCCTGCTCCCTCCATTCAAGAACCAAGGAAAGAGAAAGTCCCAGAAGTCTAGTTCAGACTTCCACTAGACCTGTGATTTATTGAGAATCCTAGATCTGTAGCTTGGTCCTCCAGGACTGGGGAGGAGAGAATGCAGTGGAGCTGGGTAGAAGAAGCTAGAGATGCAATTAATAAAATTAAAGACAGTCCCTGTCCCCAGGGAGTGTACAATCTAAGGGGAAGAGACAACACACAAAAAGAGGCAGGAAAGCAGGAGAAAGAATGGGACACCATAGGTGTATCTTGTTCAGCAGAGTTGAAACCATTCAGAGCAATAAATGCCCAGGAGAGTGAGCCTGGAAAGTCCAGTTTCTGTCCTCTATAAAGGAAGGCATTGGTGAGATATAGGGCATCCAGATGTAGGGTCAAAGCCAATGTAACCTGCATATGGCACTTTGTAAGGAGACACCACAATTCTAGTCCCTATAGCCTTTGATGCCCCTGGCCTCCTTTTTTATTTATTCAACACGACTCTGTGAGGACAAGTCCCAGGTGGACAGGACTTTTAATTTCAATCTTTTGTGAGGAATAAGGAAGAAAAGAAGGTACAGAAGGCAGCAGTCTGCTCCTCTTGGAAGAACTCCAAAAGCACAAACCAAGCAGAAGGAATTAGTGGAGTGTTCATTAGCACTAACCAGTCATTCAAATGAAAAAAGATGGAAGATTTTGGAAGAAAGTGCTGGACATGAAAGCACTGTACTGTGCAGGCTTTAGGTTATTTGGGAGAGCTGATCCCTTGGAAAGTAGCCAAGCAACCACTGGATTTTAGAGATAATGCACCCCGTGGCATACAAACTGAAGGAGGAAGAATTTATAACTTTGCCAAGTACATATAGTTACCACTATCTTCCTCCTCCCCCATACACACTAAGGAGGAGAATAGGGATGAACTTTCCCAGAAGGAGAAATTGTGTCAATATTGTTGTCAATAGTCAATAAACATTTATTCAGTAACTACTATGTACCAGGCATTATACTAAGTGCTGATGATACAAATAAAAAATAAGAATATAAGATAGAAATAAGAAAGAGAAAGACATTCTCTACCCTCAAGCCCAATAGGGAAGGCAATACACAAAAATGAAGCTAAAAAAGGAAAGGGAACACCAGAGGCTATCCAGCACAGTGGCATGATGTTTATGGAGTCAAAATCACACAGAATAGTTAGCTGGAAAATCCAGAGCCCTCTATAAAGGGAGGCTTTGGGAAGATTTTATTGCTCCAGCCCTCCAATCAGAGGGGAGGGGTAACTGAGGGTGTTGAGGAAGTGTAAGCTGAATCAGTCTCCATGATGGTGAGATTTCAAGTGATGAGCTTATCCTGGGGGATGCATGATGTTTGTGGAGTGGAAACTAAGCTGAGTAGCTGTGAAGGGAAATGAAGTAATGTTGTCCTAAGTGAGCAGCACCATGGTTAGGGCATGCCAAACCTAGGTGTCAGTACTGTAACTGGGGGAAAGTAGCACCACCACATAACTGTGTTACACTGTCCTGCCACTGTGGGAGAACGAGGTGTTACCTGAGCATTTCAGGAGGAAAAAGAGCTATTGCCTGCCCTGAGGGGTTTAACTATTCTACCAGTGTGTTGTGATTTGAGCTGGAATAGATTAAGTTCCCTATGAGAGTAAGACTCAGACAAGCCACCAGGATCTGGGAAGGGTACTACTATACTATCTAATGAAATGTAAACTCCTTAAGGTAGAAACTTTCATTTTCACCTAGTGCTTGCCTCAGTGTCTGACACACAGTAGGTGCTTGATATATGTTGATTATCTGGTGTTTCTAAGATGAAATTGCCCTGGTGTTAGTATGTTTTGTTCCTCTTCCCATGCATGATTACTGTAAAAGAAGTAGCTGTTGGGGAGTATGTGTGTCTGTCTATCTGTATGTGTGTGTGTATGTGTATGTGTATGTGTGTGTGTGTTCCTTGAGTTTTTGATATTCTGAGGTAGCAGTTGGTACCATCCCAATGTGGTAAAAGTTCACTTTTTTACTAGGGGTTGAGTCCAAGATAAGAAATCCTTTCAGAGACAGCTTTGACTAAATTTTTGTTGCAGTCTTGTCATGAAGCTCTTCCCCATCACACTAAGCATATTTAAGAGCTCAAATATAATGTTGCAACTTGTCTTTGCGCTTCTTTTGTGTCTCTATGCACTGTGCATAGTGGTTGGCAATAGCATGTACTTAAAATGATTGGTGAATGAAAAGATATAATAACAATTATAAATTTACCAAGACTATTCTCTTTAGGATGTTGTTTTCCCAACGCTTTTTTATACCAGTCTATAATAACAATTTTCCCATCTAAGAGAGGTTTCTCAAAAGAAACAAGGCAGTCATGCTTAAAACAAACAAACCAACAAACCAACAAACAAACAAACAAAAACAAAACAAAACCCATTTGTTATAGCACATTTAAACTCTCAGAGAGGAAGGTTCATGGACTAAAATGAAACACCTGGGGACAAGACAAATAGCAGAAATGGAAAAGAGATTTGGGACAAAGTATAAAAGTTGGTCTCATTTGTCAGGCTTCAGGTTTAATGTTCAGGTCAAGGAGGGAGTAGGAAAGTGGTGGAGGCATTGTTCAGGGACGGTTCCAGAAGAGGACAACCTTAGACTTGGCACATTTAAGTTTCACCAAATTCTCATCACTCTTCATCATTAATTTGTAGGATATCTGGATCCTTCATTGTGTGAGTCAAAGGGCAGCTCAATGATGCAAGTAAAGACTATGGGTTTTATAGGGAGGGGAATGGTTTCTTGTTCTAAAGTACCTGGTTGTTTTCTTATATCTGATGTTATAGACAAGAAGAAACAAGCACTTGGATGGTGAATAAGCTCACTACAAATATCCTTACTACAAACAATGGGTCATGAAAATTTCCAGAAGATGAACAGGGTCAGAGAAGAGAAGGTTGTGTGGAACAGTAAAAATACAGTCTTCCTTGACAGCCTAGGCCTAAAATTTAAAAATTAAAAAAAATAGATGTTTTAGGAGCTAATAGGCTTTTCCAGGCTTGCTCATAACTTTGCCAGGTACATATTGTTACCACTATCTTCCTCCTCCCCCATACACACTAAGGAGGAGAATAGGGATGAACTTTCCCAGAAGGAGAAATTGTGTCAATATTGTTGTCAATAGTCAATAAACATTTATTCAGTAACTACTATGTACCAGGCATTATACTAAGTGCTGATGATACAAATAAAAAATAATAATACAAGATAGAAATAAGAAAGAGAAAGACATTCTCTACCCTTTGTTTATCAGAGGGTTCTTAAGAGATTCACAACCTATTTTGAATGGGATCATGGATTTAGATATAAGATGTATGTGTCCATGTAGGATATGCATGTCCATATGGGTTATCTAAATGTAGGTATGCACACCTCATGGGGAGGTCTGAATAGATATCTCTGCAATCTGGTCCTCCTTCTCCAAGAGAGATTGAGGATTCTGCATTGAGGGGAGCCAGAGAAGACCTGCATCTTGGCACTGGTTCCTTTCCTCCCTTAGAGGGATATTGGACTAGAATTACATATATCTTTCCCTCTTAAATGTTTCTGGTTTTGATGTATGATTTTAGGGGCTCAAAACAAACTGTTTCCCTGGTAATTAGCCCTTGCAGGGGAGGGTAGGCCTCAGCTTAGACCACTAGTTTGGCTCCTTCCTACAAAATGCTAGTTTCACAAAATACTATTCCAAATAGCAAGTTATGAGAAAATCCATTTTGAAAGCAAAACACACAACAAAAACTGGAGAAGTTCTACACATTAGAATATATCAGCAAATGCACAAGAGCGAATGAATTCTGTAGCTGTGCCAGAGTCTGGCACATAATAAATACTTAATAAATGCTTATTGCTTCCTTCCTTCCCTCCCTCCCTCCTTCCTTCTTTCCTTCCTGCCTTCCTTCCTGCCTTCTTTCTGTCTCTGTGAAGAGTTCTAGCATATTCTAAGGGGATGTAAAAAGAACTCAGAGCTAAGCTGTGCTTTCCTTTCATTGTTCTGATGCGGTTAAATGACTATGGCCAACCCCACATGTTTTCAATATACCAAAATAAAATCTGCTTTACCAATATTTATTCTCAGTTATCATGAAAACATTCCTATGACTGCTCCAGAATATTGCATACTCTTTTTGGTACACACTAAGCCTTCAAATTATTTGTGACTTAACAGATCTCTTAAATAAACATATTAAAAAGCCAGAGTGTCTACCATAATCCTATTTAGTTTTATAATACAATGTGGTCAATTTCAGCCAAGATTCTTCATGGCTTTCAAGGTTTATTTTTTCCCCAATAAGAGGCCCAAAACCCAGAGATGGCATAGAAGGATCAGCTATGGAGCATTACCCTCATCCTTATGAAACCTCCATTTATTTGGCTTTGTTCCTTCAATGGCCACAGCAGTGGAATGAGCTCTATAATTTCATTTCTTGTGCAAACCATTCAGATAACCCTTCACACAGAATTATAGCTTCTATTAAAAATGTGTACTCTTTCCCAAAGCTTCTCTCTCTCTTGTTTTAATATGAAACAATTGAGAGTTATGTTAGTGCACTGGGAAAGAATTATTATCCTTGTCAACGTCCTTAGGGGGCTTGATTAATATAACAAGCTCTTCCTTTCTGACTAATGAGACTACTGGCTGTGCTAGCCTTCCCCAAACAATTGTATAATTCAAGTCCTTTGTATCTGGTGGGGTTTTGACAGATCAGTCAATAGCTCCTGGTGAAGAAAAGTATTCCTTTCAATTTCAATCAGCAAAAAATCTCTAAGGAAATTCTCAGGCCTGATAAGCAGGCTGGACTTTAAGTACCAGACTCACTTGACTTCTGGTAAGTGATCAGTCTCTTCTTCATCCTTCTTTCAGCAGAAATGTTGCATTCTGGGAAATATAGAAGGCAGTCTAGAATGTGTATGACAGGGAGCACATGAGTCATGTAGTCCGGAATGGGTCACCTAGGTAAACATTTCATTTTTGAGAGCTCTTTGGGTTGGGGTGGCAGGAAAACATCTAACTTCCAGACTGAAGGGAAAGGGAGAATGTTGCATTTTCATAGATTCTTAGCACTTTATTCTCCCTTTCCTGAATAGCCTCAATCCTGTACATTAGGTTTAGAGGATGCCCTGTCATTGTGTTTATAGCTATATTTACACAGTGCCAAAATGACCAATTGAGAAGTGAAAAATTCAGTTGAACCCATTATTTTTGGTGTCACCAGAAAAGATAGAGTTGTTTGACTGAATTCAATCATTTTTTCTCTCTGAATTCTGTCAAAACAGTTTCAACTGAGCATGTAATAAACTTCCGTAAACACTTGTGGAATTGACCAGACACAGATGCTGCCTTGGCATAGTGGATAGCCATACCTTTTCATTAAAGGGAAGCACTGGCACCAATGTAACTGCCTTTTCAGGGAATGGGCCTCTAGTTATTAAGTAACTAGGAGAAAAACCTACACATAAGAATAACAAAATGCAGTAGGGTTCCCCCCCTTTCCCTGCCAAGTAGGGCAGCCATACATTTCAAGTAAAGGAAGTATAATTTTTAATCAGGCATTATAAGGTATTATCTTCTTGGCTAGATTGTAAGCTCCTTGAAGGCAAGGATTGTTTTCTTTCTTTCTTTCTTTTTTTTTGCTTGTGTTTATATCCTCACTGCCTAGATGTTTGTTGAATAGAATTTAACATCTGTGTTCCCATTTGAGATTCAGGAAATATGGTCACTGTACTAAAAGACCTGTTTGTGTCTTCTCATTCTCTCAAATGTCATGACAAGAATCCACATTGTGACAATGTGCACCAAAATTCATGCCCTTATTGAATACTCCTATGGGCCAGATAATAGGGAATGGTAGAAGCTTAGAATAGAATCCCCCTTAACTCAGAGTCATGCCCAATCCTCCATTCCAAATGGAACAGTCAGTGTTCTGAGGACTTTAAGCAAGACTTAGAAATTTTTTTGTGGATTGCCATTAACATTGCAAATGATGAGCCATGACCATTAACACAATTTTGAACAAGGTCTCCACATGTCAGAACAACCGTCTGTGTCAAATTCCTGGAAAGACATGGATAGGAGTTATATAGGATCGAAAGGCATAAATCTGGTGTAATCTGTATGATTGGAGGAAAAACCCATATCCATGAGATCACAGATCCAGTGGAGGATTGGAACATTATAGGAGTTCAAATCTGGCCTCAGACACTTGCAGGTTGTGGGTCCCTGAGCAAGTCACTTAACCTCTTAACTCCAGATAAGTTTCTTTATCTGTAAAAGGGGATAGCATCTACTTCCCAGGGTTGTGAGAATAAAATTTTATATATGTATATACATATATATGTATATGTATATACACACATATATGTATATGTATATACACATATATGTATATGTATATACATATATATGTATATGTATGTAAAGCACTTTATAAACCTTAAACCTTAAATGCTGTATAGCTGGATATCATTATTATTGTTGTGCTATACAAAGCTTCATTAATCAGTCAATTAAATAATTGTGATGATAATAATAAAACCATAATAAAAATAGTGATGATGATAGTAACTAGCATTTGTATAGTGCTTCAAGGTACACTTCACATGTTATCTCATTTGGTCACTTATTATATACCTTGTACTGTTTCATAAGAATATAGATATATTATGCTTTCTCAGGGATTCTGTTGATTCTAGCTGGTATTCTCCCAGAGATTTAACTTAACCCACAGATCCAACATTGTGTCCTTACCACATTTTTAGTCCCCAAACTCCAAGGAGTGTCCTTTATAAGCTTTTTCCAATTCTTGGAAAATAATGCTAATTGTTTAAATTTGAATATTAGGTGATAAATTTGACATGTGCCTTTAAACTGGACCTGTGACTTTAACTTTGCCTTGGATACTTGGGCACACTGGCAAGTCACTTAACCCTGTTTGCCTCAGATCTTTATGTGCAAAATGAGGTGGAGAAGGAAATGGCAAAGCACTCGAATATCTTAGCTAAAAAAACCCCAAATGAGGTCATGAAGAGTTGGACAGGACTGAAATGACTGAACAACAACAGTGACTTTAAAAGAAGAAAGAACTGACTTCATTTAAAAACAAACATTTTACAGCAAAGTGATGATATAATCAATGATACACACACTACACACACACACACACACACACACACACACACACATACACAAACACACTTTGGAAACCCTACCCACATCTAATAATCTTCACTGTCAAGGGCTTTTTCTTTATAAACTATCTCATCTAGGTTTTCGGGGCTGCAGCTTAAGCTCATTTTTTCCTGTTTGAAAAAGAGAGAACAGCTGGTCCCCATCCATTCTATAACAACCTTTCATTAACATGGATACTCAAATATGAGTGTAGAGATTGCTCACAAAAATTACAATTATATTATCAATTTATTGTACATGTTTTGACTTCTACCTTAAAGTTGTGAAATTGAAGAACTCATCCATGACAGGTGACCATGGGTGACTGTTATATAATTGCCCAAACCAAATCTGGGCAAAATGAAAGTAAATTTACTTATGCTTAAATTTAAAGAAAATGTGTAACCACATTACCTAAAGATCTATAATACATGGCCCTCTCCACCCAAGTGACTTTTCTGTACTCTGGGGAGCAGTTTAGCATGGTAGAAAGACTTGGGTTTGGAGAATAGCTTTGCCGATTATGGTGTCATGATACATATATGTGTACACATGTGTATCTACAGGCCTATACATATGGATATAGGTGAATAGATGTATACACACGTACATGTACACACATGCACATATTAATTTGTATGTGTATATGAGTATATGTCCATATATAAATGAGTGAGTATGTATGTGTGTTGTGTAACCAGGGAGTCCTGACAAATGTTTAATAACCGACTCCCTGGGGGGGGCATTGAATATATGACAAACTTTTTGAAAACTTAATCTACATTATTAACATTTTCTCCATCACTTTCTGAAGTCTAGAGAATCTATCAAATAATAAATCAAGCCTGATTTGTAGCACTTGCTAATTTCCAAAAATGTAAATGCCCTCATTGAAAATTTAACAATTGGCTTCCAGGAGCCAGGTTGAGCTGGCTCTAGCATGCCTTTACCAATATGACACATATACACACAATGAACACATATATTATGCATATATAACATTATTACTACTCTCTGTAATGCTATTATCATTGTGAAGTGTGCTTTTCTTCTCTTTTTTTTCATACAAAAAAGTAGTGATGATTTATTATACAGGCATACTACACTTAAGCCACAAAGAAAACAATCAGTCCAGAATGACAAAAGTCCCATGGCACAAAGTCAAGAGGCAAGTAGATGGAATTTGCATTAGATGATGGCATGTCCTTTTGTCAGGGAGGTCATCAGATGGTGGTAAGAGTCCTTATCAGATGGTGATAGAGCTAGTAGAGTCCTTCAGAGGGTGGGGTGATGTCTCACAAAGGTTTCTGCCTTCCTGAGAATGTCACTGAGGGTCATTCCATCTCTGCTCCTGTGGCTTCCGTGGTCAGCAGAGTCTGGTTACTTGGACCTCTGCCTCATCTTTCTTCTCTTGCATTTCAGCCTACACATTCACTTCTTCCTCCACTTGGCTCTCATGGTGCAATGGAAGTCGACAAGATGGTGCTAAGAAGAAGAGCTGAAGTGCACTTTTAAATCCAATAAATCCAACCCAATAAACATTTACTAAGTTCGTACTATGTGTCAGACATTGTTCAAAGTGCTGGGCATGTGATTAATAAAAGAAAGGCAGTCTCTGCCCAATCTGAAAAAGGAGACAACATCCAAAAGGAGTCAGGGAAGCATCTGGGGGGATGTCAAAGGGACATTAGGGGGTATCTTCTTCTGTGGAGTTGAAACCAGGCAGGACAGCAGATGTAAAGTGTTTTATAAATATGATAGCATTATATCCAAAGAATTTGTTCTGATTAAGAAATTTCTATAAACAGAGTGATTTAGATTATTGTAATTATCCCTAATAATAATGAGAAATACTATCTTATATTTAGATAGTGCTTTAAACTTTTCCAAGTATTTTTCATACAATATCCCATTTGATTCTTGTCCAGAGTAGTAGAATGAGTGCTGGATTTGAACTTAGAATTCAATTTGATTGAATAATCATTTCTTAAGCACTTATTTTGTTGAAGGTATTGTATAAGTTATTAGGGATGTGAAGATGAAAATGACACAATTTCTCCTCTCAAGGAGTTTATATTCTACGTATTACATATATGCAAAAAAGTATGATACATAGTAAAGTGTAATGAGTGTAATGGGGATATTCTGAGAAAGCATTATAGGAAAACTAGAGAAGGTAGAGAATACTTTTGAAGGTGGGGATATGGGATGGAGAGTAGGGAAAGGCAATATTGGAAGGTTGCACAGAGAAGTTAGCATCTGAGTTGAACCATGAAGAGAAGGGTTCTAGAAATGAAAAGTGAGGAGAGAACGAATTCAAAGTGTAAAGTATGTGTGTGTGTGTGTGTGTGTGTGTGTGTGTGTGTATTGCCCATGGAAGTTAATGATGGGATATGGGCTCTGGACCCCCTCCCTCTTTGAACTTTCCCATGAATTCCAGGAATCCAACCCTTGAACACAGATCCCTGGCATTCCCCTGAGGTTCAGTGTAATCCTTTCAACTTTCCTTGCATTGTGGTTTTGACTCTGACTCAATCTCCAATTTTCTACTATCTCTAACCCAGACCAACCTTCATAGTCTGCACCTGGTCCCACCCTAGATTCCACCACCACTCCTTGATTCCATCTAGACCCCTTCCATGTAGCTCAGGTCCCTGGCATTCACATGGGACACTTGGCCCTTCCAAGTCTTTCTCTGTTACCTCCCAGTCACCCCAGACTACTTGGCCACTCCCAGATCACATTTAGGTCTTCCCAGAGTCTTTCTGTATAATAGATGCATCTTGCCTCTATTAAATGTTCAGATTCATTAACAGTCTGGCCCAGTTGTCAATACAAGCAACAGCAATGCTCAGATTCTTAAAATCTAGCCAATAGGGCAGATTCTTGATATCTTGCCCACCTCGATCAATGTTTTAATAAATCTTCTCTCTGATTGAAAAAAAGGCTTGAGTTGAATTCATTTGAGGCAGGATCTGAATCTTCTGCCCTTGAATTTTGTGGTTCCAAGCACCCCTAGACCTCAACATTATGTATATGTCCATGCAGTTTTATCTAAATGCAGTTTGCAGGAAGGCTTTGTTAGTCATCTCAGGAATCTTGCCCAATCCTCTCCAAAAGAGACTTTGATTCTTGCTTGGAAGGGAGCAGGAAATTGGGGATATGAGGCTGAAATCTCTCCTCTCCTTAGAGAGGTAACACTGGCTGATAATTATATTGATCTGTTCCCTAGATATTGGTATTTTGGGGGATATATATATATATATATATATATATATATACATAATCAATGCCTTCCTGGTCATTACCCTTTGAAAACAAAGAGGGTACCCTATTCTTATCAAAGGTTAATTACACAGAAGAAAATCACAATTAGTGAGTACACTCTTATATGTAAATAGATAACAAACAGAATTAAGAGAGGTTACATAGATTAGGGGGGAGAGAGAGAGAGAGAGAGAGAGAGAGAGAGAGAGAGAGAGAGAGAGAAATTCACCAAAGTTCCTAGGCAAGCATGCTGGGAATTAGGGACATGTTGAGGAAATGGCTCTGCTGCCTTCTAAAGTCTGTTTTCAAAGCAGGGAAAAAAGAAGAAAGTCTTTTTTTCTCTCAAGCTCTCACACCAAGGGATACAGTGACCTATCAATAATAAATGTAGCAACAATCATATAATTGTATCAATAGATGCAGAAAAAGCTTTTGATAAAATACTCATTCCTATTACTTGCAAGCATAGGTACAAACGGATTTTTCCTTAGAATGATAAGAATCATCTACCTAACACCATCAGTAAACATTATTTGTAATAGAGGTTAGCTAAAAGCCTTCCTAATAAGATGAGGAGTGAAACAAGGATGCCCATTGACACCAATCTTATTTAACATTGTATTAATAATGCTAACAATAAAAATAAGAGAAGAAAAAGAAATAGAAAGAATAAAAATGGGCGATGAGGTAATAAAACTATTTCTTTTTGCAGATGATATGATGATTTACTTGGAAAATCCTAAAAACTCAACTAAAAACAATAATTATGGAAACAATAATTCTAGCAAGCTAGCAGGATTAAAATAAACTGTCATAAATCACCACCATTTGTATATATCACCAAAAAACTCTGCAAGAAGAGAGAGTAAAAGATACCTCATCCTGGGAATATATCTACCAAAACAAACCTTGAAACTACATGAACACAATTATAAAACACTTTGTATACAAAAAAAAAATAAAATTTAAATAATTGGAGAAATATTAATTTTTCATAGGTAAGCAGAGTCAATAAAATGAAAATCACAATTTTACCTAAGCCAATCTATTTATTCAATGCCATCCCAATTGAATTAGCTAAACATATTTTACTGGGCTAGAAAAAAATAATAAAATGTATTTGGAAGTACAAAAAGTCAAGAACATCAAAAGAATTAATGAAAAAAGATGTAAAGGAAGGAGGTTTAGCAGTACCAGATCTTAAATTACACTATACAGCAGCAAGTATCAAAATTATCTGGTATTGGCTAAGAAATAGAAAGGTAGATCATTAGAACAGAGTAGACATACAATCAGCAATAACAAAAATTATAGTAACCTTGTATTTGACAAATGTAAAGATTTAAGCTTTGGGGATTAAAAACTCATTATTTAGTAAAAAAAAAGTTGGGAAAGCTGGAAATCTGTCTGGTAGAAATTGGATGTAGACCAATATCTTATGCCATTTACCAAGATGAGGTCAAAATGGAATCATGACCTAGATATAAAGGGAGATTTCAGAAGAAAATTATAAGAACATGGAGCAAATGGCCATCAGATTTGTGGATAAAATAACAATTTATGAATAAGCAAAAGATAGAGAGTATTGTGAGGTATAAAATGGATAATTTTGATTGCATTAAGTTAAAAAGGTTTTGTACAAATAAAACCAATGTAGCTAAGATTAGATGAAAAACAGAAAATTGGGTGAAAAACTTTTATAGTTTCTCAGATAAAGGTCTCTTATCCCAAATACATAAAGAACTTTGTCAAATTTATAAGAATATGAGTCATTCTCCAATTTATAAGTAGTCAAAGATATGAACAGACAGTTTTTGATGAAGAAATGAAAACCATACATAGTCATAAAAATGCTCTAAATCATTATTTAGAGAAATGCAAATTAAAGTATCATCTCACACTTATTAGATTGGCTAAAATGAGAGAAGGGGAAAGCAACAAATGTTGGAAGAGATATGCAAAAATTAGAATATTAATTCACTGTTGATGGAAATGTGAACTGATCCAATTGTTTTGGAGAATGATCCAGAATTATGCCCAGAGAGTTAAAACAAAACAACTATATACCCTTTGATTCAGCAATATTACTATCAGGTCTGTTTCCCAAGGTGATCAGGGAAAAAGAAAAAAGAACCTGTTTGTACCAAAATATCTACAACACCTCTCTTTGTGGTGGCAAAGAACTAGATATTTCAGGATGCCCATCAATTGGAGAATGGATAAACAAGTTGTAGTATATGATAGTGATGGAATGCTACTGTGCTATAAGAAATGATGCACTTAATGATTTTAGAAAAACATGGAAAGACTTGCATGAAATAATGAAAAGTAAAATGAACAGAACCATTGTACACAGCAACAGCAATACTACTTGAAAAATAAATATGAATGACTAAGCTATTCTGAGTTATATGAATATCCAAATCCACTACAAAGGACCTATGAAGGAAGATGTTATCCACATCCATAGAAAGAACTGATCAATAGAAGTATGTGTAATATGGTCTTACATATACATTTTTTTGTCTAATGGTATCCTCCAGGACAGGGTGGGGAAAAAAGGAGAAAAACATAAAAAAGTTCACAAAAGAGAAAAAAAGTTTAGAAGGAAGCACAGAAAAGTTAGGGTAGCTTTGAAAACAATGTGTAGCATTTATTATACAATTTTTCAAAAAAAAGTAAACTGTTGTGTACATGGAAATTTTTTTCCTTTTTTTCTTTTTGTATTTAAGTTCAGAATGAATAAAATTTAAAAAAGAGAGAGATGAAAATTACCCACAGTCCAAGAGTCTGTATGCATTAGAGGCATGACATATCTGACATATATGAGCAAATGAATTTATCTGTAGCTTTATCTGCCTATAGTCACTGTCATCCTAGTGTTAACTTAGCAACCTTTCTCCTTAGAACCTGTCATCTCCCTTCAGAGCTGATAAGTTTCTACTCTGCTAGATCACATGGAAACTGACAGTGATGCCACTGGTATGATGGCTGATATTTTCTGCTGTTAACTGACATTCTAAAATAAATAATCACTTTGGGGAAAGGTAGTAGTGATAAAAGGCAAAGGAATTAGGCAGGGCACTTTTTTTAAAAAGAATGACAAGAGTCTACTAGGTAGCTACTTCACTACCTCCTGAATTTCAGAACTGGTACATTGAGTGGTCAAGGTTTATACTGGGAGTAATAGAACTATGGGGAGAATTCAGAGACAGGGAGAGGATACTGAGTGTTACTTGTTGATGGACACATGGAGAAGGGCATTGGGCATATCAGAAAGGGATAATCTTCTATTTCTTTTGTTTGCTTTTTATCTTTAAAGATTTGTGAAAAGTTGTTTATACTCATGCTACCCCTAGCTGTTGAGTAGCTTTGTGGTAGGAACTAAACCCTTTCTGTCTTTGTGTCTTTAGGACCTTATACATATATTATACATATATAGCCCCCACCAGTGTCTTTTATTTTTCTGGTCAACATTTTCTTCTGGTGATATTGTGAGTTAATCCCAATGGGATTACATGGCAAGAAGTATCTGTCAGGTTTATAGCTTTTGCTAGATATGTAGCTGATGTTCAACAAAATCTGGAATCTTTGGCCCTGATATGTTATTTCTACTGGCATTACTTCCTGCTTTTTTTGTGTGTCTGCTGTTTGATGGTGCTTTACTGGTTCCAAGGCTGCTACTGGTCACTGTCAAGCATGGCTTCACTGGGCATGAATTTGTGAAACTTCTCTATGCTTCCAGATTCTGGCTTCAACTGGAGTCCTGTGTTAAGTGCAATGTTTTCTTCAAAAGGGGAAGATTACCTTCTGCCAGCCCTGGACTTTAAGCCCTAGTTCATTTTGTTAAGGCAAAGCCTCACCATAGCTGTTGGACTAGGGAAAATCCCGTTGTAGCTTTTCCTTTTCTAGGGAGAATTGGTTTTCAGAGACTTTACTAAAATAGGAATCTCCCTTATAAAAAGAGATTCCTCACATTAGTTACTAAAATTGTTAGAACATAGAATGTTTGTGGCTAGCTAATAATATTTTCAGGCTTAAATCTATTTTTTGTACTCTCAGTTTCCTATTCTACCAGGGGAGCATCTCAGTCAAAAACCCTATTTTGACTTAGGGTGACCTGTGGATGACACTTTCCCTACTGAACTATTTTTTTGTGGCTCTTGGATTAGCCCCATAACATGGGTGTCATCCTTGACTCCTCTCTCCCAACTCCCCATTTCCAATCTGTTGCCAACTACTGCTGATTCTACCTTCGCAACATCTTTCGTATATGTCCTCTTCTCTGACACTGCCACTACTCTGGTAGAGGCCACTATCACGTGCAATAACACTTTGGTAGATCTCCTTGTCTTCTTCCAACTTTAGTTTATCCTCCACTAAGTAACCAAAATGATCTTCCTAAAATACAGGTCTGACCATGTCATTCCCCTATTCAAAGAATTGCAGTGTCTCCCTATCAAAACTGGGACTAAATTTAAAATCCTTTGTTTCACTTTTAAAGCTAATCAACAACAATAACAATAACAACAATAACTGGCATTTATATAGTGCTTTAAGGTACGCAAAGAACTTTTACAAATATTCTGTCATTTTATCTTCACAATCGCTCTGGGAGGTAGGTGATATTATTATGCCCATTTTATAGATGAGGAAGTTAAGGCAGACAGAGGTTAAATGACTTACCTAGCATGTAACTAAAAAGCATCTGAGGCTAGATTTGAACTCAGCTCTTCTGGACTCCAGGACCAGTGTTGTATCTACTGTCCCATTTAGCTGCTTCATAATTTGGTCCCTTCCTACTCTTCCACTCTTCTTTCACCATGTACTTATTGTCCTCCATGTACTACATGATCTAGTGACTCTGACCTCCTGTTTTTGCCTTTCTTGGTATCCCCAGCTCTAAGAACAGTAAGCTTTTAACAAATTCTTGTTGACTTGACTTTACTCTGAAGTGGTCTACCTTCTCATCTCTCTCAATGCTAACCTATGTTCCATTCAGCTGCCAATATGATTTTCTGAAAATTTAACTCTGATCATCTCATCTCCTTAGTCTTTAAACTCCAGTGATTCTCTCTTATGTCTAGGATCACATTATAAAATATTCTCTTTGGCATTTAAAGCTCCTCATAGTCTGCTTCCTTCTTACCTTTACATTCCTTACATACTTGACTCCCCTCCACATAATACCTGATCTAACTATAGTGGTCTATTTGCTGTTATCACATAACACTCTATTTTCCATTTCTGCTACTTTGCCATTGGATGCTCTCCCTCTTCACCTCTGTCTCTTATTTTTCCCAATTTTCTTCAAGAATTAGGTTAAATTCCATTTTCTACAAGAGACCAATCTTGGTTCACCCACCTTCTTCCCACTCCCCAGCTTCTATTGCTTTCCCTTCTGAGATTACATTAATGTACTCTGTATATATCATGTATGTACATAGATGTTTATCTTCCCAATTATGATTAATTTAAGGTCAGATTTTTGCCTTCCTTTCTCTCTCTAGAGCTTAGCAAATCTCTGGCACCTACTAAGTGTTTAATCAATGCTCTTGACTAACTGAAGTGGTAAGTGGTAGAAATGGGATTTGAACACAGGCCCTCCAACTTCAAATCTAATACTCTTCATTTTTTAATTTCAGTTCCTTATTTGAACCCAAAGAGATTGTTCAGAAGTATTATGTAATGGATGACTGATTTACCATGACTTTATTTATCCAGCTTTCTTCCATTCTGTATAAGTTCATTGTACTAGGCAAACCTAGACAATAAGAGCTTATTCTTATACAGGCACCTGGGTGGTGCAGTGGATGTAGCACTGGGCTTGGAATCAGGAAGTTCAAATCCAGCTTCAAACACTTACTACCTGTGCAACCCCGGGCAAGTCACTTAACCCTGTTTGCCTCAGTTCCTCATAAGGAAATCGCAAACCACTGCTGTACCTTTGCCAAGAAAACCCCAAATGACCTAATGAAAAGTCAGCCATGACTGAATAACAAAAAAATTATTTTAATTTCAGACTTTTTTTTTCAAAACATTAATTATTTTGGAAGCTTCCATACCTTCATAAAGAAAGGTTACTCAATTAACCAATCAACCAGCAAAATAGAGCACTTAATTAGCTAACCATCATTTATTAGGTTGTGACTATGGGTCAGGTATTATGCAGGCACTGAGGCTATAAGGACAAAAATGAAATAGTCCCTACCCTCATGGAGCTTACATTCTGTTCTCATGTGGTTCTGTTCAGGCATGCAACATGTACACATATAAGCACATCCAAAATATATCCAACATGACAATTCTATATACAAGACATGGAGGAGGTTGCAAAGTTGTCTAAGGTATGGTCCCTGCCCCACGTAGAACTAATATTTAAGCATCTAAATGTTTGACACTGAGAGTAAATGCTATAAGAGCAGAGAAGGAAGAGAGTAGTGTGGGTATATGAAAATCACTGTAAGGAAAATTTAAAGGGATATGTGAATGTGTTCCTTTACAATTCTTATCATTTGCATCTTTCAAGATTTAAAAAAAATCACATCTTCCTGTCTTGATGTGGTTTTGTCTACCCAACACAAAACATTTGAAAGGTAAAAGAAAATTTCATTTTACATCTGGATATTCAAGTATTGTGGAGAGGCAGCCCAAATCTTACTGGTCTTCAATACAGCAATTTAACTTGTCAAGTGAAAAAGGGATTTTGTTAAAGATATGTGGATGTTTGCCATATCAACTCAAGCATGGAATGTGTGGTAAGTTAGCCCAGAAGTGTTGTTTTTCCCTCCCAGGAGCTCAAGGCACAAATATTCAGAACTTGTTATTTCTTAGCTCTTTTCAATCTGAGAAGCAGCAAGCTTTCAGACAAGTCTTAGCCTACATGTTTTTAGTCATCTGAAGGGAACTTTGGGGATGTGCTGTTGTGTCATTCAATGTAGTTCCCAAGAGATACATGGAAAATGTGAAAGATTGGCTCTGTCCATTAATTCACAGGAGAGAAGTTCTATAAGGTGGTGATTTGGCTCATCTGGTTCACATAGGACTAGATGTGTCCTCTAGATAATACTCTACAAATCCCTACATATCACAGGAATCTTGAGGTTGAGGGCTGGGGGTAGTTTTTGGAGCAGCAATGAAGGAGAACTCCTGAGCTAGATTGGGCTAGGGCTGCATCCTACATACCTATTCAAATTCTCCAGTGCTTACCTTTTTCTTCACATGGAAACAGTTCCCTACATACCAAATATGAATAGGAATAAGATTTAATGTCTAAGAATGCCACATGCATAGGCTCTTCTCTTCCCCCACTACTATCCTCAGTTTCCTCATCTATAAAATGGTGATGATAATAATAGCACTTACGTCTGAGGATTGCTGTGTGTATCAAATGACATAAAAACTATAAAGTGTTTAGCACAGTACCTGGCATATAGTCAGTGCTATATAAATGCTATTATTTGAACATGCACAATTTTTTGCATGCACATTTTCTGCATTCTTTTGCTCAACTATCTTATAAATTCATCTACATACCTGTAAACATAGCAGTGACAGCTGTCATCCTTTTTTTCTTTCTAGTTTTGTCATTTCATGTAGGGGTACCAATGTATGTTTATCTCTTCTTCTCTACCCTAATTTATCTCTACACTAACTTATTACCTTCCCTCTTCTCCTTTTCCCCCATTCTATTATGTCTAAGTAAGAGGAATAAGGGTATTTAACTGTGAAAGGTTATGAGATGGACTTTGGCCCCTACCTGTCTACCCTTACTACATGGAAGTGGGATTTGACTCAAATATTCAGCTGACAAGAAGATTCTGTGTTGCTTTATGTTGTTGAGGAGGCTGGTGATGCAGTGGGAAGAACATTGGGCCTAGAGTCAGGGAAATCTCAGTTCAAATCCAGCCTTAGACACTTACTAGTTGTGTGACTGGGTAAGTTACTTAACTTTTGTCTGCCTCAGTTTTCTCATCTGTAAAATGGGGATCATAATAGCATCTATTTCCCAGGGTTGTTGTAAGGATCAAATGTGATAATATTTTATCAGTCAATTAATAAACATTTATTAAATAACTGCTATGTGCCAGGCCTATTTATAAAGTGCTTAGCATAATGCCTGACATAGAGTATTTAATAAATGCTTCTTTCTTT
Organism: Vombatus ursinus; assembly: GCF_900497805.2. NCBI lineage: Eukaryota > Metazoa > Chordata > Mammalia > Diprotodontia > Vombatidae > Vombatus > Vombatus ursinus. The sequence continues at coordinate 5,612,963 of NW_020954672.1, forward strand.
CCCTTAGGTGATTTAAATTGGGTTCAATTCTTGGTATCACATTCCAAAAAGGACATTGTCATGCTGGAGTAAATTCAGAAGAGGGTAATCAGGATGGGAAGAGATTTCATCTATGCCTCATCCTGTAATAGAAAGAACAAGGCGTTTAGAATCCTTTAGGACCTGGGTTGGAATGCTGGCTCTGTTATTTACAAGTTATATGACTTGTTCAGTTTACTCATCCTTTCTGGATTTTAACTTTTTCATCTGCAAAATGAGGACTTCAGACTGTATGATGTCTAAGGTCACTTTGAGCTATAAATCCACATAAATGATGATCGATTGAAGGAATTTGGAATGCTTGGGCTAGAGAGAAACACTCTGAGGATTGAGGGACATGATTTCTCTCCTTAAACATCTAGAGAATTTTGCTTAGAATTTAACTTGTTTTACTTTGCTCTAATCTAAAGGGCAAACTAGACAAGCAAATTTTGCTCAATATAAGAAAAAAGTTTCAGAAAATTAGAGAAGTACAAAAGTAGAATGACCTGCCTTGGGAGATAGTAAGTTTTCCATTTCTGGAAGTCTCCAAGTATAGACTGAATGACCACTTTCAGGGATGTAATAAATAGGAATTATCTTACCAGGGAAGATTGGACCAAATGACTTCCAAACTTCAACTTTTGAAAATTAAATTGAAAAATCTTGAAATTTATTTCAAAAATTTTAAACTTTGAAATTTTAATTTGAAAATCTCTGAAGAGTTTCTCTACCAAGGAGTGGATATAACTTCACCTGACTGCACCTCCTTCTCTGCCTTCACATGCACACCTCTCTGTAGTGATTTGGAAATCATTATCATCATCATGATCATCACTAATTAGTCTCAAATTAGAGAGGAGGAGTATATGGGGAAAGGGTAGGTGAATAATTCTATTGTACTATTAGATTACATAGAAAAATAGAATTTATCCTGAAAGTGTTATTTATGTCCTGAGGAGAATCAGGTTTATTTGATATTTAACAATAGGATGCATTTGCCTTTCATTTAAGTCTCATTTCCCAGTTTCCTGAGAAAAGAGAGTACATTCCACTTGCTATTGGCAAGTATTAACATGCACATTCAGTTTTGTGTTTTATCTGTAATTTATTTCCTTTATTTTCTAGGTAAATGCCCTACATATCTACAATTCTTGTAGCTCCCATTGCCTTGAACCATATGAGACTAGATTTTGAATTGCTGGACAGTTCCCAGACATAGCAACAATTGGAGTATATTAGAAAGATCACTGAACTGTGAGTCTAGAGATTGGGTTTTAGTTTCTGAATCTGTCACTAACTAGTTGTATGGCTTTGAACAAATCAGTTCCTCTCTTGGACTCTAGCATATTCAGCTGTAAAAAATGAAGGAGCTAAACTCAGTGATCTTAAATCTCTTTAATCTCTAACAATCCGATTTTAACTGCACCTCTTCCTTTTATTCCTTTAAATGGTTGCTTCATAGACATTTACATATAAATGTTTGGGGTATCTTTTTCTATGATTTACCATCAGCTACCTTTTTTTTTTAGCTCATAGTAAGCTTATTAATTAATTGTGTAGAATAGATATTAAAACTTCAACATCTGATTTTGCAAATGGCTGCAAGAGAAAAGCAATTAGAAGTCAAAGAATTGGGGGCACGTAGAGCAAAAGGGAATGGAAGATGAAATAAAATATCTCAAATCAGCTTTTGCGATGCAACATTAGAAATGAAACACAGAAGTTACATGCCAGGGGTCAGTTCAATGTAGAAGATTAAGTTCTGAGTATGAGCTTAAGAAGTATAGGCCCAAGTCCCAATCTTGCCACTTAATAGTTATGTGAATACCAGTAAGCCATATTGTCTTTCTGAGTTTCTGTTTCTTCTGTAAAATTAAGATGATAGAATGTTCACTACTTTTTTGATAAAGTTGTTTCAAGGCAAGCATTTTTGAAGTGCTAATTGAATATTATGACTTTGGTGTTTTAATGGATAAGTGATTTCATTCACATGAATGAATACTGCCTCTGCTGATGCAGATTGTAACCCTTTCCTCCATGAGATCTCATCCTGTGAGATTCTTGTCCATATTTTCCTATTATACTTTGCAGAGAATCCATGCAATGTGCTAGAGGCCTTCTTGTTGTTTTAGCATCTTGGGTGCACAAATGATTATCTATCTTTTACCCTCAAGTTTTGTTCTGTGTGTTGATGATAATTGTTTTTTTTTTTTTGCATGCCCCCTCACCTACCCATGTAAGTCATCTCACATCCTGATTTATTCTCCATCTCTGTGATCATAGGCAGGAAGACACCAGTCAAAGAGTTGACATGAGAAGTAGAAGTTTCAGTATGTAAGGTTTCCAGCAGATTCCAGAAGAGAGAAGATTTGACAGGTAGAAGAATGGGGCATGATGGGGGCAGGTTAGATTGTCACAAGACAGACTCTATTCTATCTACCTGTGAATTGGTTCAACTATTGTGGAAAGCAATTTGGAATTATGCAAACAAAGTAACTAAAATATCCATACCCTTTGATCCAGAGATTCCATTACTAGACTTTTACCCTAAAGAGGCTATTGATAAGAAGAAAATCTCTATACATACTAAAAGACATATAGTAGCACTTTTGTGTGATAGCAGAAGATTGGAAACAAAATAGATGTACATCAATTATGGAATGGCTAAACAAATCATGGTACATGAGTGTAACTGTTCTGTAAGAAATTGTAAAAATGAAATAATCATGTGACCACATGGATACTGTAAAATATGACAAACACAATGAATGGAGAGAAGCATGGGAAGAGTAACTGATGCAGAGTGAAGCAAGCAGAGCCAAGAAAACAATATATCATAGACATGACTACCACAATGTCAATGAAGAGAACAGCCATACATACACAAATCAAAAGTGAATATTGTAAAATTATAAATGACAGACAACTCAAAAGAAGAGATATGAGGAGTTACTTCCAACACACTCCTTAGCAGAGGTGGGAGGTAATTTCACAAATATTCAGATTTCATCAATATAATGGTTGGCTATGCTATTTCTCTCTTTGTTTTTGTTTTTGTCTTTAATAATATCAGAAGAGATGGCTGCCTGGAAGTGACAGAGGAAGGATGACTGGGGAAAACTATGGTGATGTAAAAAGCATAATACATTAATAAAAACTTATTTAAAAAAAGAAAATCTACCTTCAACAATTCTATGCTGTGTCAGCGTATCTCCTAGATGTAGAATTCTAGGCTGATGGATCAGTTCTATATCCACAAATAAATTCCACCTCCAGATTCCAATTCATCCAAGAGGGCCTTGGTTGGGGTTTCTTCTTGTGCTTACACCAATTTAGTGTAGACTCATGAATAATCTGATTTATGTGGGCATTTAAAAACTTCAAGAGACATCATTTCTGGGTAATTTAATAATTTTATTAATAATGCTAACAATTTAATCAAAGGATGGTCATTTGGCCATCTCTCTCTTAGACCAGAAAACCTTTATGATGGTGGGCTCATGGCTTACATACCTATTGGAAGAGGGGTGGGCCTGAGGGTGGCAATCAACTCTGATTGGTTAATAACTAATGAGCAAATGAATATTACAATAAAGGGCTGAATCTATTCAAATGAACTTTGATGATGTAATTTACTTCTAAGTTACCCCAAGACTTGGACAATCAATTTAAAGAATTAATCCTCACTGAAACCTGAGTAGAGCACAATGGCTTCCCCACCTGGGTGGGGTCTGAAAAGAAAGTTAGTCTAATCTCATTATCAGTAATGTCCTTCAAAAGACTGAACTTTTGAAATCAGGACTTTAGGAAAAGGGAGGGTGGCTCTGCATCTCCCCAAATCATTGGTTTTTAATGATAATTTCTCTCAGATGCTATTAACTTTTAATTGGCTACCAAACAAGAAAATATCTCTATGACAGTGAGATATGGAGTCAATATGAATTTAACTTTATAAGTTTCAAAGTATACAAAGAATATGAAGAGTGCAGAGAAGAATGAGAATACATATAAACCAATACAAAGTGAAGTAGAATCTGGAAAATGATACCCAAAATGAGTATAAAAATATAAATGGAAAGGACAACAAAACAATTGAAACTAAATACTGTTACATAATTGTAATGATTAAACTTAGTCCAGAAGAATAGATGAAAAAATGCATCTCTCTCTTTTCTTTCCATACGTATGTGATATGTGTGAGGTGACCAATGAGTATTAGGCATTGTATATGTTGTGATATTTGCTGTTTGTTAGTTTTACAGAAATTCATCCCTCCTCCCCTTTTAAAATTCTTTGTTATAAAGAATAATTCTCTGGGTAAGAAAGGGGGAGGGTCATAGCCTCATAGATTTACAGCTGGAAGGACCCTGAAGAAGTCATTGAATCTAACCTCTCTTATTTTACAGATGAGGGTACTGGGCCACAGATACCTTTCGTGACTAGCCTAGGACCACACAGCTGGTAAGAAATTTAGGTGGAGCTTGAATGCAGAAAGGAAAGTTATATAAAAGCAAAAGATAGTAATACATTTAAAATGTACTGAGATTTTTTTTTTCATCACCAGAAGGTTGGTCCCCAGTTTTTTGTTTTGTTTTATGTTTAGTTGTCATCATCTACTAAGGCTAGGGGTGGGGATGGAATAATGATCTGTTTTAATAGATAAATATCCATGTAACACTTTTGAAATAATAGGTCTTTTTTTTCCTTTTTTTTTTTTGATGAGGCAATTGGGATTAAGTAACTTGCCCATGGTCACACAGCTATTAAGTGTCAAGTGTCAGTATTCAGGTCCTCCTGACTCCAAGGCAAGAGCTCTATCCACTGTGTCACCTAGTTGCCCCAACAATAGGTCTTTTGAAGTATTGAATATAAATTGTTGGGTTATCTGCCATAGAATAACCAGCCCAAATTGGCACTGATAGATAAATATCTCGTCTAGCATCTTGTCAATCCTGTCTCCAAGACCAACTACAATTTCTGCCTTTGTGGGCATTAAGAGAAGGGGGATGGTTGGATGCTCATACCCATATTTTCTTATCTTAAAGAGGAATATTGGATTAAAATCTAACATACCTCAAATAAATGTAGTCTAGGAGTATGATGATTTTGAGGGATTTAGACTAAAAAGCCACCTTTCCTGGTCATTTGAAAGAGGAGGATAACATAGTTTATTGGCTAGCTTAGTTCTCTCCTATCCAATGCTTGTGTAGAAAAAAAAAGATATGCTCATATATCAAGCAAGCCCAAGTTATGCAGTTTAGAATAAATGGTAGGATGCACAAGAGTAAATGTGCTTTTCAACTCAGAAGCAAGAAGGAATCTCAGTTCAACCAAGGAGAGGAGAATCTCATTGCAGAAGTTGGTTCTTCCAGGATGTGGTGATGCATGCCTATAATCCCTCCTACCAAAGGAGGTTGAGACTGGTGGATTATTTCACTCTGAGCTGGAGGCATATAGGTGGTGTAGTAGAAAGAGCACTGGTGCTGGAGTCAGGATGACCTGAGTTCAAATCTGACCTCAGACACTTACTAGATTGTGACAGTGGACCAGTCACTTAATCCTAACTGCCTCATCAAAAGAAAAAAAAAAAAAAAGAGTTCTGGACCGCATAGGGCTAAAGGTGTTCAAGTGTCTAAACAAAGTCTGGCACAAAATATGGTGAGCCCTCAGGAATTGGGAGGGGGGTCAACAGAATGACTAAAGAGGAACAAACCAGCCTAGGTAAAAAAAAATGGAGTGAGTTAAAGCTTCTGTGGTGAGTAATGTAGGGATCAGGCCCATGAGTGGTTATTGAACTTTTAGTCTAAGTGAGACAGGGAGGTTTTTTCTCAAAAACAGGAACAAAAACAAATGAAAAAAACAAAACCAAAAACAAAAGGGAAGTTGACTCAGCATTTTCCTGGGGTTATAGGTGCTGGGAATCTAAGAACATATTCTTAGATGGAGGTTTCCGCAAATGTCTATAGTCCAGCAAGGTTTCTCATCCACCATTCAAAAGTTTATACCTTGACTCTCACTCATTTTTCAAGCTCCTTTTGCATTTCTTCAACAGCATCTTCACGCTTATACAGCATCATAGGCTCTGAGGTCTTTAGACAATAGGAAATCAACATCTCCCATTACATACACAGCATGTAGGACTGTCCTTCAAGGTACCATTCTCTTCCTGTCTAGGAGCAGGATTGCAAAATTACCAAAGATAGGGCTAACTATTGCTAAGCAAGCCCTTTGTTACTTGGTAGAGAGTGAGGAAAGAATTCAATAATTGAAAATTTGTTGACTTTTACAAAATTTGTCTGGCAAGCTGGATTTCAAACTGATGCTCTTATGTAGAGTTATTTATCAGTAATATCTTGAAGCTATCTAGGTGTTATTAAGTATTAAATTTTCAAACAATCACTTTCCCTTGGCAGTATCATGGGATTACAGATACTCTTGTCCAGCTGTCTCATTTTATAGATGAATAAATCTTATCCCAGAAAGGAGAATGACCTGCCTAAAGACCCACGGTACTAAGTAGGAGAGCTGAGATTCTAACTTAGCTCTTTTGACTCCAAATTGACTGTTATCTCTATTATACCTCATTAGGACTTCATGGAAGAAAAAGTAAGAAACCATCCACTCCTCCTCTTTCAATGTGCAAATAAAATACCTAATAAATGTTAATTTACTTCCTTTATCCTTCCCTCTGGATTTTCCAAAAGAGAGTTCTAAGTATATGATTCTAAGATCTTAGGAACAACAGTGATTGTGGGCCTTGGGGGAAGGAAGGAAGCAATTATTTATTAAGTGCCTACTATGTGCCAGTCACTGTGCTGTACTCATTTGATCCTCACAACAAACCTGAGAGGTACAAGCTATTATTATCCTTATTTTACAGTTGAGGGAACTAAGATAGACAGAGGTTAAGTGACTTGCCCAAGGTCACTCAGCTAGGAAGTATCTGATGTCGGATTTGAACTTAGGTCTTCCTAATTTTAAGCCCAATGGTCTATCCTAGCTGCCTAGGGTGTGAAGGAGGTTGGAAGGCAAGTTTAACCCTTGTGTCAGAGGCTCCTACAATATGGACCCTCAGATTCATTTTGGGGATTGGAATTTCTTATCTCTCTTATTCGCAGTGTCCTCTCACACAGAAACTGAGAGAATCACTGCCCGATGCTACTTAGTGTGTTGATACCAATTTCCTTTGCAAGCACGTGGTTTACCCAGTTAAAGAAAGTTATAATAATAGGTCAAATAAAAAAAAAAGATAAATCTCATAAGAGAACTGCTGGGAAAAAATTTGCACACATTGTCCAATGAGCAAAACTCTCCCAAAGATCTATGGAATTGCCCAGCCAGGAAGAGGTGGTTTCTCTTCCTCCTAATAGGTGCCACCAAAAGTGGAATGACTCCTCCAACAGTTGCTCCTCCATAGCTCCCTATTGTTTCCAGAAGGCAATGTCGAACTTAGCTCTCTCTTGTGCTCTTGTAGCTTCACAGTTCACTTAGGAGGCAGCATCAGGAGCTGCTCTCTGGAAAGGTAGAACCTTCTGCTGGGGTCATCTTTCCCCATTGCTGGGCATTGTCTTCTTCACCACCAGAGAAAGGAAAACCTCCAATATTTTCTTCATTTTCCAGGAGACATAATTATCCCATGTGTTACAGCTTCGGTGATGCAATACCATGCTAGAAATGCTTCTTTTTGATACTATTCTTCCATATCATCACTCTTGCCAAACCACTGCCCTCACAAATTGTTTCCTGGGTGAAGGACCTTGTTGCTCTACATCTTCCAAAGAATTCCGGTCTCCAGCTCTAGTTTCAATGACTGGGGATATTTATATGTTCTCTCCCTCATATACCTGGGAAAGATGTTCTTCACCTGAGGGAGGACTCCCTGTTAGTTTAAGAGCTGAAAAAGCATACCAGTTGTTCCCTAATTATCTTTCAAGTTCAGAATGACTTACACATGGAAAATCAGTGGTGTATAATAGATAGAAGGTCATCAGGAAGTCTCCAACTTATACTGACTGTGTGACTCCAGGCAAATTACTTAGCCTCTGTCTGCCTCAGTTTCTTTAACTGTAAAATGGGGATAATAATAGCACCTACCTCCCAAGGCTGTTGGGAGGATCAAATAAGATAATAATATTTGTAAAGTGCTTAGCATAGTGCCTGGCAAATTATAGGTATTTAATAAGTTCTTGTTCCATTCCCTCTTCCATTTTAGATCTAAATCCCATTATAAATGAACTTGAAGAAGTACTCAAGATATGTAAAAGCCCTGAGGTATAAACTATGTTGTTCTGATTGCAGATCCAACAGTCAACTGTCTTTCCACCATACCACTATCGTCTCTGAAAATTAGCCCAAAGGAGTGACAAATAGTGAGAAAGCAGTGAAGGCCTAGGATGAAGTGGTAATAAGTTAATAATTTAATAACAGATAGAGAAACACATTAAGTCACTGTCACTCATCAAGACCTTAGCAAGAATTAGTAATCAGATTAGACCTGTCAGAGAATAAGGCCCCTAAAGGAAGGAGCAGAAGCTTGATTGAGCTCTGATTGGGGGTGAGAGGGGGTGTTGCAGGAATGAGTAGTGGTCTGCAGAAATCTGGAACAAGAAATTGTATGAGAAAAACAGGTCATGTCCCTGCCAAAAATTTGAGCTTTTCCTCTAGGCACAGGCCATTCCTAAACTTGTCTTTGAGTTGGGTTGCTTTACTAATGGATTAATGTCACTAATCCTTTAAACCCTGAGCAGGCTGAAGCACAATCAATATTCTGCCCTGCTCTGGAGTGAGTCTTGTTTCTCAAATCTTTACTGCCACTGACTGATGCTGATAGCTCTTAGCTTCCCCTCCTTCTTGCCCATGTTCCCCTTCTGCAGCAGTCTCTCCAGTCCAAGGGTATTTGTTCAGGGTTTATTTACAAGTTAAAAAGTAAATTGAAAGTAAATGCTAAAAGGTACAAGTGTTCTTAGTTCTGGTTATATTACTTTTTTAGTACTGGATTGTCTGGCATTAGCTTGTTGGTATAACTTGTTCTCTTACAGTCTCATATTAGGGAGGCACAACTATCTTTGGTCAGGAGAAACACATGTCTATATCTTCTCCTTTTACAACTTTCACCCAAGGATTGTGGGATCTTTCCTACCCAGAATATCCATGAGGTCCTGGAGATTTACCTTACCTGTGTCATACGTGGCTTTCCATCTGCTACCTCCATGCCTTGGTATAGGCTGTCCTGCATTGCTTGGAATGCCATGTGATCCAGGAGGTCTTTCCTGATCCTTTTATTTGTTAATTTTGTTTGTATTTTTTGTGTAAAAGATTCTGCCCCCCCACCCCGCAATACATTATACTTTTCTCCTTGTACTCTGCAATTCAAACATACTTGCATATTTGATGTTTCTTGCAAACAACAATCCATTTCCTGTCTCTTTGACGTTCCACTATGTCACATTCCAAGAATCTTCTCTTTCCTCATTTTGCCTTTTAGACTCCTTGGCTTATTTCAAGATTCAGATCAAACACTTATCTTTTGCAAGAAGCCTTTCTCATCCCCTCTTCCCCTCTCCTTAAAGGCTAGTGCCTTTCTTTCTAGACTTATTCTGTCTATTCAATATGGATCTTGTATGTAACCATTTATATACAAGTTATCGCCTCTATTATTATGCAAGTTCCTTGAAGGCAAGGACTGTTTCTGCCTTTATTTGTATCCTCAGTGCTTAGGAGAATACCTGGTACGTAGTAGGTAGTTAATAAATGCATGTTAGTTGATTGATTGGTTGCTATAAACTCCTTAAAGGCAGGGACTATTATGTTTTTTCTTCTTTTTTAAAAAAATATTTATTTTTAGTTTACTAATCTCTCCTTTGGGTTTCAGAATTTCTAATTTGGTATTTAATTGGGAATTTTCAATTTGTTCTTTTTCTAGCTTTTTTAGTTGCATGCCCAATTCATTGGTCTCTTCTTTCTCCATGTTATTCCTATAGGCATTTAGAGATATAAAACTTCCCCTAAGAACCATTTTCACTGCATCCCATAAGTTTTGGTATTTTTTTTTTTGTATCCAGAGCACCTAGCATGGTTCCTGGCATGTAATAGATGCTCAGTGAATGCTTATTGAAATTAATTAAATTTGATATTTAACAAGCAATGTCACATCCTTATAGGATCAGAAGTGGCCCCAGACTCTTGCTTGGGACCAGTTATTCTAGGCACATTGAATGATAAGATCTGGCTCCCCTATTACTATGTAACTGCCCCACTCTTTCAGCTTATATAAAGAAATAAAACATTTTAAAGCAACTATTATGTGCTACCGATAGAAGTGCAAACAAACAAGACAGTCCATGCCCTCAAGAAGCTTAGGGGAGCTTGGAGATAGGAAAGGAAAGACAAACATGGATATGTGATGGGAATATAGCTGAGAAACAGTGTGGGAGCCTAGTTATGGTTAAAATAAAGCTGACCTATGAGAACCTGATATCCCAGGGGCAGACTTCTAAATTCTGGTACAAGAGGGATAAAGATCCTGGATGGAATGGAGGTGTAGGCTGGTAGGAATGGGAAAGGGTGGGTGCAGCAGTGTGCTGGACCCAGCTAATTAGGAAATCTCAGAGCTGATTGTTAAATTTTTATTTTTATTTTACTTTTGAAGGTTTTTTATTAATTTATTTTGATTTATCAACAATTACTTCTGCAAGCTTTTGAGTTTTAAATTTTTCTCCCCCTCCCTTCTTCCCTCCCCAATATGGTTCGCAATCTGATATAGGCTATACATATACATTCCTATTAAACATATTTTCACATTAGTGGTGTTGTAAGGAAGAATTAGAACCAATAGGAGGAACTATTAGAAAGAGGAAACAAAACAAAACAGAAGAAAAAAATAGCAAATAGTATGCTTCGATCTGCATTCAAACTCCATAGTTCTTTCTCTGGATGTGGATAGCATTTTCCATCATGAGACCTTTGGAGATGTCTTAGATCCTTGCATTGCTGAGAAGGTCTAAGTCTATCAATGTTAGTCATTACACAACATGACTGTTACTGAGTACAACGTTCTCCTGGTTCTGCTCACTTCACTCAATATCAGTCCATACATGTCTTTTCAGGTTTTTCTGAAATCTGCCTGTTCATCATTTCTTATAGCACAGTAGTATTTCATTACATTCACATACCACAACTTGTTTAGGTGTTCCCCAATTGATGGGCATTCCCTCAATTTCCAATTCTTTGCCACCACAAAAAGAGCTGCTATAAATATTTTTGCATATGTGGGACCTTTTCCCATTTTTATGATCTCTTTGGGATATAGTCCTAGAAGTTCTATTGCTGGGTCAAAGGGTATGCACATTTTTATAGCCCTTTGGGCATAGTTCCAAATTATTCTCCAAAATGGTTGGATCATTTCACAACTCCACCAACAATGCATTAGTGTTCCAATTTTCTCACATCTTCTCCAACATTTATCATTTTCCTGTTTTGTCATGTTGGTTACTGAATATTAAATTTTTAAGAGTGAGCATTTACACTTCAGAAATCAGAAAATACTGCAAACTGATGCTTGATTGATTGTTTTATTGATTGCCTGTACTTAACAAAGTGATGGATAAAATGTTAATAATGCAGATTAAACTTAAAAGTGTGCCACAAATGTATTGTTTTTTTTTTCCTGGATAGCTGCTAAACATTTACCAGGTACCCCTAGGTGGGTGGGAGATAGTCTAATATCACCAAGGGATAAGTCTTTACAAATTGACAATTGATTCCTCATCATAAAAATACCAAAGACAGAAATTTTTCATTCCTTAGTTCACAAAAAGTTCAAGTTATTTCTAGGCTGTACCCCAAAAGACAATAGGAATGTGTGAGAGCACTGCAGGCTACCAAGGCAGCCAAGGCCAACGGGTTCTAGAGAAGAGAATCCAGAAGGAAGAGAGTGTTCTAAAAGAAGGATGTAAGGGTCCTGAAATGATATTTCACCTACTTCCCAACTTAGCTAAGGGCATTTCAGGAGACTTGGCAGTAGCAGGTAGGGTTATGCCATGGTGCTTCCTGGGTTCCTGTGGTCAGTCCATTTCATCCTGCAAATAAAAGAATAGCCATTCTAGATGCATTGTAGATTTTTAGAGAGATTGAATAGATGCCCACACAACAGTAACTGGAGCTGAAATAACTGGGAAGATTCACACAATTGTGGGCTTTAACTAAGATGCCAGAAACCATTGGGAATAAATAGTGATCAGTAGCCTAACCAAGCAGAAAGCAACAATCTTTATTATAAAGCAAGAAGCAACAACAATTTGGAATGCGAGAGCTCTATCAGTCTGTTATAGATATATCAGGAAGGGAGGCTGCACGGAAGGATGCCATGTGGAAAATGTTCTGCAAGTTTCTTAGAGAAACATGGCAGAGAGCACGGTGCAGAACTAACATCCCCACAGGCTAATTCCTGCTGTCAGGCTAAGATGCCTTGATTTGTAGCAGTGACTGTCAAAGACATCAAAGCCATCTAGATCATCCCTCTGCCTCCAGTGAGATCTGTATTTCCAGGAGTGATGTCTCTAGGACGTTAAATTGTCTTTGCACAGGAAGGGCTGGCTTTACTTATAGGCAGAGTAGGTGGCTTCCCATATAAGAGACAGTGGGGTGTTGTAGAAAGCATGCTGGTTCTGGAATCAGAAAGATTTAAATTTGAGTTCTTACTGAAGAGACACTGTAAGGTTACTTTTTCTGCTCATTTCATCATTAACTGCTCCAAATGAAAAGGACCTTAATGAGACTTTAAATTATGATACACTGAGCCCCTTGCACATGTCATTTTATTTCTAATGAGTTACAGTTCCCTCATCTGTAAAATTGGGATCATTATATTTAGGAAATGAAACCTGGTGCAGTGAAAAGAGGACTGCCCTTGGAGCCAGAAGGATCCAAGTTCAAATCCTCCTTCTGATGCATATTGGCTATTTGACCTAAGTCACTTCTCAGTGCTCTAGGCAACTCACTAAAACTGTATGTTGTAGAGAAGGTACCAATTTGCAGTAGTATAGAGAATTTCCTTATCCAGGAGTTCCCCTATACCAGCAACATCACTGGTCTGGTCATTTACCTCTAATATTTATACCTAGGATCAGATCATAGGATTATAGATCTATCTGGGATTCCTAAATTTTTCAATGTAATGGATCTCTTTGAAAGACTGGTGAAACCTATGGATTTGTCAGGATAATGTTTTTATTATATATGTGTGTAGAAAAAGCATAGGGGATTATTCTAAGTTCTAAAGGAAACTGATTATATTGAACCTGAGTTTAAAAAAAAAATTTTTAGAAGTTCACAGACTCCAGGTTATACCCCAGAGGTACAAAGGACACCAGATGCCATGTATTCTAGCTCCCATATATTACACACAGGGAATCTGACACTGAAAGAAATGAGGTGATTTGTTCAAGCTCACATATGTAGTGAGTGTTAGTAGAATTTAAATATGGGTCTTTTGACTCCAGAGTCTCAAAGACTTGTTGTGAGGAAAAAAGATTCATAAACTGTCAAAGAAAGATAGAAATTCAATTCTATAGTTACCAAATACCTACTATGTGCTTCCCCCGAGATTCCATTAGGGATTCATTCATTGGGATTCTTTAACTGGATTTTCTTTTAAAAGACAAAAATCTCTTCTAGGAGGGATAACTCATTAAACTAATTCCCAGTAAGGAATGTTTTTTTCTTGCTCTTTTGGGACAGATGGAACTTCAAAAGCAAGAGCACTAGCTGACTGTGAAGGGATGCTGAAAAGAATGGAGGGTGGTGGTGAGAAGCCAAAGAAAGGGCCTAGAGGCATGGGAGACAGGCTTTGCTGACTGCACAATCTTGTTTCTGGTTAGCCATGTGTTTAGCCTAGGCCACTAGCTAATCATCTTCTTTGCAACCAGACCTTGTTATAGTTATTGAGCTTCTGCAACCTTGGCTATTTGTCGAAATATGAAGTTTGAGAGAATGGGTTGGCAGGAACATGGAGACCAGCAGAGAATCTGACTCAAAACTGAACCAAATTGAACTGAGTGCTAAGACAGGGAACAAGGAGGGGACTTACTCTATCTGAGCAACAGTTCCTGATCAATTTTAATGGTGCATTCATCATCTCTAGTGAGGCAGGGAATCACTTCTCCTTCAATGTCATATGGAGAATTTTAGAGTCAACCCTCTTGCTAGCCAGTATTTCCCTAGCCTATATTGGTGGCTTGATTTTGGCTCTGTGATAGCAGTCCATTCTGGGGAACCTCAACACAACACACATATGCTATTCTGGGATGATCACGTTTGTGTTTGAGATGTGCATGTGTTTTAAATATATGAATTTACATATGGATAAGCAGACTGATGGACAGAAGGACACAGCAAGCTACCCGCCAACTCTTCCCCAAGTGAGATGAGTCTCCTAAAGAAGTGGATTAAGTGAGAGCCATCAAGATGTGGTTTAGACCCATTTACTCATAAAAAAGTTTTGGAGACAAACCAAAGGCATACAAACTTAACAGAGAGAAAGGGGAGGAGAGTGATGGGGAGAAAATCTGTATTTGAAAGAGAAAGGCCTAGATCATTTTAATCAGAATTATTTTCAGTCACTGTCTCTCTACATAACCAGTCATTTCTGTCACGAGGCACAAGGCCAACACAGTCAGTAGCCTGACAGTTTTCTCACATCAATCTAGGAAATATATAGCTGGCCATTTGTGCCATCTGCCACACAGGTGTCAGTCACTGGAAGGCGGGTGGAAACTCAGAAAACTGTGCTGGAATGCCATTTGAAAATGATTGCAGCCATGGGGAGAAGCTGAAAAAATCCTAAGCCTAGGGAACTGAGGCAATTTCAGGAAAAGCTCAAAAAGGAAGGAACCATAGTAATAATAGCTGACATTTATGTAACATTTTAGGGCTTGCAAAGGTCTTCTCTTTTGATCTTCAGCACCCCATGAAGTAAGTGGAGGGGTATGCTGGAGCCATCTAGAACTGGCTTGTGAGAACCAATTGTTGAATTTTCAGTGTGAGCCATTACACCTCAGAAATGGGTCAATACTAAAAGACAGGACTTGGTTTATTGTTTTGTTGATTGCATAGACTTTAAAAAGTGATGGAGGAAATATTAATGCAGATTAGATTTAAAAGTGTTTAGGGTACCTTTATTTATTTATTGATTGATTAATTGATTTACTTATTTATTTATTATCTATCTATCTGTTTGTTTGTTTGTTTGTTTATTGGAGAACCAATTGTTTAACATTTACCAGCACACTGCTTGGTAGGTGCCATTATTATTCTCATTTTACAGATGTGGAAAATGAGTCTGATTAAGTTCCCTAGGGTCAAATAGCTCATAAGCATCTGAGGTAGGATTTAAATCTAGGCCTTCCTGACTTTAAGTCCAACATTTTAACCACCATCTTAGCTTTCCAAATACAAGCTAATCCGAAGAAATTCTTCTCTCATTCTTTTACTTAACTTGACATAACATTTCTAGATTATGAAAAATCATTGTGAGACGGAAAGTCAATTTACACAACTCAAGCAGCAGCAATAATACATATCACTTCCCTTATTTACTAAGATAAGAGTAACTTTGGACTAATGGTTGCACCTCAATTTCATTTGATTTATTTGTTTTTTTCCTTCTCTCTCTCTCGCTCTCTCTCTCTCTTTCTCTCTCTCTCTCTCCCCAGAGTTATGATTTCATACATGTAGAAGTTTCCTCCACAGATGCAGATCAACAGCTCATCCAAAACTTATATTCTTCTTTTTTTAATTTATTTTTTCAAAACTTATATTCTTAGAGTGTTACCTGGGAAACTGAGAAGTTTAGTGATTTACTGAGAGTCAAATAATAAGTATCTGTCAGAAGCAGAAATTGAACCCATGCCTTCCTGACTCTACGGCAGCCCTTGATACTTTGTTTCTCATTGACTTATAAATCTACTTTATTTTTAAATATATTTTTGTTTCATTACATGTAAAAAATGTTAACATTCATTTTTAAAAATTTTTAGTTACTCTTTCCTTCCTCCCTTGAGTTCTTCCTCTCTTACCCCTCCTTGAGAAAACGAGCGATTTGATACTGATTATACATGTGAAGTCATGCAAAATGTATTTCCATATAAGCAATGTTGCAAAAGAAAACACAGACAAAAAAAAACCCAAGAAAAATAAAGAAAGTAAAAAAAATGCATCAATCTACATTCAGAGTTTATCAGTTCTCTTCTTAAAGGTAGATGGCATTTTTCATCATGGGTCCTTTGGAATTGTCTTGAATCATTGACTTGACAAATCTACTTTAGATAGTGAGGAAACTTCCCTGCATAAAGTCTATAAGAAGTCCTTGCTGTCAAAAAATTTCAAACTGACTAATTTCTTCCTATATTGGTTTCTCTGAAATGCAGCACTCCACAAGGATCCCCCTCATTGGAGAGGCTATATTTCTATTTGGGAGTTGGCAAAACCAGCAAAAATCTGGCCTCACACATTTCTTAGCTATATGACCCTGGGCAAGTCACTTAACCCTATTTACCTCAGTTTCCTCATCTGTAAAATGAGTTGCAGAAGGAAATGGCAAATCACTCCAGTGTCTTTGCCAGAAAACCCCAAATGGGGTCATTAAGAACTGGACGCAACTAAAAATGACTGAACTATAACAAAAACCAGCATAAGAAAATTTGACCATTACAGAAATAGCCTTAAGATCACAGCATCACGTTCTAGTCCTGCAAGGCAACCAAGAAGCCATCTAGTCTATCCTGTTTGTTTTTCAGCTGAGGAGCCTGAAACCCTGAAAAGTAAAGGGACTTGACTAAGTTCATAGTAAATTACCGAGATGGGATTTGAAATCTTGTTGTCTGACATCAGAGTCAGTATTCCTTCCAATGAATAGAATAAACATGAATCCCTAGTCAAGCAGTCATTCCAGTGCGTACCAAGTAAGAATTTCGGTTTAAGATATCCTCCCCTTTCTGAAACTGGGCAATAAACACTCAAATTTTCACACAACATAAGATTATTTGGCATGTGAATTTTGGATAGATTTTTCTAGGAAAGTATCAAGGACTTAGTTAGTCAACTGTTACTTGTCTAAATATCCATGAATATTTATTTAATCCCTGGGTGTGCAGAGAACAGCATTGGATCATGAATCAGAAGACAAGGTTATATGTATCCCTCTTTGATTTAATTTTTAAAAATTATTTTATTAAGTATGTTTATTAATAGCTTATAATTGTGTGACCATGTGCAAGTCACTTAACCTTTAGAATGCTTAATTTCAGGAGGCAGCTAAGCAGAGCAGTGGATAGAACACCAGCCCTGGATGCAAGGGGACCTGAGTTCAAATTCAGCCTCAGACACATAACACTTACTAGCTGTGTGACTCTGGGCAAGTCATTTAACCCCATTGCCTAGCTGAAGAAAGAAAAAAAAATAGAATGCTTAGCTTCTTCTTCTATAAAATAAGCATGATAATAATAACCTGCAAGATAGAGTCACACTCTGGTGGGGCTTAATGACATAATGTAGTAAATAATTTTGTAAACATTAAAGTGCTCAAATGCATGTAATTATTATTATTCAGTGTATGAAACAATAACACCTGCTTTGGGCAACATTATAAAGAGGGTGAAGCTCTCTTTGAAACCCTCTCATTCTCCTTTTAGTGCTTCCCTCAACCTTCTTTGAGATGACGTCTCCACTTTTTTTTTTCTATCGGTCTTTCCTTCTCAGAGGGCTTGGTCTCTAGAGAGCTAATAAGGTCTTAGGCTGCTGCCCCTTTCTGATGGTATTCATGTTTTAATGAGGACGTCCCAGAGTTGAAAGTCTTCAAGATCCAAAGTAATGAATCCTTAATAATGTAATTAAAAACAGTACTATAAAGAGTAGCGGAGAGATTTGGGGGTCAAGGTAGTGGTGATGGCTGTTCGTTGCTTACTGAATCACAGCTAACTCATAAATCTAGTCTTGGTGCCCATGTTCTCTGAGAGGAAGTTGTGGCATGATGTTTGAGCTTAAGGAAAGTTAAGAAAGAAAATATTGCACCAGAACAAAGTTTTACTCATTCTCAAGGAGCCTATAACATTGTAGTGAAAGAGATGTAGTTGCTGCCAGTCTAGTGAAAGCCTGATTAAATAGAACCCAATTCACCCCAAATCTTAATTTAGTAGAATTTTAGCTGTACATGACCTTTTAGTGACAAGAGCCAAATGGCGAGAGAAGAAGCTGATATTAGAGATTTGAGTAAAATAAATCAAATTGCAAAGGCTGAAGCATGGTCAATATAGATTCAGCCCTATCAATAATACCTTATATCTTCTCCATCTCCATCTATTCTACTCTACAATGATCTTAGACTAGCACAATGCTTCCTACACAGTAAGCATGTAATAAATGCATGCCTGTTCAAATGCACTGAATTGAATCTTGCTCCAAATTAAAGAACTGGATTTTATTCTTCCCACTCTTGTGCATTTTCCTGTTATTATTATGGCAAATTAAAGGCAAGAAATCCCTCTCTTAATGGGTTGAGTACATCAATGTGGAGACTCATCTGAGGTCTTGTTGGTCTTTTCAATCATCACCCCACTTATTCTAACTAAGGAGGGGAGGGGGATGAATGGTTTGGGTGAGGGTTCCTTGGCCACTAGGCTTTCTGCCTGCCAAGCATATTCAATTATCTCTTTGAGCCTTTGTCTTGGCCTGAAGATAGAATTTTGTTTCCCTTTTCTCTGCCCCTATCATCATCCAATTTGTTTTTTTTCTTTCTTACAAAGTTGAAAAATATATCTGGCTTCTAAGTTTCAGGGATGATTTCTCAATCTGAAGCAAATTTCTAGATTGTTGACCGAGACATTAAAGGAGTCAGAATTAAGCAATGTTAGATTCACTACAGTGTTTTCACTAAAGTCAAGAAAGTAGACACACATTTCAGCAAGATTTTAAGCAATGTTTTGAAACAAAAAAAGATTTTTGTTGACTTTTAAAAAGCTATCCCATTTCCCAGAATGTGTGTGTGTGAATTGAGTCTTTGCTGTATATTGACATGTGCCATTCTGGCAGGGAGTGTGTATATTTGGTTGTGTTGAGCAAGTTTATATTACTAAACTGTTTTGTTCTAAAGGTATTATCAAATAATATGCATTGTTATTGTATCAAAGGGGTGCTTATCATCTGTTTTGGATTGACTCTCAAGGAAAGGAGGGTAAGGGGCAGGTTGATTTGTAGGAACCTCTATGGTTTCATCCAAATTAGATGGTTTTGAAGATACCAATGATAGTCAATTACAGAACCATACCTAGAATTTTTTAAATTGTTGTATCTGGGGTAAGTAGCATTAAGGGCACCCTAGACTGGTCAGTATCATGGATAACTTAACAAGAGGAAGACAGAGATACTGAGACACAAGAGACTTCTGGAGGAGGTAGTGTTGAGAGAAGTGGTGCTCAACCCAGCCCACCATGTGCTTCCTATATTAACTCATTATTCTTGTTAACTAGGTGTTAAGTGTTTGTGTTTCTATGCTTACAAAAGACTTCAAGGGTTGTCAGTATCCTTCAAATTTAGCACTCAGAGGCAAAGCCCTAGTTGAAGTTATCCTTGCTATTACTTTGTCACAGAAGTAAGTGATGTGAAGCATTCTCAACAGAGGTGAGAAGCAGAGGCTTTATATATGGGAATCCAAACTGAGATGAGGCTGGATGGTAACCTGAGAAAAGAGTAGCTGCCTCTCTCTATATCTATCTATCTATCTATATCTATCTATCTATATGTATGTATGTATTGGTAATATATCTTTGTTGACCACATGAAGCAAAAAAAATTGATAAAATACAAGAGTCAACAAAGTAAACAAACATTAAGTAAGTAAACATTAAGTAAACAAACATTTACTAAGCACCTGCTATGTGCCAACACTGTGCTAAGTTCTGGGAATAAAAATTCATGCAGAAAGAAAAACAATGTTGTTGACTTAACTTGATGAGATAGTGAAAAATATCAATTTGACAAAATAGATGTCTTGGATTTTACCCTTTTACCAAAATTTATTTGGATAAATGATTCCCCACCCACTGAGAAGGCAAGAAATACTGTAGCCACTGTACATATGAAGTCTTATAAACCACATTTCTTCATTTGCGAAAAAAAGAAGAAAAATAAATAGAAAAATATGTTTCAGTATGCACTCAAAGTCCATCATCAGTTCTCTATCTGGAGTAGGATAGCATTTTTCATCATGAGTTCTTTGGAGTTTCCATCAATCATTGTACTGATCAAGTTGCCAAGTCTTTCACAGTTGAATATCATTACAATATTACTTGTACTGTATACATTGTTCTTCTGGTTCTTCTCACTTCACTTTGCATCAATTCATATAAGTCTTTTCAGGTTTTTTTTTTCTGAAAACATCTCCTTCATTTTTTCTTATAGCACAATAGTATTCCATTACAATCATATACCATAGCTTGTTTAGCCTCATTTTGGGGGCATCT
This sequence comes from Vombatus ursinus, assembly GCF_900497805.2. Taxonomy (NCBI): domain Eukaryota; kingdom Metazoa; phylum Chordata; class Mammalia; order Diprotodontia; family Vombatidae; genus Vombatus; species Vombatus ursinus. Next base: position 5,633,497 of record NW_020954672.1, read on the forward strand.
CTTGAGTTTCCAATTCTTTGCCATCACAACTAGAGCTGCTATAAATATTTTTGTACATATGGGTCCTTCACCGTTTTCTTTGGTTTCTTTATGCTAAAGACCTAGTAGCAGTATTGTTGGGTCAAAGGACATGAGCAGTTTTATAGCCCTTTGGACTCAGTTCCAAGTTGTTTTCCAGAATGACTAGATTAACAGTTCACAGCTCCACCAACAGTTCATTAATGTACCTATTTCCCCCAACTCCCTTAGCATTTGTCATTTTCCTTTTCTGTCATCTTAGCCAATCTAATCAGTGTGAGGTGGTACCTCAGAGTTATTTCAGTTTTATTTTTTCTAATTATTAGTGATATAGAACATTCATATGACTATTAATAGCTCAATTTCTTCTGAAAACTGCTTGATTGTATCCTTTAACCATGTATCAATTGATAAATGGCTCTTATTTTTTACAAATTTTTCTCAGTTCCCTATATACTTGAGAAATGAGACCTTTCTCTGAGAAACTTTCTGTAAATTTTTTTCTCCAGTTTCCTACTTTCCTTCTAATTTTGGCTACCTTGGTTTTATTTGTACAAAAACTTAAATTTAACATAATCAAAATTATCTACTTTGCTTCCCACAAATGTCTCTAACTCCTATTTGGTCATGAATTATCATATTCTTAGATTTGACAGGTATTTTTCCCAGGATTCCTTAATTTCCTTAAGATATTATTTTTTTATGTACAAATCATATACCCATTTTGAGCTTATCTTGGTGTGAGATGTTGGCCTATGTTTAACTTCTGCTAGACATAGACTAGACATAGACATAGACTTTCCAGTTTCCTAGCAGTTTTTTCAAATAGTGCGTTCTTGCCCTAATAGCTGGGCTATTTGTGTTTTTCCATACACTAGATTATTGTGCTCATTTGCTTTTGTATATTGTACACCTAATCTATTCCACTCACCAGTTATTTCTCATCTAGTATCAAATTGTTTTGAGGATGACCACTTTTTAGTATAGCTTGAGGCGAATAATTCCCCTTCCTTCAAAGTGATTCATTTTAAACCAAAATAGATTGAACCGTGGTCCCAATTGCCTATCTGTATATATCTACTCCATATTTCACTTTATGCCTCACTCGCTCTTACTCAAGAGGCAGCTTGGCATAGTAGATAGAGCACTGAACTTCAATTCAGGAAGATATAGGCTGAAATTTGGTCTCAGATGTGTGATATTTGGCAAATTATTTACCCTGAATGATTCTTAGTTTCCTCAACTGTAAAAGGGAGGTGATAGAATTAAAAAAAAGAAAGTAAAACACTATATAAGTGTGAGCTATTATTATTACTCTAAGTAAATCAAGGCTCAACAAGATCCTTATTACAGACACTTAATAGTGAGAGTAGGTAATGCCTGTGGGTGTACTTCTGGCAAAAGTTAGGCACTTCCATGGAAGAGGTTAAAATGTGAAAGGAAGAAAGATAATGGGAATGGGAGAGAGACAGAGACAGAGAAAGAGAGAGACAGAGAGAATGAAGGTGAATGATTGCTAGTGGTAGAGGGCTACCAGAAATTGCCTCAGATACTTCCCCTTAGTGCTAAGGACATTGGTTTCGTGATTTTTCCTTGTTCAGATATCTAGAGTCAATGGGAAAAGTTACAGTGACCATGTTTGTTCTATCTGTAAAGAGTAAAACTAATATTAGCATTATCAAAATCTTTGTTCCGCAGTATTTTGTTTTAAAAAGCAGTGAAACATGAAAATCCCCAAACACGAACAGTGTAGTTTGAGCAAACTAAACTTTGTTCTTTCAGTTCTAAGCACATAATACACATCAGTCAGAAGGCACCTCCAGCTGAAGCCTAGGGAGATTGCATAACTCTCCTATCACATAAATAATAAATGTCAAAAACAGTATTTGAATCCCACTCTTGATTCCACAGTTAGTGTATTTTCCTCTATAACTAACTGCCTTATATAATTTATTAATGTTTATAGCTTAATATTTGAGGTTAATTGCTGAATAACTTGGTCATTCCAATTATACAACATTGTTGTAGTTATTGTATATGTTGTTTTCCTGCTTCTGCTTACCTAACTTTGCATTAATTCATGTCTTTTCATGTTTTTCTCAATTTTTGCTAGTTCATCATTCATTACAGCACATTAATATTCTATTATATTCATGAATGGTGACTACTTTAGTAATTCACCAATTGATTAGCACCTAATCTGTTTTCTTTTCTATACTACCACAAAAAGTACTGTTATGAACATTACAGGGATATGGGACCTATCTTTTAATTTCTGACTTTCTTATTTTATATGCCTAGTAGTAAGAACCCTGGGTAAAAGGAGGTATGAATGTTTTCAGTATTATTTTTAGTTTAATTACAAATTGCTTTCCAGAGCAGATGGATCAATTCACATATTTAATATTAGTTTGTCTATCATTTATTAGCCCCTTTAATATTAACTATTTTGATCTTTTGTAATTCTTGCAAATTCATTTGGTATGAGGTGAAACCAGAGTTGTATTGGCTTCTATTACTCTTATTATCAGTGATTTGGAGAAATCTTTTATAAAGTTGTTTGTTAATAGTTTGCAATTTTTAAAGAACTATAGCCCATATACTTTTACCATTTATCCATTGGGATAGGGGTTTTGGCCTTCTATATTGGGGTCATGTATGTGTGCCTTCTCCACTATCTCTCTTTTCCCTCCTGGAGGAAATGGATTGTTTTGCTTGTATTTGTATCCCCAGAACTTAGTACAGGGCCTGGCACATAATAAGTTCTTAATAAATATCCTATCTAACATCTATCTATCTGTGTTGATTCTCTATAAATCTTGGATATCAGACCCTTTGAAATATTTGATGCAAAGACTCCCCTCCCCCAAAATAGTTTCTCTTCTTGTCCTAGATGCATTGAGTTTGTGCAAAAACTTTTCAATTTCATGTAATAAAAATTGTGTACTTTATCTCTTATGATGGTATATATCCCCTGCTTAGTTAAGAGGTCTCTCACTAGACAAAACTATGGAAGGTAATTGTCATCTTCTTTTCTGAATTTTTGTTATGGTGTGGCCCTCGATATTCTGGTTCTCTATCTCTTTTGAATTTATTGTGATATGTGTTGTGTAATTATAATGACCAAAGTTGGTCCCAGAAAAGAATTGAAAAAATGTACTTCTCAGCTTTCTTTGCATGAGGGCCATGGGTGTAGAAATAATGCATATTTTATTTTTAGACACAGTTGATGTTTTGGTCAGTTTTGCTGAATTTCTTTTTCCTCCCCTTTAAAAAATATTTCAAGGGACGATTTACTGGTAAGGTAGAAGGAATGACATAATTATAAAATGATGGCATTGTAAAATCCAGAGATATTCATTAAAACTTTAAATAAATTTCCTCTCTATAGGTTAATCAAGCTAGAGTCAGAGGGTATCTTGGAAGCCAGCTAGTGACAATCTCTCACTTTATGGTTAGGGAAAAACAAACAAACAAACAAACAAACAAACAAAAAACTGATGCCAAAAGGAGATTATATAACTTCCCCATCACATAAATAGTAAATGTCAAAAGCAGGATTTGAACTGCACTCTTTTGATTCCACAGTCAGTATACTTTCCTCTATAACTAATTGCCTCACACAATTTATTAATGATTATAGCTTAATATTTGAAGTTTTGGTCCCTTGTCCCATTTGTATACAAGTAAGCTGGTGTTGGTTCTGAGATCAGACCTTAGGAGCACTGGTTACTCACTTTGTTACAATTTCTTTACTACTAAAAATGTTCCCACAAATATTTTGATGTATATGGGACATGTATTTCTTTTCTATCTTTCTCTGCTTTAGGGTATATGCCTAGCAATAGGATCTGTAGCTGCAGATAGAAAGAAAAAAGATTATTTCTTCAATGGGTGCTAGGCACCCATTTTATAATATCTATCATTTACTATAATAGGTACTCTTTCCTTTTTTCCCTATTAAACTGGTAGGTAACACAAAACTGGGAAGGGCAATTAGAAAAATCACCAATCTTGCTCTCATGGACTTCACTTCTTCATAATAGTTTTTTGAAAAAATGACCCATTTTAAACCGAAGAAAATTGTAATGTGGTCTCAAATATTATGTGCCTATATATTATCTATATATCTTCACATTTCAATATAAAAAGAAAAAAGAGTAATGATCTGTTTTATAGCTTTTTTGCATTTATGGTTACATAGTAGTAATAAAATTGTTTCATTTTTGTCCCCTTTTGAATGTCTTTTGTTTTCTTTTGCATATTTTCAGTGTTTTATTGACTTCTTTTTTCTTTATATTTTGTCTTTGTCTCTGCACTGTCTCTCTTTCACGCTTCCCCATACCTACCCTTTCATCATTCCTTTCATACCACACACACTAAAAGAAACCTCTATTTGTAACTTTTCAGTATAGTTTAGCAAAATATAGCAAAATAAATAAGTTGAGCCCAATAAACAATTGAGCATAACTGAAATATATATCTAATAAGAGGTGGAAGGTGTGCTTCATCACCAGTCTTTTGGCATCATGATTCATCTCTACTGACCAGAATTCTGATATTTTCAAAGTTGTTTGGTTTTACATTATTAAGGTAATCATGAAAGTTTCCTGTTTCTGCTCATTTCACTTTGCATCAATTCAAAAACAATTCCCAGGTTTCTCCTGATCTGTCCCTTTAATTATTTCTTATAGTACGCTGACGTTTTCATACCACAATTTATTCAGCCATTCCCCAACTGAAGGGTGCTCCCTTTACTTTCTATTTTATTGTTGTTTTAGCAAAAATGCTCTTAAAAAGTTTTTGTACATATGAATCCCTTTCCTCTGTCTTTGACTCCTTCATTTCATTTAAGTAATAGTGGTATCATTAGAACAAAGAGCATATGCAGCTTAGTGACTGCTTGAACTTGCTTCCAAATTGTGAGCTTTGAAGGAAACTTTGAAGGAAAATAGGGATTTCAGTATGAAAGGAGAGTATATTTCAGGAATAAGAGCAAATGTATAAAGTTGAAAGAAGTAAGGATGTGATTACCAGTACAATTTGGCTAGAAAGTGAAGTGCATGATGGGATGTAGTGTATTGGGGGAAGATTTTTGTAACTTTTTGAATTTAATATAAAGAAGTTTCTATTTTATCTTGTGGACCACTGGCTTCCAAAGAGGGCTGTGCCTGTCTCAGAAGGCATACAAGAAGAAGGATTGAGGTATAGGAAAGAAATAGTAGAACTTCTATTTATTTATGTTTAATTGAAGAACCAAGAAATAAATTCAGCTTCACTAATATTTACTATATTGATTAATACTGGTGGCCTTTATTAGTTTTTACTAGACAGCTAAGTGTCACATAAGGTAAGCAAAGTATCCTGTGGCAAGAGTGGAAATTCTACCATGTGGAAGGGTTGACAGTGGCACCTTCATTCATTCATTAACTTTCAGCATACTGAGATGTTTCAGTTTATATGCATTTCTAAGTGGATTTAAAGAATACATCACCTAGTTTTCACTAATCTAACCCTCATAAAATAAAGTGGCTTATAAAGATTACTTCAAAGAAAGTGGATATAGAAGGTAATGCTAATAATGTGAGCACTAGTGAACAAGAAAATTACAGAATTGACATTTTTCCTACTTCAAGTTTGAGTTCTTTGTCATCTACATTATAAGATAAAACAATGATAGTCTAATGAGATCTGAAAAGAAAACAGTTAAAAATTGGAGTTATAAATATTATTTGAAATAAGGATTAATGTCCACTATTATTAACAATGAACTTTGCTGTAAATGTGTATTTTGCCTTGAGATATTATCTAATGATCATATGAAGTCATCAGCAATACATTTATTTTTGGTGCCAATAATGTGTCATGTGTCACCTATGAAAATTCTCATACCTGATCAGTTTAAATCTTTGAGAACATAATTTTCAACTGTTTTTGCCTGTGTTTTAACCTTGCCACTTAATAAGGTGCCTAATATATAGTAAGCCCTTCATAAATGCTTATTGACTATTTAAAAATCGTCTAGAGTGGGTTTTGAGCCTCTTTGTTAAAAATATAAAAATGCTACACTTTCCAATTAGTTTGTAAGAACAACTGATTGACATCAAGGAAAATAGCAAATTACTACCTGAATTTCAACAAAAACCTTTGCATAATTGATGGATGCAATTGAAAGATGAGTGCTGTGATTAAGTAAGTGCAGGCAATGATAAATTTTCTTCCATTTGGATCTACGTTGTGAGTCATGTTTTTCAACTATGAAAGTCATTAAAACCGGGTATCTAATTAAACTGAACATAACACCAGACCTTAGAATTGCTATACCACAAAGGGTTAAACTAAAATTTTCAAAAACAATGAACCATGTTTAATCATAGTAATATTATTACTACCCAACATTTTAGAGAGGTAAATGGTTTCGTTCGGTTAATAAAAATGAAAATTGTTTAAAAAATATTTGTTGCTCAGTCGTTTCAGTCACGTATGACTGTGACCCCATATGAGGTTTTCTTTGCAAATATATGGAAATGGTTCGCCATTTTCTCTTCAGCGCATTTTACAGATGAGGAAACTGAAGCAAATAGGTTTAAGTGACTTGCCTAGGGTCACACAGCTAGGAAATGTCTGAGTCCAGATTTGATCTCAAGAATGTGTCTTACTGATTCCAATCCTGGCATTCTGTTCACTACCTCACCTAGCTGCCTCCTCTCTTGCCATATTTATTTGACCATTATTTCATCCTTTTAAATTTATATACTTGCGGGTATTTTATAATATGCGTAGTATGTTGATGCAGAAGTACACACATATGTTGTTATGTGTGTATATATAGACATAAATATACACATACACATGTATATATACATACATACATATATAAATACATATGTGTTTAGAGGTGTGTCTTCAAAATTTATAACTGATAGTGGTATATGATCAAAAATTGAAAGAACTATACTCCAAAGACCTCTGAGAAGCAGTACCTGTTGGAGTCCTAAATAGGATACAAGTTGTTAAGGCAATGTAGATTCCTAATGAAAGAATCTTCATTGGTGGATATTGATATTTTCAGTGAATTCTAATACAATCTCTGTTTTTTTTTCTACCTCCATATAAACTTTTTTCTCTCATGTTTTGGGAGCTATGTGCTTGAAAGGAAATTTATAACAACACATTTAGTATTATTAGATAGTGAACTTCCCAGATTTTCTTGGTAGGGTCAGTGGAATGGAGATGTGAGGAATCCCACAAAATTTACCCTGGCTCTTCTTGTCATGTGACCCCCTGCAATGATTATGATCATACAATGTCATGTGACCCCTGATACAATGATTATGATCATCTGCTGTTTACAAATTATAGAACAGAAGTCATAGAGAGATTAAACTTGAAAAGTGGTTACACAGCTATTAAGTGGCAGATCTGAGACATGGATACAAATTTCCTGACTATATCCACTTTCTATATAATCTTTGCATTACTGCATCATTGCTTGGTTGCTTCTATATCTTAGAATTATAATATCTTAGCGTACAATGCACCACAGAGGCTATCTTGTATAGAAGTGCTAAATGCATGTCCTATAGTACTCCCAGGAGCAGCCTGAACCAAAACAAAATGTAACTGGGAAATATTTAACAAAATAAATTTAAAAAATATATATATATACATGTATCTATATATAAAACATATATTACTTTTAATTACATTGTAATTTCAATATTATATATACACATGTATATATGTGTGTATATATACATATATGATACACACATACGTGTATATATACATCTATGTATACACATACACATACACATACACACGTATACATACATATACACATATATACATTTTAAGTCACCATGTGGCTTACAGGAATCCTTTACGTATGGGTTCAGCCAGGTGGCATAGTGGATAGAATTCTGGGCCTAGAGTCAGGAACATTTGTCTTTCCTAGTTCAAATCCAGCCTCAGACACTTACTAGCTGTGTGACCCTGAATAAGTCACTTAACCCTATTTGCCTCAGGTTCCTCATCTGTAAAATGAGCTGGAGAAGGATTTGAAAAACTACTCCAGTATCTTTGCCAAGAAAACCCCAAACAGGGTCATGAAGAATCAAACACAACTGAAAAACAACAACAAATTTCTACTTGAATTTGATGCCACTGATTTAGTGTAAATATTAAACCATGAATGAACTGCACCCTTGGCAAATAATCATACAACTACCACTTGAAAAATTTGGAGAGGCAGTAAGGACTTAGAGTCATAGCATCATAGCTCTAGAATTGAAAAGAACCCAAGAATGAATTTAGTTTAGTCCCCTCATTTTACAGATGAGGAAACTGATGCCCAGTAAGATTAAGTCATTTGCTCAAGGTCATACAGGTAGTAAGTATCAGAGGCAGGATTTCAACTCACGTCCACTGACTTAAGAGTCTTTGTTCTTTCCACTCTACCAAGTCAAAAGACCATGTTTCAGTTCCAGATCTGTCACTTACTATGGAACCTTGGGTAAGTCATTCAACATCTCTGAAACTCAGTTTCCTCATCTGTTAAAAAGATATCTTGGACTAGATGACCTTTGAGTCATCTTTGACAACCTTTCAGTTCTAAATATATGATCCTACGGTTCTTTGACCAAGAAATCTAAAACTAGAATTGTTTGCCTTGAGTAGTAGTAAATTATCTTATAACACTTTCTCCAGAGAATCTAGATTCTTACTTTTCCCTCATTATATTCCAGTTTGCTATATGTTTTATTTGTGCATGACATCATTCTGTGAAATCATAAGCTCCCTGAGGGGAGATACTGTAGTTTTTCATTCTGGTGCCCCAATACCTAGCAAAGAAACTTTCATATAATATGTGTGATATGGATGTTTCTTTAGCACTCAGCATGGCCTTCAACCTGAAGCCTTTCCTGATCTTCCCAGCTTCTAGTGTCCTCCTTCCCTATTGACCTTGTATTTATTTCATATTCATTCTGTTTATGCTTTTGTATGCACATCTTCTCTTCCCCCAATAGAAGGTAAATTCATTGAGAGCAAGACCTGTTTCATTGTTGTCTTTATGTCTCTGGTGCTTATCACAGTGCCAAGCACAGTGACTGATTGATTTGTGAACTGAAAGAGAATGCAAATGTGATATGATACGAGATTGGAGAGAAAGGAGATGGTATGGTCCTGAAACAGTACATCAATAACAATATAACAAAAATGAACACTAAGCCCTGGGTGGTGGCTGCAAAATCAGGAACCTATTGTGAGAGGATAGAAACTAATCACCTCAAGTGGTCTAGCAGCATTTCTGTAGTATTGATAAATCGCATGATATGTAAAGTTGCATACTGAATTACAAGATGGAAGTGATCCTGAGAAGCGGTGGGTCCATTATGCCTTATTTGTAAGTGGAATGATTGTAAATGTGTTAGGGGAGCTCATTATGAAGTCATGTGATGTGGTAGTTGGAGAGCCAACCTTGAGGATAAGAAGACCTAGATTCAATCATTATCTCTAGGGCATAGTACTCATTTGCTCCTCGGCACACCTGTGTGACCTTGTGATCTTGTGAATCTCTCTGTATACCAGATGACTCTTTAAGATCATAACTAACAGACAAATTGTGTGTCTCTGTTAGCGGAGGAAGTTTCTTACAATTATGAAATCCCAGATCTAACAAAAAGAGGAGTGCTTGTTATTTAAAAAGATCTGCTTGTGCAAAGAAGGGATGACTTCTCTGAAGTGAAGAATCATCCCTTGAATTGGAGTTTTGGTGTAATGCATTGCTTTAATTTTGAGTTAAAACAAGATACCACTAGTATACATGGCAGGCTGCCTGCGAAGGAATGAAGAAAATATATTCTGTCTAGGTAATGTATCTCACCAAAGGTGAAACCTCAATACATTTCAAATAACACATAGAATAAGACTTCTGAGGATAGATTAAAGTGTCATTGTAAGTAGGGTAGTCATTTCACTAACATTAGAGTAGCAAAATATTTTCCACAACTCTCAGGATTTTTTTTCCCTTTTGTTAATTAGATGGCCCATTTTTTTTTTAACTCATAAGGCTGTAACAAACATATATGCATTCCTTATCCTTTCTTCAGAGATCCCAAAATGTAATTAGAGTTTCTGGAACTGTATATTTTTAGGGAATATGTTTTGGGGACTCTAGAATAAGGTTCTAAAATAGTTTTTCATGCATCCATGTCAGTTGGTAAATGAGCCACAGAGTGTATTGTCCTCTTTCTTCCCTATTAAGGAGGAAACAAGGTCAAGGCCCTCCTGAATTTCTACCAGAAGGGAATGGGCAATTTTTGCCAACAGCCCTTCAATGCATACATTTGAATATAATTATTTATTGTAATCTTTGTCAAATTACTGCTTATGCATATCTAGGTCTAGAGTTAGCTAGTAAGTATCCATGGTTATTGAGGAAACAAACTATACTTCAAGCAGTTTCAGGAGAAAGACTGAAATGATTCAACCATTTTGGAAAGCCATTTGGAGCTGTGACCGAAGGACTATAAAATTGTGCATACCCTTTGACCCAGCAATACCACGTCTACGTCTATATCCAAAGAGATCATAAAAATGGGAAAAGGACACACATGTAGAAAAATATTTATAGCAGCTCTTTTTGTGGTGACAAAGGATTGGAAATTGAGATGATGCCCATCAATTGGGGAATGGCTGAACAAGTGGTGGTATATGAAGGTAATGGAATACTATTGTGCAATAAGAAATGATGAGCAAGCTGACTTCAAAAAAAGCTGGAAAGACTTACATGAACTGATGCTGAGTGAAGTGAGCAGAACCAGAGAACATTGTACACAATAACAGCCACATTATGAGATGACTGACTTTGATAGACTTGGCTATTCACAGCAATGCAAATATCTAAGACAACTCCAAAAGATTCATGATGGAAATTGCTATCCACACTCAGAGAAAGAAATATGGAGTCTGAATGTAGATGGAAGCATACTATTTGCTCTCCTTTTCTTTTGTTGTTTTGTTTTATTGCTTCATTCTTGTAGTGCCTCCCAAGTTCTAACTGTTCTTTACATCATGACAATGGGAAAATATGCTTAACATGAATGTATATGTAGAGCCAATATCAGATTGTACACCACCTTGGGGTGGGGGAATAAGTGGGAAGGGGAGAAAATTTAAAACTCAAAATATTATGGAAATGAATGTTGAAAACTAAAAATAAACAAATTAAATTTTTTTAGGCAATTGGGGTTAAGTGACTTGACCAGGGTCACACAGCTAGTAAGTATCAAATGTTTGGTCTGAGGTCGAATTTGAACTCAGATCCTACTGACTTCAGGGCCGGTGCTCTACCAACTGTGCTACCTAGCTGCTTCAACAAATTAGTTTTCAAAAAAAAAAAGGTAGACTGGCTTAGAGATCCTAACAAAAAAATAAAACAAAACACTTGAGATTTAATATATTGTATCCTGAGGCTGAGGGAGGTTAGGAAGAGGAGAATTAGAGAGTCTAGTAGAAGTTTGAAGAGACTTCTTGGATACCAAAGGAAAGAGGCTCATCTCCATGAATACAGACAATGGACCAGAAAAACAAAACAAAATAGAAATCTACTGTTTCTTCTACCAGGTCACATGTGGCCTCAAGAATGCAGGTTCCCCATCCCTGTAAGTAGACCAAGAGCTGTTATCAGGAACCCAGGTAGTAGAAGCAAAAAAAAATTAGAAAAAAATGTACAGCATTCACACATAGCTGGGGAGTAAAAGGTATGGACTGGCTGAGCTTGAGTGACTGAACACATACCCTGAACTGAGGGTCAAGATAAGAATGGTTTCTTAAGCTGGATGAAAGTAGATGTGGTGCTCGTTTTATTTAATAGAAACTTGATGCCATCAAAGTGGGACCTTTCTTGATTGGAGCAAATATATTTCTATGCTAACTCAATGAGTAGCTATATATGTCTTCACAAGCAGTGTAATTTTTTGTCCATGTTTTTCTATAGATCCACAACAGAAGATTTCCCCAAGAGATTTGCTGCTGGGCCTTTCTGCAATCCATGCGTTATGGTGACAGGCTCAGACTGTTCACTTGTTATTCGTCCCTTGTTATTGCTTATGTGACCAGCTACCTTCATTCCTGATCAAACATTTCCCTTATATTTACTACATAACTTTTTGTACCCATGTCATCATTGGAAATAATCTACAGACTATCTGTAACTACCATGTCCCTTTCCATTACCCTTCTGGGGGCATGTGCAACTATAATTCATTAGTGACTGTTCTATCTCAAGATTCATACCGATACACCATTTCCAGGAAGACGTTTGTTTTAAATCTGATTTAAAAAAATGGTTTATGGGCCTGGAAGTGACTTGAGATTTTCAAAAATACTGTGCAGTTTTCCAAACACAATCCACTCCCTTCCTCTGATTCAATTCCGAGCTCACCTCATCATCCATCTGCTGTGTGTGTTCCAGATATAGGCACTGATAAACAAACTCAAGGGGTTGGCTATCCTACTGTTTGTCATAGTAATTACAATAGACATTTTTAATCCGTTTAGTTTTTCCTGAATGGATTGTTAGGCCTGTCTAATAAGCAGTCATGGATCTCACTGAGGTGGTCCTATAAGGTTCCAGGCTTGATGCAATCAGCATAATGTATGCAAACAGGAATATCTCTTCTAACCTTACATACTTTATATCCATGTGATTGCTCTGAGCATACCTACATATGGTATTTATTCTTAAAACATCGTAATATTCAGAACCAGAAAGAACCTTAGTGTTCAACTAATACATTCTTTTTACTTCACAGATAAGGAAACAGAGGTCCCGACAGGTTGATTGACATATCCGAAGTCAAACAAAGAGTAAGTATAAGAGCCAGGACTCAGTCTAGGTCTTCTGACTCCTAATCCAGTACTCAAATCCTCACTTGCAGAAAAACGATTTATGTTTACGCAAGACAACTGATCTGTAGCTACCAAGGACTTCCAACAAGGAAGGCAACAGGAGATAGGAGGCAGGCTCTGTCTCAGGTAGTATCCATAAGAAGAAATCCTAAACCCTTATGAAGTAAAATGAAAGGAGTAGGACTGGCTGGTATCCATCCTTTGAAAAATCAGGCTATTGCTGGGGAGTGTGAATACTTTTTTGAAGGCACTTCTCCCTCATGTGGCTACCTCTACTCGCAATAGCATTGAAAAGAAAACTTATAAAAAAAAAAGTTGCATAGTTGTGCACATCCTCCGACTCTTCACTGGGTGGTGTAGCCTGGTCATAACAGCTGGGTAACACTATTGCAAAGGGACATCTTACCTACTCAGTCTCCCACATCTTTCCTTAGCTGCATCATAAGGGCACTGAAGGATCTCTCATAGGTCCAAATAGCAACCAGCTTCCTGTTATATGAGAGGACAGTGAATGCACGTGAGTGTGGTCCTACGTAGGCAAACACCAAAAGGGGACTGAGTCGGAGAATGCTGGGAGGAGTGATAGATGGCCTCAGGTGTGTTACTATCGTAGTCCGTTCCCCACAGCAGACTAATTGGCTCAGGTGCATTTTCTGGAAAGAAGGCAGGGAGACAAAGCTACACACCTTTTAACTACCCATTCCTCCACTCCTATTTTAGCTGACCTGTTTCCCTGATGTTACATGGGAGGATACTACATAATGGCCAAAAGAGTGTCAAAGTGAAAAAATAAAAGAGGCAGATTTACTATCTACAGCATTTAATTTCATTTTGACTAAGTCCACTGAGGATTTCAACTATGTTGAGGTAACTAAGCTGGTTTGTCACTTCATTTTGTCTTTTGGCCCAGCCTTAAGCTTCTTTGCATGCACCTGCTGTTGATGGACAGATGTGACAATGGAAAAGCAAACACTGGGCAAACAAGCAATTGTTTTACAACATAATTGATGGTGATGAAAATATAGTAGTGGGATCATAAAATGGTGGTGTTGGATGGGGCTTTAGAAATCATGATCTTAAAAGTGCTTATGCCAAAGAACTTGGGTTCAAGTCCTTCCTTGGATACCTACTGGCTTTGTATCCCCGGGCAAGTCACTTAATGTCTCAGTGCTCTAAATAATTCTCTGGATCTGTGAGTTGCAGAGAAGTTGTCGACCAGCATAAAAAGAGAGTATCTCCTCCCCTAGAAGTTCCCTAGAGCAATGAAATCAGAGGTCTAGTTCCTATCCCTAACCCTAAGTTGTTTTTTTTTTCTATTTGTATTGTTAGGTCAGTCTTTTAATTAATCATTGCCTTCCTCTCCCCATCTCTGGAATTAAATTTTTTTTGGGGTAAGAAAGAAAAGAACAGTTAAGCAAAATACCAGTACAATGACTGTATCTGACAATATATACAGCATTTTACTCGAGTAGTTCCCTGCTTCTCACCAGGAGAGGGAGGTATGTTTTGTTTTCTTTTTTTTTTTCTTTATAAAAATAATTAATTAATTTATTTTCAGTTTTCAACATTCACTTCCAGAAGATTTTGAGTTCCAAATTTTCTCTCCTTATCTCTCCCCCCCACCCCAAGATGGCATGCATTCTGAATTCCCCTTCCCCCAATTGTCCTCTCTCCTATCACTCCCTCCTTCTCTTATCCCCTTCCCCTTCTATTTTCCTGTAGGGCAGGGTAAATTTCTATACGCCATTGCCTGTACATCTTATTTCCCAGGGAGGTATGTTTTATTTATGTTTTCTTTGAAACCACTATTGGGTTTTTTTTTCTTCTTCTGGTTATTCAGAGTTTGGCTTTCTTTTAGACATCTTTTCATTAACATTTTTGTAACACATATTCTTTTAGGTTAACTTATTTTAATCTACATCAATTCATATAGATCCCATGTTTCTCTGAATTCTTCATATTCCTTATTTCTTACTGAGCACTAATATTTCCTTACATGCATATAACATAGATTTTAGCCATTCTACAGTAAATGTACACCCACTTTCCCCCAGTTCTTTGCAATTACAAAAAGCACCATTATTTTAAAATTATTAATCTGTCCCTCCCACTACCTCTCCTACTGAACAAATAAGTAAAACAACACTCCCCCCCCAATTAAAGCCTTCATAGCAGTAAAACAAATCACTACACTGGCAATGTCCAAAAATGTATGTCTTTGGATTTTGAATTTATCACCTTTTTTGTCATGGACTGTGTATTTCATTTTCAGTCTCTTGACCATTGCAGTGATCCGAGTTCTTAACATCTTTCAAAGTTGTTTTTTCTCTATTATGCTTTCACTGCATAAGTTGATATCCTAGTTCTGCTCACTTTTCTCTGCCTCAGTTCATAGAGGTCTTCCCAGTTGCCTCTGAAATTGTCAATTTCATCATTTCTTATTCATGCCACCATTCTTCCCAGACTATAAACATGAATTCTTTCTTTTTTTCATATCTCTCCATGATAATTTCCCTTCTAAATACCTCCTCCTTTTCAGTTCTTATATATACACAATAGGGAATATATATGTATATAGGCACATATGTATGTATATGTGTGTATATAAGTATATATGTACATGTATGTGTATATATGTATGTATGTGTGTATATATATGTATACACACACACACACACACACACACACACATATATATATACATATTCTTCCTGTTCAAGTAGTTGGAATGTCTCCCTATTCCCCCACAGATTTAAATGTGCACAAGCATTTGATGGGCTACACAAGATGGGAAAATGCTATTGAATCAACCTGGAAATAGCTCCAATATTCTCAAAATAATGACACACTACCTGCAAAACAGGCAGAGAATAGATCATTACTTATCTCAACACATAGCAAATCCATTAGGTTTCAAATGTCTGGAGCACCATGTTCTTTCCCATAAGTAACAGCACTAAAAACAGCCAATGTATCTAGTTCCTTATCAATATTTTAAAAGCTTTCAATATTCAGCATTTCACACCAATTCTCCTGTGATTTGTCCCTTCCAGATGATCAATTACATGTTAAAGTAAACATCTAAAAGGACATGCACAGTATGGTGAACATCAGCAAGCACAGCTATTGAAGTCCATCAATGAATATGATTACTAATGTTTCTTTAATTAAACCCAAAATAATAAGTTATGGCACCATCTCAATATTCCCCATGAATCTTTATACTTCTGATAAAGCAAATCAAAGGTGAATTCTGGGTCTCCACAAATATTTCACTACAGTTAATCCAATCATTTGTCACAGGACAAATAAACAGATCTCAGGAAGGCTTAGAATCCTCCAGTTTCACCTCCTTGCCCTTGTTACTGTAAAATATTGGTTTATTTGGCAATATTTATATCTATAAGGCCAAGTGTTATCCAACTGTCATAGCACAACTGATGGCCTTGACAGTGTCGATCTAGTTGTTTCATTTTGGTGGCCGTATATAGACAGAGTTCTAGAACCAGAGGGTCATAGATTTTTAGATGTGAGAGAAATATCACAGATCATCCAGTCCAGTCTTCTTATTTTACAGAATAGGAAACTGAGGCAGTTGTAGGTGAGTGATTTAAGGTTACTTGGATACAAATTATAGTAAAAAATTTAGTACTTACAACTCGCTCTCCTGTGCCAGTGTTCTTTCACACTGTACCATGTTGCTACCCCACCACATTTTTTACTGTGTCTATCAGGAGCTTCTCTCTTTTTTCTCCTTCTACAAGGAATGAAGTAAAGACTCTAATCCAAAGTATTATGTAAGCTTCTTTGAGGTCAGGAAAGTTAATAGAAGGCATTCTGAGCTTTAACAACTTGAGCCAATATATAAATGGATATGTCAGAGCTAAAGATGAATGCTGGCTAAAGTGGAGGTCAGCTGTAGGGGTATGCTTAATGTCAATATCTAAGAGAAGAATGAGGCACTATCAATCAACCAATAACAATAGCAACTATAGTGTTGATTAAGTTTCTAGGGAAGACCTGTGATTTTTATCTGTTCTTGCTTGTGAATTAAACTATAAATAATAGAAGTATGGTTTCTTAGAACTCTCCACCCAGCTCATCCTCCGCTCCCCCTTTTCTTTTAAGTGTGACTGATGGCTATGATACGTGAGAAGGTTTTTTGTTTTTGTTTTTCTTTATTTTATTTTTTTTTAAATGTTGCACTAGCTTCTGTGGTGCTTTTGTAATGGATCTCAGCTTGTTTCATGTGTATATATCATCTCTCCCCAACTAGATTATAAGCTCCTGGAGTCTTACTTCATGCTATTACTACCAAATCCTACTATCTCTATGAAGTCTTCTCTGACCTCTCTAGCTACTATAGAATCAATCCCTTCCCTTAGTTATTACACTGATAGTCTTTACCGTGAAATTGAGCACTCACTTATGTACAATCTTGAATTGGTTCTTAATTGCATCTCCCCACCTTGAGAATAAGCACCTTCAAGGCACAGGTAGTAACTGTAACTTCTGTCCTCTCTACAGCCTTGAATGTACCACGGGACCATAGAATCTCAGAGCTGGATAGGGCCTCAAAGAGCATCTAGGACAACTAGTATACAAATGCTAACTCTCCCCTCTAAAACATTCTCTAAATGGATCATTCAGGCTTTGCTAGAAGATCTCTAGTGAATTTCTCTACTTCCTGAAGTCGTCCATCCCTCCTTTGGATAGCTCTAAATATTAGGGAGGTGTTTTTTTTTTCCCTTCTTTTAGTCAGCTGACATCTGCCTCTCTGTAACTTACTCACATTGTTCCTCACTTTGCTCTCTGGGACCAAGGAGAAAAGCTTATTCCTTCTACCACATGACAGACCTCAGATTATAAAAGACAGCTGGCATTTCCCTCTCCTTCCAAGTCTTCTATTTGCCAGACTGTCTGTAGATACTGCATGTTCTTCAGTGCTTTAGGGAACCAAGTCATCCTTCTCTAGATCCTCTCAAGTCCATCAATGTCATTAAAATCTAGCACCACAAATGGAATAAAATAGTTAAAGTGTGGTCATGTCAGGGCAGAGGACAATGTAATTTTCACCTCCTTCACTTTGAACATGTTATGTTTCTCTTAATAAAGTGTAAGCTGGAATTAGTTTTTTTGACCATCAAGTCCCACTGCTGACTCATATTGATTTTGAAGGCCAATAAAACCTCCAGATCCTTTTCATATATATTCTTCCTAGCAATGCCCCTTCCATCTTGTACTTGTGAAGGTAATTTTTGAACTCTTTAGCTAAGCCATACATTTCATCATATTAGATATGGCACTGTGTTATAGCCTGTCAAGCTATTTCTAACTCCTGACTCTGTCATCCAACATTCTTCCAGATTTGTACCATATGCAAATTTTATAAGCATACCATCTGTGCCTTTATTCAAGTCATTAATAAAAAGTTCATATGGCATAGGGCTAAAGACAGATCTCTCTGTCACTTATTAGAGTCTTCTTAACAACTTGTCATGGAATACTCTTTGGGTCCAGTCATTCAGTTAGTTCTTAGTCACCTTACCTGTACCATTGTCTAGCCCCCATATCTCCATCTTTTCCTGAAGGATGAAATAAGGGACTTTGTTAAATGCTTTAGTAAAATATAGCCAAATTATATCTGTAACATCCTCCTGTTTTTTTAGTCGAATAATTCTTTTGGAATGGGAAATAAAATTGGTTCTTGATAAAGCAATGCTGATTCTTAGGGATTACTGCTTTTTCAGCCCATATTTTTAATAGAGTATTTTAGAATTTTGGCAAATATTAAAGTCAAGTTTATTGGCCTATCAGATATAGATTTCATTCTTAATCTCATGAGTACTCAAAATACATTTGTTGAATGAATAATCAATTTAAAACAACAGTCAATTCCAGTGTTTTAACAAAGCACAATATTAAGAAATTCTTTATATTTCACAGTCTCCCCAAACCAGTTCCAATGGACTTGGGACATTGTCTAAATAAATGCTTCTCAAATTATGATCTGAAGATCCCTAGGGGTCTCTGGGACCTTTTCAGGGATCCCTGAGGTCAAACCTATTTACATACTAATACCAAGACATTATTTGCTCATTAATACGCTTCTCTCCTTTCCAACTACATATCTATGTGAGGCTGGATTTTCTTCATATATTTCAACCAAATCAGCACATTTTAACAGATTCAATACAGATGCAAATATGGTTTTCTATTAAACCAGATATTAAAAGGTTTTGCAAAAATAAGTTAAAACAATGCCAATCTTCTTATTTTTTGCTTCTTTTGAAAAAACAGCAATTTTTTTTCAAGGAAATCGGGGTTAAGTGACTTGTCTAAGGTCACACAGCCAGTGAGCATCATGTGTCTGAAGCCGGATTTGAACTCAGGTCCTTCTGACTGCAGGGCCAGTGCTCTATCCACTGCACCACCTACCTGCCCCCGAAAAACAGCTATTTTTAATGAAACATTATGTTAACATGTCATACATTTATTATTGCCATTTAAATGAATTAATAAATATACTTTCTTAAATTATCAGTTTTAATTTCTAATATGGAAAATATCAATAGCTATTACCCACAGAAACAAAAGCTATTTGGAGTCCTCAATAATTTTTAAAGTAAAAAGGGTCTTGAGATAAATTCTTTTGAGAACTGCTGATCTAAACTAAACTCCTTACATACTTATTTTTCTCTGCATTCTCCTCTTATCCTACTCATTCTTCTGTTCTCTTCTCTCTCCTTTTTCTGCTGAAATCACTGAGAATTTTTATAGGAGGATGACTATTTTAGAGAAAGGTATTGAAATCAGATCATAAGATAGGTGGAAGGTTCTGGAAATATTTACAATGCAGATAGAAAGTCTAGAGGGTGGGGATAACAATGCAATTGTCCTTAAGCATTTGATGGGTTAAAGGGGAAGGGGAGGTTTGCAATTGTTTTGCATAGCCCTAGAAGGCAGAACTAGGAGTGTCAGCAGAATTCTGCTTGACATAAGAAAAAACTTGTTAATAATTATAGCTGTCCCAAAGTGAAACTACCTAAGTGAAGACCTCCTCTCCATCACTGGAGATGTTTGAGTAAAAGCGAGAGTCCACTTAATGATGTATAGGGGTTTCTTGTTCAGGTAAAAGATGGACCAGTTGAACTCTGAGGACCCTTCAATTCTGATTCAGTGATTCTTCTTTTGGTTCTTGTTCTTGTTCTTGTTCTTGTTCTTCTTCATCATCATCATCATCACCATCATCATCATCATAATTGTCACATCATCTAACAACATTTAATCAATGCTATTGGATGAATGACTGGGGCACCATGCCATGTTATATGTCTAGCTGAGAAGGGAAAGCATCTGGCCATCATTTTCTAGATAACAATCTTTCATATGTTTTAAGACTCTACTGTCCAAGATCATTGACTTTGAAAGGGCTCTGAGAATTGGCCAAGGTCAATTGCTATAAAAGAGAGAATGAAAGAAACAGAAGACTAGCAGGGTTAAGAGGAAGAAAAGAGAATGCAGCCATGACTGAACACTTTTACCCCCGCATAATGCAGCAGGCAACTATAGGATAGGACGAGCTGTCAGCCTCTTGGTATACATCATTTGTCACAGACCTTCCTGTGTCTGCAGAGGCAGGTATACTCCTGTTAATATGCAGAGTTTGTCATGGGATTGGCAATAGCTATGCACACCCAGTGCACTTTTGTTCTTGTCAGGTAATGTAGCTCAGGACTGTGATGTTGTCGCGTGGCAATTTTGCCAGCATGCCTGGCAGTTGGAATTAAAATCAGACCTCTGAATGACTTAGAAGACTGGCAGCTGTTCTCCATCTCCAAAAGGGGTGTGAGAGACGGAATTGTACACATTCTATGTTCAGTGTTTAAGTAGACTCAGATATTGGAATTCCATTCTATTAGAGTAGATGGTATGGGGCTGATGCATTATGATTTTAGCATAATGCTGGAGCTAGAGATTTGGGGAACACTAGCAAGAGTTCTTGATTTCCTTGCACAACTGCATCTCAAGGAAAAAAGACTGTTTTCATATCCATAGAGATTCACAGAAAAGCAAGTGCTTTTGGAAAATGTGCACAGTGGAGTTGAAGGCCAGCTCACACAAAGGCCTGAATTTGGCCACCCTGATCTGCTCTGTATGCAGGATGTAAGGAAGGGGAAAGTCACAACTTGTGATTATTAAAAAAAAAATCTTCTCTTCTATTTTCCCTGCCAAAAGTCTGAGCTATTCCTAGACTATGCTTCACATTCAGCTCTCTACACGTTGCCTTTTCAGTAGATTCAAAAGCATATAGCATGATATAAATGAGATCTTTTCCTAATTTCAGCTTTTTTGGCTCAGGGAATTCAAATAAATTTAGCTGAACGATGAAAAGCGGGGGCCTATCGAGGCAGCAACAAAGAAGCTGAAAATAAAGAATGAGAAAAAAGTAAAAAAAAAAAACTCTGATAGGGAAAAAAATGTTCTTAATTGTACTCAGACTTTGTTCCCTCACAATTCATTCCTCTTCGTCCTCTATTCCCTCCTGACTAGCCACTCAAAAAAGGGCACTGATAAATGTGAAATCAGGCCTGAGCAGATAGATTCTATCACCTGTCCTTGGGCTACACATAAAAGCTTCCTTATAATCATGGATAATCCAGAAGTTGCAATTACTTAGGGAGATACTGAAATTTACTTAGGAACATTTATTTGGAGTTTGAAGGAGTCATAGAAATCATTTCACAGATAAGGAATTTAGGCTCAGATTTGTACTTGAGGTCACCCAGCAAAAAAGCGGCTAAGCCAGAATTTGAACCCATACATTCTGTCTCCAAATCCCTCACTCTTCCCACTATACCAATCAAGGAAGATTACAGTGGAGTTATCAGGTCATGTCTACACTTAGTGAGCCAACCATAGCAGAACCAACTCATTTATCCTGGTATTATATTCAAATTTATATAAATTTGTTCAAAATGACCAAGTAAACTGAAAAGACATCAAAATCTAGGTAGACTGTGTTGTGCCAACCTCTGATTACATCAACAAAGATATATAATGAGAATTCAAACCTGATGGTCTAGATGGTACAGAAGATATGATTCTGGCTTTTGAGTGAAAGGCAATTACTCCAAATCTTAACCCTGGTTCAAATCTCAGCCTCTTGCTATCTTTGTGACCTTAGGCAAGTCATACAGTTAGTCAGTTAATGGGCATTCATTAAGTGCTTTCTATATGCCAGGCACACCAGGGAAATAGACAAAAGTGAAAACGAGCTCACTTATACACTCTTGGCTTTAGTTTCTTCATCTGTAAAATGAATCAATTGGATCACATGATCTCTAAAATTCCTTCTTGTTCTAAATCTATGATACTATTATCAAACATCAAAGAAAGATCAAGTCATGATTACTTTTTGGACCTCTTCACCATTTGAAGGGGTTTCATCTGAGAAACATTAATAATAGAGAAACCTGATAATATGTTTTGCTATATCAATAGTGAGCACTTTCGTGCAAAGAGTGAGGTGTTCTCAACACAAAAATGTTCTGCTTCTCTAAAGCTCTTTTTTCCAATGCTCTTCAAATTCATTTGATTACATAGGGAAATGGCCTCTGTTAGACATTACCCCATTACTCTCTCTTTAACATTTCATAGATTCTGATTATCTGTAAACAAGGAGGGTTCCTGAAATTCCCTTTAATAGGGAATGTATTCTCAGGACTGTCTTTCACAAGAAGCAGAAGCCAGGGTGATATATAGTAACCATTGAACAGGAGGAAGATGAACTCATTATATCTTGGAACGGTGCATTATATATACACATATATTTATGCACATGTATACAATCAAATATATATGCCATAAAATAAATGTATATATCTTGTCTATGGTACATGATTGATATATTTGATTACATACATGTTTGATTATATACACACATCTATCTATCTGCCTACTACAAACATTAATTAAGTACCTACTATGTGCTAGCTGTTGTTGTGCAGTCATTTTTCAGTCATGTCTGACTCTTTATCAAACCCACTTAGGGTTTTCTTCGCAGATATTGGAATGGTTTGTCTTTTCCTTCTCAGCTTATTTTACACATGAGGAAACTAAATCAAACAGGGTAAAATGACTTGCCCAGGGTCACACAGCTAGTAAGTGTCTGAGGTCTGATTTGAATTCAGATCTTCTTGACTCCAGGCCCAGTGCTCTATCCACTGAGCCACTTACCCATCCCACTATGTGATAGGCACTGTGCTCAACACTTCAAAATATCATCTCCTTTGATCCTCACAATAACCTTGAGAAGTAGGAGCTATTATTATTCCCTCTTGACAGACGAGGAAACAGAGTCAACCAGAGGTTAAATGACTTGCCCAGGGTCACATAACTAACAATCTGAATTTGAATTCAGGTCTTCCTAACTCCAGGTCCAGGGCTTTATCCATTGCACCATTTAGCTGTCTCTACGTGAAATTGTAATAGGAGCAAAGTGGTAGAGCAGAATTGTATTTTGAAGATCACCTATCTAATCTCTTCATTTTGTAGAAGGGGAAACTGAGGTCCAAAATTAAAATCCAGATCTTCTGACTCCAAATTTTGTTCTTGCCATTGCAACAAGAAAGTCTGATGTGGTGGGGCATGGTGGGACATGCCAGTGATCCCACCTGTCAGCAAGCTGGGCTGATTGGTGTATGTCTGGATTTTTAAGTTCTGAACTATATAGTGGGAGCTCTGGCAATGTATGCATCAATCTCAATCAAGAATGATCTCACTTTGAACATCTAGTCTGCTAGGAAGAGAAATAACTGAGGTGAATATTTCAGACCAAAGTGGAGCCTATAATTCTGCCACTCTAAGCCAAGAGAACTTTCCAACTGACCAATAGGGGCAGAGTCCAGTGCAGTACATGGTTGCTCAGATCCAAACCTAGGTCAGCAATGTAAAGAGCTCCATCCAAGGGGTCAGCAATCAGACTTTGCCCTAGATCAGATCACTTTGGATACTGGAATAATATAACACTCAGTACCTCAAGAAAGCAGCAATAAGGCCTAGGTTTTATAGGTCTAGATTTTCCCTCCACTAGTGCCATAGAGCCTAGCCCTAATATTACATCTAAAGCCAGAAAGGAGACTGAAAGAATAGGCAAACAAACAAAAAAGAACCCCACCATAATGAGCTGTTAGGTTGCCAGGGGTGCTCAAGACACATACCCAGTAGAAGAGAATAATTACAAAACACCTGCAATTAATACTTCAGAGAAAAACACAGTCAACTAGAATTCCTGGAATAAATGAAGCAGGAGTTTAAAAAAACATTTTTATAAATTGAATGAGAGTGCTTGAGGAAAAAAATCAGAAAAGAAATGAGAATTACGGACAAAAGAAATCAAAACAGAATTAACCACTTGGCACAAGAAATATAAAGCCTTGCCTGAGCAACAAACTCCCTGAAAATTCAAATTGATCAAATAGAAACCAATGACTATGAGGCTACAAGAAATATTAAAACAAAATCAAAAGGCAGAAAAAATAGAACAAAGTATAAAATATACAAAACAACTGCAAAACAAATGCAAAAATAACTCTCCTGGAAAACAGATTGAGAGGAAAATAGAGACCCATTGAACCATCTGAATGCCTTGAACAAAAAAAAAGGATCCAAAAAATTGCATTTCAATGAATATTAAAACTGCCCTGATCTCTTAGAGCTAGAGAACAAAAGTGGAAATAAAATATATAAGTCATCTCCTGAAAGAAGCCTCCAAATGAAATGAAAACTCTTCAGAATATCAAAGCCAAAACTCAGCTTCCAGGTCAAAGGAAAAGTACTGCAAGCAGGTACCAAGAGGAAATTCAATTAAAGAGGAGCCACAGTCAAGATCACACACTATTTAGCAACCACCGTTCTAAAGGAGAAGAGATGTTGTATGATAATATTCCAGAAAGCAAAGGATATGTGCTTCCAGTTAAGAATAACTTACCCAGCAGAACTCAGTGTAATGCTACAGAGTGGGGTTGGGGCAGGGGATGTACCTTTAATGAAATAGAGGACTTCTTAGCATTCCTGATGAAAAAACTAGAGCTGTGGAGAAACTTTCAAGTACAAACAGAGGAATAAAAAGAAACATAAATAAGTAAACACGAATTAACATCAATAAAGAAGGATTAAATGTTTACATTAAAAATGGAGAAATGATACATTCATCCTCTCTGAGCCTCTTCATCATCAGGTCACAAAGGGAGCCTAAGTAGATGAGACCTGAGAGTGGTACTGTTGTCTCCATCTTAAGAAAAGGATGGGAAGAGAGGGGAAGAACAATAGTACATGGGAGTGGGGGAGGGAAAGGAAAGTTAGGGAAAATTATCTCACATAATGAAGATGTAAAAATAAACATCTATATAAAAAGGGGCTATGGGGAGGAGCAAATGAACTTGAACCACAGTTTCATCCCATCTGTTCAAAATAAGAAATAATATACATGCATACAGATGTTTGCAGAAATACCTTTCACTCATCAGTGAAGTAGAAGGAAAAAAGGGAAAAGGAGGACATGACTGACTGACTGATGAGGGATTTAGCTTCTTCTCTATCCAGGCTTCTCTTCTGGTATCTTTAAATTTGCTATCATGTAGGGTCATACACAGTCTCTTTTGAACTGTGGTGCCACCCTACAGTTTGAGCCTTCAACACTCACTCAAAAAGTAAGAGGCATGCTTTAGGGCCAGGTAGGTATTCAGTACTCCAATATTCTATCTTGTAACCCATAGAGATATTCTGAGGACTTAGAGTCTCCCAGAGGGCAAACAGATTGAAGACTGCTAGATAAGCACCCATATTCCTATTAGATTCACACATGCAATAGGAGCAATGAGTAACTGTTCTGTGAAAGGGTGTGCAATGATACTACTCCATCAACTCTTCTTCTTTCTTTTTTCTTTTTCTTTTTCTTTTTTTTTTTTGTTTTGGTCTCTTCAGAGGAGATACTTGAGCCTTTCTTCAATCTAGCTGCAATGTAGGGGCTCAAATTTCACCTTCAGATGACCACAGTTAAAATTGTGTTTTAGATGTCTAAAAATTGATTGTTAACAACTTCTTCCCTCTTTTCTCATACTCTGCTACCATCCCTAGAGGAATACAAGAGGCTACATAGGACTGATGTTTGTCTGTTTTAATTATTTTTGTCCATTTCCTAGGTTGCCATAACTAAAGGATTCATCTTTTCATGGAAAATCTACTCATGATAAACTGCTTTTTACTTACGTAGGCTGGTCTTTATACAATAGACATTCTGCCTCTGTGATTGTGCTCAAAGCTTTTCCAGGAAAATCTTGTGTTCTCTACATTTTAAAGTCAATTGTATGATTGAGGAAATGTGGTTTGCTGCAAAAAAATTGTCTGCAAAATCCTGCCTGTTCCCTGCCAGACCTTGTATTCCATTGGCATTACCTTTAAGAACTAGGGTCACCTCCAGGCCATCCTTCTTCATTATGAGTAGGGTTTTTGTCTAGCAAACAACTGTAATTCAAAGTAATGTATAATAAGTGCATTTCAGAGGCATAAACAGTTCCAGTATCAGTTGATTCCTTTTTTTTTTTTTGACTAATGAGGTTTGTTCATTCAGTCAAAAAGGTTGGTTCAATTTTGTAGAAAGTCAAACCAGAAGGTTAGGAACCTATATCCAAATTACTAAATGCACCTTTCCTTTCCTTTCCTTTCTCCCATCATTTACATTACTCATTAGAATTTATCTAAACAAAGAAACCATTGGATATTAACAAACAATCTCTTAATCTTATTGAAATCTCATTAGCTTCCACCACTGCTAAATGGTAGGTAATATTGTAATTTAAAGAAGAGGACAGCTTTGATTAAAAAAAAATAGAACTCATGAAAAAGAAAGTTAATAACCAAACCACTTCAATGTAGCCTCCACCTACAAGATTCGCCTGCTCTGCTTTCTGACCATAGGTCTCAACATCATTAAACAAACAATTTGTATTTATTGAACACTTATTATGTGACAGGCACTGTGCTAAATGCTGCAGATACAAAATAAGGTGAAAGATAGTACCTGCTCTCAAGAGGTATTGGGAAAAATTTCCTGTAAAAGACAGGAATTTTAATTAGGAAATTTAGTAGAAATTTAGACTTAACAGAATCCAGAGAAGCCAGTATGTGGAGATGAGGACAGAGATTATTTCAAGCATAGGGTACAGACAAAATGCCCAGAGTCAAGAGATGTTCATGGAAAAACCAGGAAGCCAGGGTCACTAAATTTTCAGGGAGTAATGTGTAGAAAAACCTGGAAAGCTAGGAAGAGGCTATTGTGAAGGGAGTCATATACCAAACAGAGGATTTTGTATTTGATCCTGGAGGTGATAAGGAGCCACCAGAATTTATTAAGTAGGTAGGTGATGTGTAAGATGTAAGCATTACAAAAATCATTTTCGTGGATGGGGTGGCAACAGGGTTCAGAAAAAGTAAGGGGACTGAATATTTGGTTGGAAAGTAATCTCAGGGGAACCTTATACTATCATGGGACATAGGATTGGGTGCTATTTGACAGCTTTGTTGCCCATTTCCCAGTTCCAGATTGCTGTTCCAAAGAAGAGAAGAATGACAATAGTCATGAGGGAGCAGGGACCCTACCTGTGTAAAGGCCAGAGTGCATATCAGGAAGGAAGTGGTCAGATATCTCCCCAGTTTGCACCTTGTTTGAAGGACCAGAAACTTACAGATCCCTATATTGAGCTGGGAAATCAGTAGCAGGACATAAAAGACAGAGGCTCAGGCCAGTTTTCTCTCTAAAGATGGTCAGAACCCAACTGTAACATAAAGTTCACTGTCAAGGAAAAGGATGAAAAGATGAACAACTGACAAAAAAAGAACCTGAGTATAAAAAAGCTACTATGGTGACAAAGAAGCTCAAGACACAAACTCAGAAGACAATGATTTAAAAATTTCTACAAGCAAAGCCTCAAAGACAAATACAGATTAGACACAAGTCCAACCAGAATTGCAAGAAGAGCTAAAGAAATATATTTTTAAAAATCCCAAAATAATTTTTGAAAATAAAGCAAGAACAGTAGAGAAAAAAAATGGGTGGGAGGGAATGAGAGCTATGCAAGCAAAGTATGAAAAGTGAATTAATAGCTTGGTAGAAGAGGCATAAAAACACTGAAGAAAATAACTTCTTAAAAATAAGAATTGGCCAAATGGTAAAAGGGGTCCAAAATTTCAGTGAAGAAAATAGTTCCTTAAAAATTAGATTTGGTCAAGTAGAAGTTAGTAAGACACCATGATACAATAAAACAAAGTGAAATGATTGAAAAAATAGTAGTAAATGTGAAATATCTTATCAGAGAAACAATTGACATGGAAAATAGATTGAGGAGAGATAATTTAAGAATTATTGTACTATCTGAAATCCATGATCAACAAAAAGAGCATAAACATTTTATTTCATGAAGTTATGAATGAAAGCTACCCAGGTATCTTAAAACAAGAGGGTAAAATAGAAATTGAAAGAATCTACTTATCACCTCCTGAAATAAATCCCAAAATAAAAACTCCCAGGAATATTATAGTCAAAATCCAGAGTTCCCGGGTCAAGGAGAAAATACTGAAAGCAGAAAAAAGAAATAATTCAAATACCATGGAGCCACAGTCAGGATCCCATAAGATTTAACTGCTACCACTATAAAGAAACAAAAGGCAGAAAATATGATTTTTTGAAAGAAAAAAGAATCTAGAATTACAACCAAGAACACCTACCCAGCAAAAGTAAGTATAATGTGCCCTGAGGGTTGGGGTGGGGGGGGGGGGGGGAGAGAGTGAACAATTTAATGAAATAAAGTATTCAAAGTATTCCTGATGAAAAGACCAGAACTGGATAGAAACTTTGACATTCAATCAGAAGACTCAATAGAAGCAAATAAAGGTAAACATGAGTGCGAAATTATAAGGAACTTAATAAAGTTAAAATGTTAATATTTTCAAATGGGAAGAGGATACATATAACTCCTAAGGATTTTAACATTATTAGAACAGCTACAAATAGACCACTTAGATAGAGGGCACATCGTGAGTGTATTATTTTGGGATGATCACAAAAGAAAAATGGAAGGCTGAGAAAGAGGGATATACTTGAGATAAAGAATTGGGGAAATTATCTCACATAAAAGAGCCACTCAAGAAAGAATATTTACAATAGAGAGGAAAATGGGAAGAACAGACAATTCTTGACCATCACTCTTATCTGAACTGATTAAAAGAAGGAAGTTTAGTACAGCACATACAGTTTAGTATAGAAATTTATCTTGCACAACAGGGAAATAGGAGGGGAAGGGGCTAGCAGAAAATGAGGGGTGATAAGAAGGAAGGCAGATTAAAGGAGGCAGTAGTCAGAAACAAAACAGGAGGTGACAGGTGAAAAAAAGAGAGAAGGATAAACAGAAGAGAAAGGATGGAGGGAAATAATAGTTTGTGATCCTAATTGTGAACATGAATGGGATAAACTCACCAACAAAACTGAAGTGGATAACAGAATGAATTAGAAACCAGAATCCAACAATATATTATTTACAAGAGACACCTGAAACAGGAATACATACATAGAGTTAAAATAAGGGGCTGGAGCAGAATTTGTTATGGTTCTGCTGAAAAAAAGGCAGGGGTAGCATTCATAATCTCATAAAAGCAAAAGTAAAAATAGGCCCATTTAGAGATAATCAGGCAGGTTACATTTTGTTAAAAGATACTATAGACAATAAGATAATATCACTACTAAACATATATGCCACAAATGGCATAATGTCCAGATTCTTGAAGGAAAAGTTACAGGAGAAAAAACACCATAAAAATATACCAGTGGGAGACTTCAATTTATTTCTCAGACCTAGAACAATATAAATAAGAAAGAAATTAAGGAGATGAATAAAATTTTAGAAAAATTAGATATGACATACATTAGGAGAATATCTAATAGAAATAGAAAGGAATGCACTTTTTTTCTTAGCTGTATATGGCACTTTCACAAAAATGGACCATGTATAAAGGCATACAAACCTCAGAAACAAATGCAGAAAAGCAGAAATAGTAAATACACCCTTTTGAGATTATAATGCAATAAAATTTTCATTCAATAAAGGATTTTGAAAGCATAAATTTATTTTTTAAAATTTTTTATACTGACTACAACATTTTATTTTTCTTTTTTTAAATTAAATTAAATTAAATTAAATTTTTATGGTAATTTTTATTTATTTTTTTGTTTTCAACATTTACTTGCACAACATTTTAAGCTCCAAATTTTCATCCCATCTTGACCCTCTCTGCACCCCAAGATGGCATGCATTCTGAATACCCCTTCCCCTAGTCTGCCTTCCC
This sequence comes from Vombatus ursinus, assembly GCF_900497805.2. Taxonomy (NCBI): domain Eukaryota; kingdom Metazoa; phylum Chordata; class Mammalia; order Diprotodontia; family Vombatidae; genus Vombatus; species Vombatus ursinus. The sequence goes on from NW_020954672.1 coordinate 5,663,830, forward strand.
TTCTATCTCTCCCCTCCTTCTCTTATCCCCTTCCCCTTCTATTTTCCTGTAGGGCAGGATGGATTTCTGTACCCCATTTCCTGTACTTCTTATTTCCCAGTTGCATGTGAAAGCATTTTTTTTAAACATGTGTTTTTAAAACTTTGGGTTCCAAATTTTCTCCCTTCCTCCCTCCCCACCTACCATCATTGATAAGGCAAGCAACTAAATATAGGTTATTTATGTGCAGTTATGCAAAACACTTCCATAGTACACATGATGTGAAAAACTAACTCTATTTCCCCTAATCCTATCCTACCCACTCCCATTTATTATATCCTTTCTTTTGACCCTGACCCTCCTCGGAAGTACTTGCTTCTGATTACCCCCTTTCACAATCTGCCTCCTCTCTATCATCTCCCTATTCCCTTGTCCCCCTCCCTCCCATTTTCCAGTAGGGTAAGACATATTTCCATACCCAATTGAGTGTGTTTGTTATTCCCTCATTAAGTCAAATTATATGAAAATAAGATTCACTCATTCCCTCTCACCTTCTCCCATTTCCCTGCCACTGTAAGAGCCTTTTCTTTTCTGTTTTTTTTTGTGAGATAATTTACCCTGTTCTACCTCTCCCTTTCTCCTTCTCCTAGCATAATCTTCTCTCACCCCTTAATTTTATTCTCCAGATATGACCCCTTCATTTTCAACTAACCCTGTGCCCTCTATCTATCTGTATCTATACATACATGCATATAATTTTTTCCCCTCAAACTACCCTAATACTGACAAAGGTCTCATGAGTTACAAATATCACCTTTCCATGCAGGAATGTAAACAGTTCAACCTTAATAAGTCTCTTATGATTTCTCTTTCCTGTTTACCTCTTCATGTTTCACTTGAGTCTTGTACTTGAAAATCAAATTTCTATTGAGCTCTGGTCTTTTCATCAAGAATGCTTGAAAGTCCTCTATTTCACTGAATGACCATTTTCCCCCCTGTAGGATTATACTCAGTTCTGCTGGGTAGGTGATTCTTGGTTGTAATCCTATCTCCTTTGCCCTCTGGAATATTATATTCCATGCCCTGCAGTCCCTTAATGTAGAAGTAGTTAAATCTTGTATTATCATGATTGTGTTTCCACAATACTTGAATTGTTTCTTTCTGGCTGCTTATAATATTTTCTCCTTGACCTGGGAACTCTGGAATTTGGCTACAATATACCTAGGAGTTTTCCTTTGGGGATCTTTTTCAGGCGGTGATTGATGGATTCTTTCAATTTCTATTTTGCCCTCTGGTTCTAAAATATCAGGGCAGTTTTCCTTGATAATTTCTTGAAAGATGATGTTTAGGCTCTTTTTTTGATCATGGCTTTCAGATAGTCCAATAATTTTTAAATTCTCTCTCCCGGATCTATTTTCCAGGTCAGTTGTTTTTCCAATGAGATATTTCACATTGTTTTCTAATTTTTCATTCTTTTGGATTTGTTTTATAGTGTCTTGATTTCTCATAAAGTCACTAGCTTCCAATTGCTCTATTTTAATTTTTAAGGAAGTGTTTTCTTCAGTAAGCTTTTGGACTTCCTTTTCCATTTGTCCAATTTTGCTTTTTAGGGCATTCTTCTCCTCATTGGCTTTTTGGACCTCTTTTGCCATTTGGGTTAGGCTATTTTTTAAGGTGTTATTTTCTTCAGTATTTTTTGGGGTCTCCTTTAGCAAGCTGTTGACTTGTTTTTCATGATTTTCTTGCAAAACTCTCAGTTTTTCCTCCACTTCTCTTACTTGCTTCTCAAAATCCCTTTTGAGCTCTTCCAAGGCCTGGGACTGATTCATATTCTTCTTGGAGGCTTTGGATTTAGGAGCTTTGGCTTCATTGTCTTCTTCTGGTTGTATGTTTTGATCTTCTTTGTCACCAAAGTAAGATAATATAGCCTGACTCTTTTTGTGCTGCTTACTTATGATCCTGGCCAATTACTTGAGTTTTAAACTCTTTGTTACGGTAAAAGTCTGCTTCCAATGTGGAGAATGTACTGTCCCAAGCTTCAGGGGTTTTGTGGAGCTGTTTTCAGAGATACTTCTAGGGACCTGAACATTTTCAGCTCTTCCAAGGTGCTATGATAAGGGGCGAGGTGTTTTCTTTCCACCGCCACACAAAGCTCCACCACACCAGCATTCCTCCTCGTCCCAGGACTGCCCCTCAGAACTGTGACTCAGATCCAAGCACGGACAAAGCAAGAGATTCCTGCCTCAGCACTGGCAAAGAGATCCCTGCAATTACCCTCTGAGCAGCCACCTGATTCTTCCTCAGTGTGTGGGCTGGAAGCTCAGGAAACAGCTACACCCTGGTCTGTGCTTGGGACTTGTGTCTGAGACCTAGCTCCTTCTCTCACCGCAGTAACAGACTTTTCCCACTGACCTTCTAAGTTGTCTTTGGTGTTTGTGGGTTGAGAAGTCTGGATACTGCCACAACTGACTGCGATTCAGTTCTCCAAGGCCTGCTCCAGGTTTGCTGCAGCCTGCACACCCACACCAAACTGCACTCCTCTCCCCACCCAGTGCAATATACCTTTCTAATCAACCATCCAGGCTGCCTTGGGCTGGAAATTTGTTTCACTCTGTCTTTTTTTGGGTTCTGCTGCTTTAGAATTTGTTTAGAGACATTTTTTATAGGTATTTGGAAGGGTTTGGGTGAGAGCTCAAACAAGTCACTGCTTTCCCTCCGCCATCTTGGCTCCCTGGAAGCATAAATTAAAAAAAAAAATTGAGAAAAAACAATCTAACCATAAAGAATGAGTAGGTCAAAGAACAAATCATAGAAACAATAAATAATTTCTTTAAAGGTAATGACAACAATGGGACAACATACCAAAATTTGTAAGATGCAGCCAAAGTAGTATTTACAGGAACATTTATATCTCTAAATGCTTACATCAGTAAAAGGGAGAAAGAGAAAATAAATAAATAGGGAATGCAAATTAAAAAAATAGAAAAAGAATAAATTTAAACCCCCCAATTAAACACCAAAATAACAATTACAAAAATCAAAGGAGAGATTAATGAAATTTAAAGTAAAAAAACTGAACTAATGAACTAATAAACTAAGAGCTGGTTTTATGGGAGAAATAAAATAATGAACCATTTGTTAATTTGATTAAAAAAGAAAGAAGAAAATCAAATTACCAGTATCAAAAATGAAAATGGATAATGTGCCACTAGTAAAAATGAAATTAAAGCAATTATCAAGAGCTATTTTCCTAATTACACATCAATAAATTTGACAATTTAATGAAATGGGTGATGTTTACAAATATATCAGTTGTCTTGATTAACAGAAGAAGAAATAGAATACTTAAATTACCCTAAAAGAAATTGAACAAGCCATAAATGAGCTACATAATAAAAAACAATACCCAGGACAAGACGAATATACAATTGAATGCTACCAAACATTTAAAGAAAAAATCCCCAGGATTAGATGGATTTACAATAGAATACTACCAAACATTTGAAGAGCAATTAATTACAATATTATATAAACAATTTGAAATAATAGGTGACAGAGGAGTTTTACCAAATTCCAAATATAGTTTTTTCTAAATTTTTTATTTTATTTTGTTTTAACAAGTGTTTTTAAAACTTTGGGTTACAAATTTTCTCCCTTCCTCCCTCCCCACCCACCCTCATTGAAAAGGCAAGCATCTCGATACAGGTTATAGATGTGTAGTCATGCAAAACACTTCCATAGTAATCATGTTGTAGAAAAACTAAGTATATTTTACTTCATCCTATCCTACCCACATTTATTCTATTCTCTCTTTTGACCCTGTCCCTCCTCAGAAGTGTTTGCTTCTGATTATCCCCTCCCCCAATCTGCCCTCCCCTGTATCAACCCCCTGCTCTCTTGTCCCCTTCCGCCCTTATTTTCCTATAGTGTAAGATAGATTTCTGTACTCCATTGTGTATGTTATTCCCACCTTAAGCCAAATCCTATGAGAGTAAGATTCACTTATTCCCTCTCACCTTCCCCCATTTCCCCTCCACAGTAAAAGCTTTTTCTTATATGTTTCATGTGAGATAATTTACCCCATTCTACCTCTCCCTTTCTCTTTCTCCTAGTATAATCCTTTCTCACCCCTCAATTTTATTCCCCAGATCTCACCCCTTCATCTTCAACTCACCCTGTGCCCTTTATCTGTCTGTCTATCTATCTATCTATCTATTATCTATCTATCTATCTATCTATCTATCTATCTATCTATCTATCTATCTATCCATACATACATACGTATAATTTTTCCTTCCCACTACCCTAATACTGACAAAGAACTCATGAGTTACAAATACCATCTTTCCACGCAGGAATGTAAACATTTCAACCGTAATAAGTCTCTTATGATTTCTCTTTCCCATTTACCTCTTCAATGTTTCACTTGAGTCTTGTATTTGAAAGTCAAATTTTCTATTTGGCTCTGGTCTTTTCCTCAAGAATGCTTGAAAGTCCCTTATTTCACTGAATGACCATTTTTTACCCTGAAGGATTATACTCAGTTTTGCTGGGTAGGTGATTCTTGGTTGTAATTCTATCTCCTTTGCCCTCTGGAATATCATACTCCATACCCTGCGGTCCCTTAATGTAGAAGCTGCTAAATCTTGTGTTATCCTAATTGTGTTTCCACAATACTTGAATTGTTTCTTTCTGGCTGCTTGCAATATTTTCTGCTTGACCTGGGAATTCTGCAATTTGGCTACAACATTCCTAGGAGTTTTCCTTTGGGGATCTCTTTCAGGAGGAGATCAGTGGATTCTTTCCATTTCTATTTTGCCCTCTGGTTCTAAAATATCAGGGCAGTTTTCCTCGATAATTTCCTGAAAGATGATGTCTAGGCTCTTTTTTTTTTGATCATGGCTTTCAGATAGTCCAATAATTTTTAAATTCTCTCTCCTGGATCTATTTTCCAGGTCAGTTGTTTTTCCAATGAGATATTTCAGATTCTCTTCTATTTTTTCATTCTTTTGGATTAGTTTTACAAAGCCTTGATTTCTCATAAAGTCAATAGCTTCCAATTGTTCCATTTGAATTTTTAGCTTTTGGACTTCCTTTTCCATTTGTCCAATTTTGCTTTTTAGGGCATTCTTCTCTTCATTGGCTTTTTGGACCTCTTTTGCCATTTGGGTTAGGCTATTTTTTAAGGTATTATTTTCTTCAGTATTTTTTGGGTCTCTTTGAGCATCACTCTCAATTTTTCCTCTACTTCTCTTACTTGCTTCTCAAAATCCTTTTAGAGCTCTTCCATTGCCTGGGACCAATTCATATTTTTCTTGGAGGCTTTGGATGTAGGAGCTTTGGCTTTGTTGTCTTCTTCTGGTTGTATGTTTTGATCTTCTTTGTCACCAAAATAAGATAATATAGTTTGACTCTTTTTGCACTGCTTGCTCATGATCCCGGCCAATTACTTGAGTTATAAACTCTTTGTTAAGGTAAGGGTCTGATTCCAATGTGAAAAGTGCACTGTCCCAAGCTTCAGGGGTTTTGTGCAGCTATTTTCAGAGATACTTCTAGGGACCTATAATTTTTCACTTCTTCCAAGGTGCTATGATAAGCAGTGAGGTGTTTCCTCTCCACCACCACGACAAGCTCCACCGCAGCAGTGCTCCTCCTCGCCCCAGGACTGCTCCTCAGAACTGTGACCCAAATCCAAGCATGGGCAAAGCAAGAGATTCCTGCCTCAGCACTGACAAAGAGATCCCTGCAACCCCCCTCTGATTAGCCACTTGATTCCCCCTCAGTCTGTGGGCTGGAAGCTCAGGAAAAAGCTGTGGCCCTTGGCGGGGGGGCGCGTTTGAGACCTAGCTCCTTCTTTCACCGCAGTCACAGACTTTTCCCACTGACCTTCTAAGTTGTCTTTGGCTTTCATGGGTTGAGAAGTCTAGAAACCACCATAGCTGCTCGCGATTCAGCCCTCTGAGGCCTGCCCCAGGGTCACTGCGGCCTGTGCGCCCACACTGAACTGCGCTCATCTCCCCACCTGGCACAATAAGACCTTTCTGATCAACCATCCAGGCTGTCTTGGGCTGGAAATTTGTTTCACTTTGTCTTTTTCTGGGTTCTGCTGCTTTAGAATTTGTTTAGAGCCATTTTTTTAGGTATTTGGAGGGCTTTGGGAGAGAGCTCAAGACAGTCACTGCTTTCCTTCTGCCATCTTGGCTCCGCGCAATCAACTTTAGAAATAGACTTTTCCCACTGACCTTCTAAGATGTCTTTGACATTCTTGGGATGAGAGGTCTGGAAACCACCCCAGCTGCTTGTGATTCAGTCCTCTGAGGCCTGCTCCAGATTTGCTGCGGCCTGAGCCCCCATGCCGAACTGTGCTCTTCTTCCAGCCCAGTGTGATATATCTTTCCCATCAACCATCCAGGTTGTCTTGGGCTGGAAATTTGTTTCACTTTGTCTTTTTGTGGATTCTGTTGCTTTAGAATTTGTTTAGAGCCATTTTTATAGGTATTTGGATGGGTTTGGGGAAGAGTTCAAGCAAGTCACTGATTGTATTGCGCCACCTTGGCTCCATCCCACAAATATAGTTTTAATACCTAAACCAGGGAAAGCAAAAACAGAGAAATAAAACCATTGATCAACTTCTCTAATGAATATTGATGCAAAAATTTAAAATAAAATACTAGCAAAGATATTAGCAATACATGTTGAAAATCATGTACTATGACCAAGTTGAATTTATACCAGGAATGCAGGACTGATTCAATATTAGGAAAACTATTAGCATAATTGAGCATATCAATTAAAAAAAATCAAATGATTATCCTAATAAATGCAAAAAAAAGCTTTTGACAAAATGTAATACCCCTTCTTTTAAAACAAAGTAGAAAGCATAGGAATAAATGAAGTTTTTATGAAAATGATAAGTTGGTTGCTGTCCTTCATTCTTGAAGAGAACCAAAATGACATCACTATACTAGAGTCAAGTTTTAGTGTTTCTGACTGTGGCTGATAAGACCAATATGAGCTCGGAGTGCTCTACCACAGGTCAGGCACAAATAGTCCATGTGAACATTTGGGGTGTATTCTCTAAATTTTCATATCTTGCATCTCTTTTGATCTATTTAAATTCTGCTTTGCTCATAGAGCACAGCACATTTTTTGATGTGAGCATGCCATGCTGAGCGGTTCTGTGCCAGTGTCTCCCATGTCACACAATCAATTCCAAAGTTCTTGAAAGAAAGACCTTGAGAGTGTTCTTGGATCACTACTTCTGATCACCACGTGAATGCTGCCTTGTGTGAGTTCTCCATAAAACAGTCTTTTTGGCAAGTGTATGTTTTGCATTCAAATAACATGGCCAACTCATTGAAGTTGCATTCTCTGAAATAGAGTTTGAATGCTTGGCAATTTAGTTGGAGAAAGGACCTCAGTGTCTGGTATCTTATCCTGCCAGGTGATATTCAGATCTTCCTAAGAGAATTCAAATGGAAGCGATTCAGTTTCCTGGCATGGCGCTGGTATACTGTTCAAGTTTCACAGGCACACAACAATTAGGTCAGCACAATGGCTCTATAGACCTTCAGCTTGGTAGTCAGTCTAATCCCTCTTCTCTCCCACACTTTCCTTCAGAGCCTCCCAAATACTGAGCTAGCTCTGTAGTTCTGGCAATGTGTGGGTCAACCTCATTGTTAATATGTACATCCCTGGAAAGTATGCTACCAAGGTAAGTGAACTTACCCACATTATTCAAAACTTTTCCATTTGTTGTAACCAATGGTTTCACATATCGATGGTGCAGTGAAACAGAGAACCTCTGTTTTCTTGGTGTTAATTTGTTAGGCCAAAATTAGCATAAACAGCAGAGAATAGATCTATACTTTGTTGCATCTCAGCTTCAGAGGCTGCATTGAGTACACAATTATTTGCAAACAGAAAATCATGCATCAACACTCTCTCCACTTTGGTCTTGGCTTGTAGCCTTTTCAAGTTGAAAACTTTACCATCAGTGTGGGAGTTGACCTTGATGCCATATTCATCCTCATTGAAAGCATTTGACAACATGACTGAAAACATCATGTCAAAAAACATGGGAGCAATCACATAGCCTTGTTTTACTCTATTGGTGACTGGGAAAGAATTGTCTATTATCCAGAACCCAGCCAAGCATGTTGTCATGAAATTGATGTACAATGCTGATGAACTTCTCTGGACAACCAAATTTTGACATAATTTTCTATAAGATCTCATGACTGACAGAATCAAAGGGCTTGGTCAGATCTACAAATGTTATGTACAGACTCTGTTCTACTCCTGGCATTTCTCCTGGAGTTGTGGGGCAGCAAACAACATATTGACCATTCCTTGGCCCTTTCTGAAGCCACACTGGCTTTCAGATAGGTGACCATGTTCCAGGTGAAGAATCAGTCTATTAAGGAGGACTCTGGCAAGAATCTTTTTATCTAAAACCTCTCTAATGGGGATAAACTGGATGCCTTTTCAATAAGATTAGGAGTGAAGCAAGGATTTCTGTGATCACTCTTACTATTTAATATTGTACTGAAATACTAGCTATAGGAATAAGACAAGAAAGAAACTGAAGGAATTAGCATAGGTAATGAAGAAACAAAGCTATCACTTTTGCAGATGATATGACAGTATACTTAGAGAATTGTAGAGAATCTACTAAAAAAAACTAGTCAAAACAATTAACAATTTAAAAAAAATTACAGGACGTAAAATAAACCCACACAAATCAGCAACATTTTTCTATATTACTAAGAAAGCCCAGCAGGAAGACATAGAAAGAGAAATTTCATTTAAAATAACTGTAGAGTACAAAATCCTCTTAAGTCTATAAGCCAAGTCACACACTGAAGTTACAACACACTTTTCATACAAAGACAGATCTAAATAATTGGAGCAATATTAATTGCTCATGGGTAGGTTGAACCAATATAATAAAAATGAAAATACCACTTTAACTTATTTATTTATTCAGTTTCATACCAATAAAACTACTAAAGAATTATTTTATAGAGCTAGAACAATAACAAAATTTATCTGGAGGAACAAAAGATCAAGACTATCAAGGGAACCAGTGGGAAAATAAAAAGTGAAGGAAAATCAGCTTACAACACCAGATCTTGAACTATACTACAAATCAGTAATCATCCAAACAATCTGCTACTAGACAAGAAATAGAGTGATTGATCCATAGCATAGATTAAGTATACAATATTTAGAAGTAAACAATCATGGTAATCTAGGTTTTAATAAACCCAAATTTCTAAGCTATTGGGACAAAGTCTCACTATTTGACAAAAAACTGCTGGGAAAATTGGAAAACAGTCTGGCAAAAACTAATCATAGACCAAGATGTCACATTATATACCAAGATAATTTCAAACTGGATACATGATTTAGATGTAAAGGTGACACCATAAGCAATTTAGGGGAGTATGTGAAAAATTTCCTGTCAGACTTTTGGATAAGGGAGTTCATGACCAAACAAGAGATAGAAGTTCATGGGAGGTAATGATGAGGGGGGTTCCAGAAAAACCTGGGAAGATTTATTTGAGGATGTAAAGTGAAGTGAGCAGAATCAGTAGAACACTGTACACAGTAATAGCTAGATTGTAAAAATGGCTAATGTGGAAATGTGTTTTTCATGACTTCTTAGTTGCATATCTATACCCGTATTTCCATATGGGTATCAAATTTCTTGCCTTCTCAATGAGTGGAAAAGAAGTTAAGGGAGGGAGAAATTTCAAACTGAAAATAAAAATAAAATTTAAAAAAAGACTAGAAAGATAGGAAAATACCAGTTAGTGAACAGCTTAAATGACAAAGGAGTTTATATTTGATCCTAGAGGTCCCAGGGAGTCTCCTCTCCCCAAAATGGAGAGGGAACAATAGAAGTACCAATGATCAAATGAAATAATAGCAAGTGTGTATATAGAACTTGAAAGTTTGTAAAGGACTTTACAAATATTATCTCATTTTTTCCCTCACAATAACCAGGTGCTATTATCACCACTTTTTGAAAGAAGAAATTGAAGCGGTCAGAGGCTAAGTGAATTGCTCAGGGTCACGTACCTAGTGAGTAGTTACAGATTTGAACTCAGGTCTTCCTGACTCCAGGTACAGTGCTATATCCACTATGCCATTTGGCTGCTTCTCTCCCTTCCTTCATATATGTGGGTGAGTGTTGAATATCCTTGATATTAAATTTTCAGTTTTATCCTTTAAAGAGTTAAATCAGAATTCTTTTCTGTGAGCTACCTCATGGCCCCATAGGTAGCCTATCTTGCCAGGTGAGATATGCTTACTTTCCCAGGCTATGGGAAACCCCAGAGATAGAGACCATAGACAGTTTGAATTAAGCCTGAAACCTTGTGGACCCTCTGCCCAACTCATTCAAGAATTTAGGGGACTACTCTTATAGTCAGCAGGATGGCTGGCTCTACTCTTTTCTTTCCCCACCCAGAGGTATTTGCTTTGTGCAAGGCCTCAAATTCTGCAGAGGTTGTCTACCTGTTGCTGCAGCATTACAGGCTTTAGGGATCTCAGCTGAAAGGGTATATGAAGTGTATTTTAGTTTCGTGCTGATAAACTCTTAGGAAAGGGATAGGGCTTTATGTGTATTGATGATTAGTCATTCCTTGATAAATCTAGGTAAAGAACTTAATTACGGAAAGAGGTTATGATCCAAGTCATAATCTGAAAGATTAAAAGGAGCTAGAGTTCATAGGGTGACCCAACATAAGGAGTAGGCAGGAGGCAGGAAAATGAGGCAGCAATGTTTGGTAGAAAAAAAAAATAACACAGAATGAGTGAAGACTCACCAAGATGAATAGGCACCATTAAGATGGGCTTTTATCTTAAGCAACTTTTATTCTTATAACAGCTTTGTTTAATGACCTAGATGTGTTGGCCATAGGTTGGACAGGGTCTTAGAAGGTTATTGCTAATTGAATGAGATGATGCTTGCAGAAAGAGTACTGGATTTCAAATCAAAAGAGCTGGGATTCAAATCCGAGATCAGCTGCTTACTCTCTGGCTAACTGCAGGCAAGTCATTTCAGTCCTTTGGGCTCCAATTTCCCTTAAATGTGAAATGAGGAAGTTGTGCCAGATAACTGTTGCTCTAAATCTATGGGCTTACAATTCAATATTCTCATTACTACCCTTGTTGGTCCTGCTAGTATTTTGTCAATCTAAATTATATGTGTTCTGTATTTAACAAGTGTAGTGAGTTGATGGTCCTTTTGTTTCAGCTGCAGATTCACAATGAAGTAGGCTTGTTTTTTTTTTTGTGATGAAACAACTTAAGGTTTTTAAACAGTGATTTAGTTTTCAGTTTTAAAACATTGCCCCAAATATAATGTTCGGTGATCCAAGATACAAATATTGCATCAAAAGACAGTCTGTAAATGGCATAGGTTGCTAAGGGCAACCAAACCTGATGAAACACTTGGTTCTGTATTTAGACTCCAAGCAACACCTAATAACTCAGGTATGTGCTGGATTCCTGGTGGGATAGAGATGGGGAAGCTTATCACTTCTTTTAGATGAACCAGAAAATGACTCGCATCTAATTGGAAACAGTCATGCAGGCTTCACATGGTTGGCATGGAGACACAACTCTGCATCTCGTTCACTTGCACACTCTCATTATGTTTCTCCTAGGTGAAAGGAAGGTATGCTGGGGAACTGATGGCAACAGCAAATCTTCCCAGCTGATTAGGAGGATAGGAAGGCAAACGAAGGATATCCTTTTAATTAACTTGAACAGCCTAATTAGGTACATAGGCCACCTATAGCTGAAATGGGAAGAAGTTAGAGAGAAACCTCAAGAAGCAATGAAAAGTTGTGTGGTATGCTATAAAGAAGACCTAGGTTTTAGTCCTACCCTTCATTTATTCATTCACTTATTCATTCAGCAAACATTTATTACACATATACTGTAAGGCAGGCACTTTGTTAGGTGTTAGGGATACATAAACAAAATAAAAAAAAGAAACAGTACTTGCCTTCGAGGAGCTTACATTCTACTGGGGAGAGGGATAGGTGGAGGCAACATATATAGTGAAGTTAACATAAAATATTAGCAAAGTAATTTCTGGAGGTGGATAGGGTAAAAGCAATTGGGAAAAGGTCTCACTAGGAGCTGACATCTGGCAACCCTGGACAAGTTAATTAGCTTCACGGACCTTCAGTTTCCTCACATGTAAAATGTGGATGAAAATACCTCCCTAATGAGGTTGTGCTGATCAAAGGAGATAATACGTTAGAAAATGCTTTATAATCATAAAGTTAGAGAATTGTCATTGGAGTGCTGGGCCTATAGAGAACAGAGCTTCTACTGTTGTTCCATCACGTCTGACTTTTCATGACTCTATGGACCATATTGTCCATGGGGTTTTCTTGGGAAAGATACTGGAATAATTTGCCATTTACTTCTCCAGTGGATTAAGACAAACAGAGATTAAGTGACTTGCCTAGGGTCATACAGCTAATGAGTATCTGAGGCCAGATTTGGACTCAGGTCTTCCTGACTCCAGAGCCAGTGCTCTATCCACTGAGTTATCTAGCTGCCTCCATAGAGACTCTAAATCTCCTGAGTTCCTCTCCCAAACCTATGCCTGATGTTTCTGCATCATGTAATTGGATCTAAAAGTCTCCTAAAGTATCTAAGTACTTGGATATTCTAAGCCATAGAGATCTACTTTTGCTTATCAAGAGTCACCTGATTTTTTTGTTATCCATTTTGCCAAAAAGACAAAGATGGAGAAATTCCCCTGCTGTGGTTTCACTTAAACTAGCTAGCATTTATGTATAGCCCTTTAAGGTTTGTCAAACACTTTCCATATACTATCTCATTTGATCCTCACAACAATCCTGTGAGGTAGTTGCTATTATTATTTATCTCCATTTTACAGATGAAGAGATAACCTGAGAGAAATTCAATAATTTGCTCAGTCACACAGCTAAAATAAGTATCTGAGACAAGATTTGAATTTGGGTCTTCCTGAATCTTGGTCCACCACTCTGGCTCCAATGGGCCATTTAGCTGCGTCGGCTAAAGAAAATGCCATTTCATAGGGATAAACAGAAAAGTCTGTATTTGACTGACTCTGTATTTCACTGCCTCTTAATGTGCCATCTAGATGTTCTACTTGAATTCGGGATGAGAAGGTTGCTGGCATGGAGGAAGAGATGACCTGAAAGTGAGGAGTGATGATGGATGTGAAATGAGCATAGCCTCGTGGTCCAACAGCTGGTTTTGTCAGAGGTAGTCAACCTACAGACAGTAAATGAGTTTACTAAGCATGTTACATGCTAGGCACTCTGCTAAGTGCTGGGGATACAAACAAAGGCAAAAAAAGCAAATAAACAAAAAAAAAAGAAAAATCCCTGCTATAAAGAATCTGTCAGTCTAATAAGGGAGTCAGCATGCAGACAACTATGTACAAACCAGATGTATACAGAATAAATTGGAGATAATCAACAGAAAGGAGGAACTAGCATTAAGGGGAATTGGGAAAGGCTTCTTGTAGAAGATGGGATTTTAGTTGGAACTTGAAGGAAGCCAGAGAAGCCAGAAGGAGTGGGAGATGAGGAGGGGGAGAATTCTAAGCATGGTGGACAGCCAGTGAAAATACCCAGACTTGGGAGATGAACTGTCTTGAGTGAGTTACAACAAGGAGGTCAGTGCACTTGCTTGAAGAATATGTGTTGAGGACTAAGGTATAAGAAAACTGGAAAGGTAAGAAGGGGTCATATTGTTAAGTTCTTTGAAAAACAAGTAAAAGATTTTATAATTAATCTTAGAAGTAATAGGGAGCTATTAAAGCTTATTTAGTAGGGGAGTGACATGGTCAGACATATGCTTCAGGAAAATCATTTTGAAAGTTGAGTAGACTATGGACTGGAGTGGGGAGAGACTTAAGTCAGAGAGACAAACTAGAAGACTATTGCAAAAATCTTGGCATAAGAAGATAAGGGCCTGCCCCAGGGTGATAGCCATGTCAGAGGAGAGAAGAAGGCATCGATGTAAAAGATAACAGGAAGGTAAAATTGACAGGTCTTGGCAACAACAGACTGGATATGGTGGGTGGGAAGGTGAAGAGTTGAGGGTGACAACCAGATTTCAAGCCTGGATGATTCAGATGATTGTGGTGCCCTTGACAATAATAGGAAAGTTAGGAATGAGGGAGGAATGAGAAAGTTAGGGGAAAGATGATTTATTCAGTTTTGTGCCTAATGAGTTTAAGACATCTATTCTATGGGGCACCCAGTCCTCTTGACTCTGTGGCCCATAGTTTATCCACTGAGCTAGCTATATGACCTCTCTTCCTGAAATTATTAATTCAAATTTCTAATACCTCAGCAATAATTTTGACCTCTGCTGAAACTTCAGCATCTCTAACTTTGAGTACCAAGGACAAATGGAACCGAACAACTGCAAGTGAAAGGAAGAGGGGGGAGGTAAGTGATTTACATAGTACAGAGAAGAAGCAATATAACATTCAGCTTTTAAAACTAGAAAGAATTGAGAGGACCTCACTGGTTAAGTGAAATGTGAAGGTAAATCCAATGCTTGCTATAACTGGGTCAACATGTGGCTTCATGGAGGAGGCTTACTTAAATTCATCATTGGAAGGGTACAAAAAGGCCTGATGCAGAAGCTTTACTAGGTATAGTGAATTGATTGTTAGGGCTTGGAAATGAGCCAAGGAAAGACCAGTTCTAGGGACTATTAAGTTGGCTCATTAATGCTTTTTTTTTTTTAGTTTTCTAATGAAGAATGTAAAAAAAAAAATGAAAATCAAGTTTCTCCAAATAAGACTAATGGAATTTAATGGAGATAGTTCAATCTAAGAAAAGATTTTATTTAAAACTTTCACTCTTTGTAGATGATAAGATAGCATGCTTAGAGAATCAACTAAAAAACTAGTTGGAATAATTAACAACTTTAGCAAAGTTGTAAGATATAAAATAAACCCACATAAATCATCAACATTTCTATATATTACCAACACAGTCTAGCAGGAAGAGATGGAAAGAGAAATTCCATTTAAAATTACTGCAGATAATATAAAATACTTGGGAGTTTTCCTGCCAAGACAAACCCAGGAACCATATGAACACAATTACAAAACACTTTTCACACAAATAAAGTCAGATCTAAACAAATGGAGAAATATTAATTGCTCATGGGAAAGCTGAGTCATGAAAATAACAATTCTATTTAAATTAACTTACTTATTCAGTGCCATACCAATCAAACTACCAAAATTTTATAGAGCTAGGAAAAAAAAAAACATAACAAAATTCATCTGGAAGAACAAAAGGTCAAGAATGTCAAGGGAATCAATGAAAAAAATGTGAAGGAAGATGGCCTAGTAGTACCAGATCTCAGACCGTATTACAAAGTGGTAATCATCAAAATTGTTACTGGCTAAGAAATAGAGTGGTGGATCAGTGGAATTGATTCGGTACACAACGCATTATAGGAAATGACCATAGTAATCTAGTGTTTGATAAACCCAGAGATCTAAGCATTTGGGACAAGAACACACAATTTGAAAAAAAAATGCTGGGAAAACTGAAGAGCAATTGGATAAAAAGTAGGTATAGACCAAGATAAGGTCAAAATGTTTACATTATTTAGAAATAAAAGATGATATCATAAGCAAATTAGGGGAGCATGGAAAATTTTCCCTGTCCAATATAGGGATAAGGGGATTTATGGCCAAATAAGAGATAAAGACTATTACAGGATATAAAATGGATAATTTTGATTTATATTAAATTAAAAAAGGTTTTGCACAAACATAACCAATGTAGCTAAGATTAGAAGGAAAGCAAGAAACTGGAAAAATTATAAGAATTATCATTGATAAAGGTCACATTTCTCAAATACATAGAGAATAAAGTCAAATTTATAAGAATCTAAGTCATTCCCCAATTGATTAATGGCCAAAGGATATGAACAATTTACAGAAGAAGAAAGCAAAGCTACCTGTAGTCATATAAAAAAATGCTCTAAATCACTATTGACTCCAGAAATATAAATTAAAAAAAAAATTCTCTGAGGTACCACCTCACATCTATCACATTGGCTAAGATGACAGAAAAGGAAAATGACAAATGTTGAAGGGAGTGTAGAAAAATTGAGATACTAATGTACCATTGGTGGAATTGTAAACTGATTCAACCATTCTGGAGAGCAATTTGGAACTATGTCCAAAGGGCTATGAAACTTTGTATACCCTTTGACCTAGCAATACCACTACTAGGTCTGAATCCCAAAGAGATAAAAGGAAAAAAAAAAGTACTTACATGCACAAAAATATTTATAATAGCTCCTTTTGTGGTGGCAAAGAATCTGAAATTGAGGGTATGCCCATCAATGCGACAATGGCTGAACAAGTTGTGATATATGATTGTGACGGAATGCTATTGTGCTACAAGAAATGATGAGGATACTTTAAAAAAAATCTGGAAATGCTTATGTGAATTGATACAAAGTAGAATGAGCAGAACCAGAACAGTGTACACAATATTATACAATGGTCAACTGAATGGTTTAGCTATTCTGAGCAACACCAGACAATTTCTAAGAACTTATGAAAAATGCTATCTACCTATAGAGAAAGAACTGATAGAGCCTCAATGCATATCAAAGCATAAATTTTTTACTTTATTTTTCTTGGGTTTTCTTTCTTTTTATTTTTGGTCTGTTTTCTTTTGCAACATGGCTAATATGGAAACATGTTTTCCATGACTTCACATGTTTAATCTTTGTCATATTGACTGCCTTCTCAAAGCAAGAGGCAAGGGAGGAAGTGAGTGAATTTGGAACTCAAAAATTTCACAAACGAGTGTTACAAATGTTTTACATGTAATTGAGAAAAATTTTTTTAAAAAAGAGCTCATTCTATTAATTCTATTAATATATACCATTTGCATTCTTGACTCTTGTAAGATTTGTTTGTAATGTTAATGATACATTCTTAGAAGTGAGACTTTTAATGGTATAATATATTTATTATCACTGTTATCATAATTACTAATAATATCGTGTGTTTATATAACACTTTTACAGTTTACGAACTATTTTCTTTACAATTAGCTTAACAGGAAGGTACATTTTAAAAAAATCTCATCTCTCTACTGTCAGAAAGATGTACCAGATATAGTCCTTCCTGGTCAAATGTTTTATCCCTCAGGATATTAAAACTTGGCTTGTTGTTTCTGTGTGTGCGGAAGGCCAGAAAGCCTGTCAATAAGGGATGCTATTAGAAGTGTCCTCATGTGTGCGGTGTCTGGTAGGGAGCCTTCCCAAAAACATTTCCCCTATGGCTTCTAGTCACACCTGAAATCCTACCATTGGAGAGTTGCTCCTCTTTGTTTTAAGGATCTGGAAGAGTGGAAAGAGCACTAGACTATATATCAGAAGCCATGGATTTATTTATTTATTTTTGGTGAGGTAGCTGGAGTTAAGTGACTTGCTCAGAGTCACACAGCTAGTAAGTGTCAAGTGTCTGGTCTGAGACTGGATTTGAATTCAGGTCCTCTTGAATCCAGGGCTGGTGCTCTATCAACCGTGCCACCTAGCTGCCCCCAGACATGGATTTTTAACTATAGTTTTACCATAAATTCAATGTATGGCTTTGGATACCCGTTTTGTACCTCATTTTCTTTATATGTTAAAAGATAGTTTTTATCAAATGATTTCCATCTAAAGTTTCTACTATTTGCTTTCATAGACAAACATTTACTAAGTACCTACTATGAGCAACATATTATTCCAGAAAGCATAGACACAGAGACAAAAATGAAATTAAACTATAACCTGGAGGAAATTAAATTATACTGGAGGTGAGGTAGGGTTATACACTAATACAATGTAATAGCTATACAGATAAGTAAATAGAATTATTCTGTGAGTCTCTGACCAAAACTTCTTTTAAAATAAAATACCCCAGAGAGGTAACATGTTGCATGCAATTACTCAATGGCATTTAACACTATTTCAGAAGAGAAGGCAGGATGGGAATGTGGAAAATAAGTGGGATTTGGAGTAGAATGGGAAAATTTGGCAAAAGACTTAGATCTTGAAGGGATCCTAGAGGCCATAAAGTCTAACTCCTTTATTTTACACCTGGGGAAATCAAGGCACAGAGAAACTAAGTGAATTCCCAAGGTCACACAGCTAGTAAGTGTCTGAGACAGGATTTGAGCTGTCCCATTAAAAGGGGAATTTGGAAAGTACAAGAGACAAACTTGGAGAAGTTTTTAACTTTGTCAAGAAATGGGTGTAGTGGTCACATTCCTCATGCTATGATGGCAAATCAAAATTAAGGTGAGGGAAGGATAGGAGCAGGGTGTGATGTGCCCTGCCAAGGGCTTCCTCAGATCACATTTAATCATCACTCAAACAAAGTTCATAGAATGAACATTTTGGTGGCGGCAAATGATTCTGACCTTTATTGAAATAGCATGGGCAGAAAGGACAGCTGTCCCTTTAAAACTTGCCTCCTGATGTTAATAAATTAGGGACCACTTACAGTTTTATGTCAGATTTCATTTGTTGTAATATGGCATTGAAGTTTCTAGGTGAAATGAACAGCTGCCAAACTAGCCTTTCAAGGAGCTGCCTTTGGGGTGCACTACTTTATAATCCATGTTGCGCCATTCTGCACAGGGTAGTAGTTAAAATAATGAGAGGTCTGACTAAGAGATCTATTTCAAAGTCTTTTTTTCTCCTTAGCTGGTAGAGCACCTACAGGGGGTTCCATCCATCTGTTCTTCCTTAGGGCAGGAGAAGTCAGCCAGTTGGCCGGAGCTAAAGTCTTTCACCTGTTAAAGAAAGAATAAACTTTGAAGTTGATTTCAGTCTCTGCCCTGTTTATCTGAGAAAATACTCTTGGCTCCCTGAAAAATCAAAATTTGCTTTCATTAGTTGAGAATCCTCTTCATTGGTTTTGACTTTTAAGTCTGTGCCAGCTCCTATACTCACTGGGCAGTTCCATTTTTTTTTTTTGTTTTGTTTTCCAGGCGTAGAATCTTCTCTCCCTTGTTTTCTTGCTCTACTCAGCCTCCACCCTGGCAAATGACAGAACCACATCCTACTAGTTCGGGCTCCAAATTTCGCTTATTTATGGCAGCACATGATTTCCTCTTAAAAGCTTTTCTGAGGAGCTCCATTAAAGCTTTCAAAAGTTGATTTGGACACCAAATAGCTTTTTTATTAAATAGCAGTTTGAAGAATTGAGCATAAATGAATCAGAAACACATTTTGAAATGTATGGGAAAGTGCCCTTGGAAGTGTGCATCTTGGATTATGCCAAATGCAAAACATTTGAAGACCAGTTGTGATTTTGGCCAAATGCAAACATAAGTAACCCCCAAAGCTATTCCAAAATTGGTGGGTGGAAATGGATGGAATCCAGTTTTCTGGGAAAAGCATGTGAATCTTTCTTAACATGTAGTTATATTTCCATCTTGGACCTGTGACTTTAATAGTGTGGGGACCTTCCATTGAAAATATTTCCTTAATGGATACATATCAGCTACTCGACTTCGATTTATAGCACTAAAAGGTTGATTTGCCCTTTGAAGTATGGTCAGTGTGGGTCAGAGGCAGGACTGAAACCCAAATCTCCTTTCCTGACTCCAACTCCAGCGTTATGCTATCTTGCATCAGGGGCACAAAGCAAAAAAATGCTTACCTCTCATCTTATTGAATAGTGAGAATATGTATAGGAAGCTATAACCCTTGAGAGAGAACAGCATGTGTTAACTCTTTCGCAATAGGTTTGCTGCAAGTTGCCTTGTGAAACAAACCTTTTTTATTTTTTGTTTAGAAATTGTGGGGTTTTTTCATGATTAAGATCTTTTTAAATAGTGTCAAATTACAAAGATGAAAATTTCATCAATAAAACATTAAAATTCAGAGAAAAAAGTTCATAAGGGGACATAAATAAGTAGGGCAATTTTGTTATAACCCCATTAAATTTAATATGTATTTTAATAAACTATATGACAAAAGTTGATGTGTTCATATACAATTCTCTTTTTTTCTTCTTTGTATACTCAAATATTTGTGTTTGGTGATGATTTTAAAGATCATAATAAAAATAAATTTTTTAAAATGATGATAGGATTCTGGAAAAAGGCCCCTCTTGAAATATACCTTCCTCTTTTCATTGGAGAGTTTGGGCGAAGTAAGTGTTTGGAATGTTGCATACACTGTTAGATTCAGTCACTGTACTAGTTGGTTTGATTAACAGTTTTTTCTTGAAAAAAAAGAGTGCCTTACTGCTAGGGTAGAGAAATGTAGACTTGTAAATGACTGTGTTACAACATAAAGAAGCCATGAGTAAAATATTATAAAATGTTATTATAAAATGCACCTATAAAGATCTATCTTCTGAGGAAGGTTGAGGGATGAGTCATTATAGAGAAACTGGAAAAGTGGATAGAGATGTCAACATGGGCTGGAAAGGGCATCAATGTTCATTGGACTATCATCTCAGCTCCAATGAACTGAATTTTAGCATCATTTCCTAGACAAGAAACCATAACCTGAGATGAGGCCCAATGGGAGAAAATGTGACATACCAGAACAGTAGTTATATAACCTGGGACAAATTGCTTAACTTCTCTGGGCCTCAATTAGCTCATCTGTAAAAATGAAGCAGTTGAATTATACTATTTTTAGAAAATGGCTTCCAGCTCTAAATCTTATAAGCCAGGTCCTAGCAAGAAGAGGTCATCACATTAGTCTATGAGCTTTCTATATCAAACCAAAAACAGAAATGGAAATGTTTAACTAGGGTCTTTCTTGAATTCCTTGGGGTCAGAGTATAAAGACATGAGCACTGTCCTAGAAAGAGCTCAGGATTCTATTTCTCATGTATATGTAGTCACCTTGGGTGTTGCCAGGGAGTGGAATTTGGATCTCTGGCACCAGGTGCATCCTTGTATTCCTTCCTTCTTCTTTAGTTACCATAACTATAACCATGTGGATTCATTGGAGGCTGGAGTGAGGTGAGTAGGGCTAGTGGCTATGTGGAAAGGATTAGTGAAGATGGGGCAGGTAAGATGTTGCACAAATTAGTGGAAGTATGAGAACTGGAATCAGCAGTGTTGAACAGCTAGGTGGTGCAGTGGATAGAGTGCCAAGCCTGAAGTCCGGAAGACTCCTCTTCCTGAGTTCAAATCTGGCCTCAGACACTTACTACGTGTGTGACTCTGGACAAGTCACTTCATACTATTTGTGTCAGTTTCATCATCTGTAAAATGAGCTGGAGAGGTAAATGACAAGGCATTCTAGTATCTTTGCCAAGAAAACTCCAAATGGTGTCCAAAAGAGTTGAACATGACTGAGCAACAATAACAACAACAACAACAACAACAACAATATAGTGTAATAAAGATGGGATTACAACGGGGAGAAGAAAGGTTTCTAAATGCCTACTTAAAATATTACAGCTTCTAAAAAGAGAACTCAAAATCAATTAGTGAAAAATGCTTACTATGCGTCAGGGGATAAAAATACAAAAAATCCTTACCCTCAAGTATCTTGTGTTAAAATAAGGAAAGATAACACAGGGGTAGGAAGGTTATGGCTAGGGAAGAATATCTTCTAGGAATGACAGTGTTGACTGATTACTGTCCCCAGAGGCAGAAGTGGAAAGGCAGGGGAAGCAGGGACAAAGAGTATTTGCCTAGCAGCATGTAGCATAAAGATCAATTTGATTTAAATGGACAGTTTTGTAGCAATATAATTTTAATTTATACTTCATAACATTTGTCTATGAGACTTTTATACCCTTCTACATAGTCGATTTTTATAAAGGTTCCATGCACAACTAAGAAATATATACAAAATGTCCCTAAAATAATAGTGCAAATCCATGTATTGTTAAGCATCAATAGTTTAAAAGTTCACTAAAGCTTTGGGAACACCCTGTGTAAACTCCATTTTATCCCCATTCAATAATTGTCATAGATCTATTATATCTAACTTCCATAATATTGTAATTGGGTTCTTAAATTCTTTCATGTTTATCTTTTCACTAGATTTGGCTAGATCTATGACAGGTACATTGAAGTACCTAAGTATTATAGATTTACTGTCTATTTCTTCCTATAATTGCTAGAACCTTTTCTTGTTTGTTTGTTTTTCACAATAAAACATTTTCTTTATGTATTTAGAATACTATGCTATTTGATACATATACATTCGATATTGCTGTTGGTTCATCAACAATGGTACCATTGATCATAAAGTAGTTTATTTATCTTTACTTCCCTGTCCATTTCTCTTGCTATGGTTTCTGCTCTGGCTTGGGCATGAGAGGCCTCCATACTGGGCTGGAAACGGCTTGTCTGGGTGTTGGTCCAGTTCTGTGTTAAATCTGTCTCCTTTTGTGCATCAGGAAGGCTGTGTTAGCTTTGCATTGGGCACTGGTGAGGCCCTGTCTGTTGATGTCATTCAAGTGGAGGCCTCTTGAACACTGTGCTACATGGGCACTCGTTTGGTCCTGTCCCCTGTGATGGTTTGTTGGGACTACCTAGGTGGTGGTCTAGCCTAATCTCTTGTGGTGGCTTAGGCACGGACTGCCTAGGACCTATGATTAACACTGGTCTAGCCCTATCTTTTAGCTGTGGGCCAGAGAAATTTATGTTCTATGCCTACCCTTCTCTTATCTCTGTTCAGAGCTGCCACTGGTTCCCAGTAATCTTCTTGTGCACTCTTGGACTATTTCCTCTTGGTTTTCTTTATCATTGTTACTTCTAGTTCATTTTTGTAGCTTTTTGGGGCATCTGTGGAGAATCTGGACTCTCCTAAGCCCTAGTGTTGCCCTCTTAAGCAGAAGTCTCGATAACTTTGAAGAGTAGTTTTAGTGAGGAATTAAGGTTAGAGCCATTAAAACTTAAGAACTACTTCTTTTTAGTAGTTTTAATCATCCCAAAATACTCATAATCTCTAGGATACATGGAATGAAAATACTTTCCAAATATAGAGATCTGGCAGAGGAGATCAAAACATAGGAACAGGATGAGGTGCGTATTATCCTTGTTGTTCTGTCTGCTACTTTAGACATACTAAGCATGCTTTAATTAAGTTGACAAAGGATTAAATGACATCCTAATAATTCAACTAATAAAAAGCAGTTATTTTATTCACCTATGCTCTCTGGAGCATCCCTCTACCATGCCAGCCACCTTCTCCCACTGTTAAGTTCTTCTAGGTGCTTCCATTTTAGTTAGGGGCTCAGGACAGCCACCTTTCATATATCCCTAGCAAATCTGTTTCTTAGTCTTCAGACTTTGACACCATCCCCTATGAAGGTACTTCTGCCCCCCTTTTCAGTTTCTTTCTATGTGTTTTGTGAGTTGTCTTATACCATCAAAATATACATTTCTTGAGGATAGGGACTGTTTTTTGCTTTGCTGGCATTTGCATACTCAGCCTTTAGCTTAGTTCAATGCCTGGCATATAGTAGGTGCTTAATGAATACTTGCTGTTGGATTGACTGTACAACAGTCCTTAGAAGAACGAATGCAAAAGATTACTAGCAAGATAACTTGTCTTAGGACTGTGTCTAATCACACAAGAGAATTATGCTCTATTCATTCTTTTGTGACTAAAATTTGGAAAGAAAATACTACATCTCTAGGAGACTTCATTTAACATAGATTCCAAAGAGTTGGGAACTCCATTGTAAAATTTCTTACTAGATAACACTGGCAGGTGTTTCAAAAAATTTTCCACTGTATATTTTACTATGTATAAAACTTCAGAAAAGGTTAAGATCAGAAAAAGTTTCTTAACAATTGCCCAGGGCCCCTATTAACCTCTTAGATCCATATATGATAACACCCTGACTCATCAGCTTGACAAATGGGAAATTGCTCCTGAGCTGAAAGAATGTATTTATTTTCAGCATATTTAATGAGTGCGTTTGTTGCTTGCCAGCCGTAGCATCTAAAGCAATTGATTACCATTCTAAAGCCAGCAATTCCTGGGAACATTCTAAATGCAAAATGGCCCCCAAGCCCTTCAGTCCTACATTAAGGCACTGCCATCTTTGAAAAGCTTGAAACTGCTGGCTGTGAGGAAACTCTGAATGAGAACCCTGCGCACCAGAATTGACAGAGGGCAGCAGAAAGCCTCCAAGCTGTCTTCCAGTCAATGCAAAAAGTAATTAATCGCAGCTGCCTGTTTTTGTTGTCGAGCTGGGGAAATGTCACTGCATACAGAAATTTCCAAGAGAATGACAAGGCCTTTCCATAATTTCTCTAGCCTAAACTGAAATGAGATGAGCTCATTGCTGACTGTTTTGGGTAATGGGGTGGGGCAATATTTTTCTGGATAAAATGAGCAGGTTTGGATTTCAAATTCCACACCCATTCTATGTTTCACCTGGGATCAAAGCAGCAATTCCAGCGTGTGGAAAAATAATATTGTAAGGTTCTTCCAAGACACTTTGTGTTTTTCATCAGTCTGGTATTTCTCCAGGTATTTTTGTCAGAAATCTTCTATTAAATTCAATGTGTTCTCCATTGGGACATTGGCAAGGGAAGCAGTCACAGAGGAGAAAAATGTCAAAATGGCAGCTCTGGTAATGGTCTTGGTCTGCCATGATCTGTCATTTTTGTACATAATACATCAAAAGTAAACTCCTAAGTACATGAAAGTTTTCATGTGCTTTGTATAGGAATAAAAAGAGGCAAGTTCTCTGGAATATGGGTGTCTCTGCTTTCAAAATGAAAGCTTGGGACAATGTCAGTGAAAAAGAAATCAGGGCTTTGAGAAATGCTGAGGACATATAATTTAGATAAAATCATGGTGTATGTAATATGTTCACACATATTAGTGCATACATATATGTATATGTAGAAATAGACATGTGTATATGTGCATATAGACATAAAATATTTGATATGCACATATTTGTAAATATGCACATATGTTGTGTGTATATATAATTATATCTTTATGAATATACATAAATAGCTCTGTATATACATAGGTTTATGTACATACATATCTATGTATATACACATAAACTATATATATTTGCATATTTACATATATGTATGTATGCATCTATTTCATGAATATTTATGAAGTTCATTGCAAAGAAGAAATGTATGGGACTATAAGGGAGATCAAGATTGAGTTGAGTCACAAGGAACTTCGTAGCATGTATCTGATTAAAGGGACAAAATAAGGGTTTTCTCTCTTGCTACTGACATACCCTTTTACCTCCCAATATTTGAAAAACAGAGAAAGAAACTTTATTTTGGAAAAACAGAGAAATAGTCACCATGGAAGAAAAACACCTTGGTCATTTATACTAATTATTCATTTTTAAAATTAAACTTTATAAATTATAATTTTTTTTCTCATAAGAACCCTTCAAGTAGGGAGTATAAATATCATTCTTATTTTATTTTATTTTATTTTTTTAGGTAGAATTGTCATTTTTATTATATTAGCTTGGCCTATCCATAAGCAACTGATGTTTTTCAATTTTATTTTAAATTTGGCATTTTTATTTGATCCCGGTTACATATAAAAGGCAATTTTTAACATTTATTTTTAAAACTGAGTTTCAAATTCTCTCCCTTCTTCCCTCCCCACCCCCTTCATTGAGAAGGTAAGCAATTCAATATAGTTTATACATGTGAAGTCATGTAAAACACTTCCATAATAGTCATGATATGAAAGACTAACTATATTTCCCTCCATACTATCCTGCCCCCCCATTTATTCTATTCTCTCCTTTCACCCTCTCCCTCTTCAACAGTGTTTTGATTCTGACTACTTCTTCCCCCAATCAGCCCTCCCTTCTATCACCACCCTCTTTCTCTTATTCCCTTTCCTGCGACTTTCCTGTAGAGTAAGATAGATTTCTGTATCCAATTGAGTGTGTATTTTATTCCCTCTTTAAGCCAATTCTGATTAGAGGAAGGTTCACTCATTCCCTCTCACATCCCCCCTCTTCCCCTCTACTGTAAAAGCTTTTTCTTGCCTCTTTTATGTGAGATAATTTACTCTATCCTACCTCTCCCTTTCTCTTTCTCTCAATACATTCCTCTCTCGCCCCTTAATTTTATTTTTTAGATGCCATCCCTTCATATACAACTCACACCTGTGCCCTATGTCTATATATACTCCTTCTAGCTACCCTAACACTGAGAAAGGTCTTATGAGTTACAAATATCATTTTCCATGTAGGAATATAAACAATTTAACTTTAATAAGTCCCTTAAAATTTCTCTTTCTTGATTACTTTTTCATGCTTCTCTTGAGTCATATATTTGAAAGTCCGAAATATCATATTTCAAACCCTCTTATCCTTTAATGTAGAAGCTGCTAAATCTTGTGCTATACTAATTGTGGTTCCATAGTACTTGAATTGTTTCTTTCTGTCTGCTTGCAATATTTTCTCCTTGACCTGGGAACTCTGGAATTTGACTATAATATTCCTAGGAGTTTTCATTTTGAGATCTCTTTCAGGAGGAGATTAGTGAATTCTTTCAATTTCTATTTTGCCATCTGGTTCTAGAATATCAGGGCAGTTTTCCTTGATAATTTCTTGAAAGATGATGTCTAGCCTCTTTGGTTTTTTTTTTTTTTTTTTGATCATGGCTTTCAGGTAGTCCAATAATTTTAAATTATCTCTCCTGGATCTATTTTCCAGGTCAGCTATTTTTCCAATGAGATATTTCACATTGTCTTCTGTTTTTCATTATTCTAGTTTTGTTTTATAATTTCTTGATTTCTTATAGAATCATTTGCTCCCATTTGTTTCATTCTAATTTTTAAGGAGTTATTTTTCATCAGTGAGCTTTTGGACCTCCTTTTCCATTTGGTCAGTTCTGCTTTTGAAGGCATTTTTCTCATCATTGGCTTTTTGGACTTCTTTTGCCATTTGGTCTAGTCTATTTTTAAGGTGTTTTTTTCTTCAGTGTTTTTTGGGTCTCCTTTAGCAAGCCATTGACTTGTATTTTTACGATTTTCTTGCATCACTCTCATTTCTCTTCCCAATTTTTCTCTACTTCTCTTATTTGATTTTCAACATCCTTTTTGAGCTTTTCCATGGCCTGAGACCAATTCATATTTTTCTTGGAGGCCTTGGATGCAGGAGGTTTGACTTTGTTGTCTTCTTCTGAGTGTATGTTTTGATCTTCCTTGTCACTAAAGTAAGTTTCTATAGTCAGAGGTTTTTTTTTTTTGTTGTTGTTTTTTTTTTACATTGTTTGATTATTTTCCAAGCCTGTTACTCGACTTTTTAATTCTTGGTTAAGGTAGGGTTCTGTTTCTAGTGTGGATGGCAAACTTTCCCAAGCTTCAGGGGTTTTGTGGTGCTGTTTTTAGAGATACATCTAGGGACTTGTAAGTTTTCAGTTCTTCCAAGGTGGTATGATCTAAGGAGAGGTGTTTACTCCTTTCCTGGCCTGTACTCTGGTCTGTGAGTGACCACAAGCACTCTTTTCTGCCCTGAAACTGTGAGAAGGGTCCCTTCTCCACTACTGCCACAATGCTGCTATTCCAGTGCTCTTCCTTGCCCCAGGACTGCCACCAGAACTGTGACTCAGATCCAATTATAGGCAAAGCAACAGAGTCCTACCTCATTGCCAGCAAAAAGACCCCTGTAATCTTCTTCTGATGAGTTGTTCAATTGCCTTACTGTCTGTGGGCTGAAAGCTCCAGAAGCAGCCACTGTTGCTGCCCTGAGGCTGTGCTGGGGTCAGGACTGGATTGCGCTCCTCTCTCATCCAGGTCCAACAGACCTTTCCTACTGACTTTATAAGTTATCTTTGGTGTTTGTGGGCTGAGAAGTCTGGAAAACTGCTTCCAGTGAATCAGTCCCCTCAGGTCTGCTCTGGGTTTGCTGAAGCCCAGTCTGTGCTGGACAGCACTTTTCTCTCAGCCTGGTGCAACAGATCTTTACCGTGGACCTTCCAGGTTGTCTTGGGCTAGAAATTTGTTTCACTCTGTCTTTTTTTGGGTTCTGCTGCTCTAGAATTTGGTTAGAGTCATTTTTAACAGTATTTGGAGAAGTTCAGGGGAGAGCTCAGGTGACTTCCTGCCTTTACTCTACCTTCTTGGCTCTGTTCCTTTTCCATTCTTATTTTACAACTTAGGAAACTGAAGCTCAGTGGGGTTAAGTGTCTTTCTCACTGTCATGCAGATAATAAGTGACAGACCCAGGACTGTGAGCCAATTCTTAAGACTCAAAAAACAATGATTTTTGACTTTTTTTTTTAGCCACTATTGACCTTCTTTACTCTGC
Source organism: Vombatus ursinus (assembly GCF_900497805.2). Lineage (NCBI taxonomy): Eukaryota > Metazoa > Chordata > Mammalia > Diprotodontia > Vombatidae > Vombatus > Vombatus ursinus. The sequence goes on from NW_020954672.1 coordinate 5,692,130, forward strand.
AGTCATATGATTTGAGGTCTGTTTATTCTATCTTAGCACATTTATAAAGAGTGCAGCCTCTCTCCCCCATTTTATACTACAATATAAAGCAATATAAGCCCCAGGGGTTAGTGGACACTCACGGTCAGTCAGTCTATAATCCTGACCAGCTCCTTAATGAGCTTCATATATTCTTTGACATGGCCCAAAACAGGTCAAAGGAGGACCTACATGTCTATTATAGCATATATTATTGCTATAACCTTTCCTTTTATATCAATTAATTATAGATAGGTAAGAAGAGAGGCCTTGAAGTTGGGGAATGGTGGAATACAGTGTGCTATATGATTATAATTGACTACTGTCGTGCCACAAGAAACAACAATAATAATAGCTAACATTTATTTATCTAACTCTTCTATGTTCCAGGCAATGGATACAAAGAATTCAGGGAAATTTGGGAAGACTATGAAAGGATGCAAAGTGAAGCAGGCAGCACCAAGAGAATAATTTATATAAGGATCACAATAACATAAGGAAAATGACGCTGAAAGTCATGGATCCTCTGATCAAGGCAAAAAGTAACTATGAATTTAGAGAACTGACAGTAAACTATTCTTCCCTCTTCTGGGCTAAGAGATAGGGGGTGAGATGTGAATGCTTGTGACCGATGTTTTGATCTGTTTTGCTTAGATATATTGCTTTGTTGAAACAATGGTGTCCATTGGTGATAGTGGTGATGACAGTAGTGATTAGAGTCATTTTTTACAGGTATTTGGAGGGGTTTGGGGGAGAGCTCAAGCAAGTCACTGCTTTCACTCTGCCATCTTGGCTCCACCCCCCACGACAGTAGTGATTAAGGAGGGGAGAGTCATAAAAAAGTGACAACAACATAAAAAATACATCAATATATTTGTTTGTTTTTAAAATCCAAGAAACATCACAAACTATCACTAAATTAGATGACAGATGATAGATAGATAGATAGATGGATGGATGGATAGATGGATAGATAGATGACAGACAAAATTTACAAAACACTTAATGTATGCAAGACACTCCGCGAAACATTGGAGATAACAAGTATAAGCAAGCAAGATACTCCCTGTCCTCAAGGAGCTTACATTCTTATGGGGGAAAGACAACACATAAAGAGGGGCTAGAAGTGAGAGGGCAAGGAACAGTGGGCAGGGGCATGGTATGGAAGGGGCATGGTAGGAAGTAAGATGGAGGCCAGGATCATAGCAGGGTAAGAACATCAATCAGGGTTCAGGGTGGTCACTGCCTTATAGTTTGCTTTCAACCCAAGGAGATAGAACTACAGAACAAGGAAACACATTCATCCAAAGTGGTTGTTTCTTAGAGGCTTTAACTTTCCACCTTTGTTACTTTGTTTTAACTTTCCCCATATTTTGTTCCTCTGGATGCTGCAAAGAAGCAAGAAGGTAGGAAAGGAGGAAGAAAGACTTTGGGGAAGTAGGCAATTTGGATTAAAACTGGAGAAAGACAGAAACCAAATCCTCAGGTAGCTTAGTTTGCAAAGGTAGAAATCCTGTTTGAGGTTCTAATAGGCAAGCATTTTTTGCCTTAGTTTTTGACATGCCTTTCCTTGCTTATCTCATAGTCATATGGCAAGGGGGTCAGATTACCCCCTCACAAGGCTTCTTCCTTTACCACACTCAGCAGATGGTGTTGGCTAACTGTACTGAGAAAGGAGAATAAAAGTTTAACTTTTCTTTTTCTAGCTACACCTGAATTCTAAGGTTTTTTTTTTTTTATTTGGTTTGGGTTGAGGCAGAAGGGAGATCTGAGTAGGACCAAGTATGACAGCTCCTTTCCCACTTTTAGTCTTGGGTTTTGGTCACCTAGTAATGGAAAACATTAGCGACTTATGGCCTTGGGAATAGAGGCTAATTTTTAATCTGTCTTTATCATTTCCTTTCTACTAGGTATGGTTCTGGTAGTCAGTATCACTGCTTTCTTTTTCTTTCCCTTCCAGGCCTAGCAGGACAGTAAATTAGAGAGTATGGTCTATCAATTAGCATCTATTAAGCACCTACTCCAAGTCAGGTATTATGCTAAGAACTGGGGATAAAAAAAGTTTCTGTTCTCAAGGAAATCACACTTTAATGAGCGAGAACACATGCAAACAACTAGATATGAACAAGATATATACAAGATAAATTGAGGGTCACCTCAGGGGAAAGTATGAAAATTTAAAGACTGGAGAAACCTTTTTGAAGGCAGTGGAATTTTAGCTTGAGACTTGAAAAAAATCCTGTGAAGCTGGGGGATAGAGATGAGGAGGAAGAATATTCTAGTCATGGGGGGAAGACAGTGAAAATGCCCTGAGTTGAGAGCTGGAGTGTCATGAGTGATAAATATCAAGGATGCTGGTGTCAATGTTTCATAAAGTACATGAAAGGGAGTAAGGTATAAAAAGATTGGAAAGGTGGGAAGGGGCAAAGTTATAAAAAGCTTTGAAGGTGAAACAGAGGATTTTATATTTGATCGTGCATGTATTAGAGAGTCACTGGAGTTTATTGAATAGGAGGGTGACATGGTCATGTCTGTGTTTTAAGAATAATTTGATAGATGAGTAAAAGATAGATCTGAGTAGGGAGAGACTTGAAGCAGGCAGACCAACCAGAGGCCTCCTGAAATAATCCAGAAAGGAGATGATGAGGAACTGCCTCAGGGTGGTGACAATATCATATGAGAGAAGAGGACATATCCTAGAGATGTAATGAAGATAGAAATGGAAGGATTTGATCACTGACTGGTTGTGGGGGGTAAGAAGGAATGAGCATTTGAGGATGATACCTACAATGTGAGTCTGGGTCACTGATATAATGGTGGTACCTTGGGAATATGGAATAATAATAGGGAAATAGTAATAGAAACAGTAATAGGGAAGCTAGGAAGAAGGGATGGTTTTCAAGGAAAAATAATGAGTTCTGTTTTGAATGTTGAGCTTAAAATATCTACAAGACAGCCAGCTCAAGATGGTTAAAATGCAGCTGAATTTAGAGTTTAGAGGACCTGAGTTCACATTCTAGCAAATTGCATAACTTTTCTCAGATATAGTTTTCTTTTCTACAAAATGAGAAGGCTAGACTAAAAAATCTTTAATGTTCATTCCAGAGTTAAATGTATGACCTTGAGATTGTCAGAACCACACAGAACTTCCTTCTCTGTCCTTTCCTCTCAGGGGGCCTTTTCCAATTTTTATCAAGTAGGATTCCACTTAATCCACCAGGTCAAGTTTCCATGTATGGTGTAAAAAAAATCTTCTCCTTTTTGTGCAGTGCTTTGATTCCTTCTTCCCTTTCCACCCAGTGTTGTTTGCCCTTCACTCCTATTTTGAGATCACACTACACTTCTGGTCAAAATAACAACCCTGATGTAATGTGTCTTCCTGTTGATCCAGGTGAGGTACTCGGGTTATATTTGACTTCTTCCCCTAGAGAAAGAGGAAAATAAACAGAGAGATATAGTAATGGTGATTAATATAGAAGTGTAGCCATTTATGACCAAGCAATTGTGCCAATCTGCATGTATATCTTCATCTAGTTACTCTTGATTACTATATTCAACCATGCCTGGGGTCAGTTTTGACTAGATTGCTGCATTTATAAAGGATGCACCCTTTCCCTTTTACTGTCTATTATAAAATAGTATAAATCCCAGGGGCAAGGGGTCACTCATGGTCAGTCTGTAATCTTGGCATCACTGGCCAGTTGAGATTCATGTGTTCTTTGACATTGTACAAACAAGCCAAAAGGAGACCCAGTTGTCTGTGCCAGATGCCTGGCACACATGACTCTTACAGCCTTTCCTTTTATATCAATTGATTCTAAATGGATAAGTTCCATGGGAGGGTAGACTGTGTATCTCTTCCTTGAATCTGCCTTCAAACTGGTGCACTTTGGGAGGAAGGTTAAGTGGGCCATGGATGAATACCCAAACAGAAAGTTGTGTGACTGTACCTGATCGGTAACTAGTCACTTAATACATGACATATTACTAATCTTGCCTACTGATGCATCTGTCTCAGGAGCTCTGATTGATGTCAGAATAGGTATTAGCTAATAAAACTTCAATAGTTGAGCCTAAGCATCATAGCTTCATACTAAAACCTATCTCCTGACACCCACTCTTACATTCCCATCTTCACTGTCATGCCTACATATCTCTCAGGTTTCTTGGTGGTATCCATGAGCGTTTACTCATCCGAATTTATCTGTAGAGAGTATTTGTGGTATCTAAGACCATACTGGTGAATCCTGTGGGAACTGGTATACCTGAAAAAGTTTCTTTGGTCATTAGATTTATTTATGACAGTCAAAGAGTTTTAATTCATCAGAAATAGCCCTGACCCAATGGAAGCCCTTCTATCCTTCCAAAAGAGCAGAATTCAAGTTGGTGTTGAGGTAATAAGAAGAATGGCAGTCAAGGGGCAGCTAGGTGGCACAGTGGATAGAGTTCCAGCCCTGGAGTCAGGAAGACCTGAGTTCAAATCCAGCCTCAGACACTTGACACTAGCTGTGTGAGCCTTGGCAAGTCACTTAATCCCAACTGCCTCACTAAAAAAAAAAACAAAAAAAAAACAAACAAACAAAAAAAAAAACCACCAACAACAAAAAGAATAGAGGTTCCACTTCTGGGAGCCAAGATGGAGGAGTAAGAAATAAGTTGCTGTCATCCTCCCTTATTGACCTCTGAAAGCCCAGAAAATATCGCCCCAGGAAAAACCTTGGAACAGCTAAATCAGCAGAAAGATGGAGTACAACAGTTTTGTAACCCAGGAAGCTTGGGGGATTAATGGGAATGGCCCCTCTTGCTCTGGGAGCAGGAGAGCAATACAAAATGGGAGGCATCCCAGCAAGCTAGCTGAAAGTCCCACCTCAGCATACCAGGGGGAGATCCTGAACCCCAGGGTGGTGGAGCAGGCAAGCACCAACACTAAGACCCCCAAGTGCCTCAGTACAGTACAGGCAGGGACACTGGTGGAAACTACCTTGGAAAACCATATGTACCATGACATTCTCTGGCAGCCAAGTCTCCCAGTGCCTCAGCAAAACTCTGGAAAGCACAACTCCAAGAAGTAAAGCTTTAGTCTGAGAGACATCCTGCAACAGTGAAACATCCCTGTGCAAGGCCCTGCTGAGCAGGAGTCAAAGAAAGGAGTGCAAGGCCTGGATGAGTGGGCAACCTCCAAGGGCCAGACTCCCCACCCCTACCCCTAGAGCTACAGTGTTGCTGATTTTAGCACAACACCAGTAAGTTGCCAGAACCCTACAATTTCCAACTGCCAGTAAATGAGGCCCCAGTACACAAAGTCAGTGACCAGGTTCTGGGCTCCCAGGAATTCCCAAGAATCTTGGGTCAGTGTCACCTGCTCCCCAGCAAGAAAGTTCATTTTTTTAAAGGTCAGGAAATAAGCAAACACTGTGAGTGAAAAGGAATGTACAATGACCATAGATTCTTATTATGGGGACAGGGAAGATCAAGGCAAAAATTCAGAAGAGGACAATATTGTCAACATACCCACATCCAAAATCTCAAAAGGGAATATGATATGGTCTGAAGCCCAAAAAGCCCTCTTGGAAGAGCTCAGGAAGGATTTTTAAAAATTAATTCATTTTGAATTATCAAGTCACTTCCATAAGCTTTTGAGTTTTAAATTTCTCTGCTCCTCCCTCTCCACCTCCCTCCCCAAGACAGTATGCAATCTGATATAGGTTATACATATACATTCCTATTAAATGTATTTTCACATTAGTGATGTTTTAAGTAAGAATTAGAACCAATAGGAGGAACCACCAGAAAGAGGAAACAAAACACAGCAGAAGAAAAAAAAATTAGCAAATAGTATGCTTCAATCTGCATTCAAGCTCCACAGTCCTTTCTTTGGATATGGATAGCATTTTATATCATGAGGCCTTTGGAGATGTCTTAGATCCTCATATTGCTGAGAAGGGTTAAGTCTATTAATATTAGTCATCACACGATGTGGTTGTTATTGTGTACAAAGTACTCTTGGTTATGCTTATTTCACTCAGCATCAGATCATGCAAGTCTTTCTAGGTTTTTCTGAAGTCAGCCTGTTCATTATTTCTTATAGCACAATAGTATTCCATTACATTAATATACCACAATTGTTCTGCCATTCCCCAATTGATGGGCATCCTCTCAATTTCCAATTCTTTGCCACCACAAAAAGAACTGCTATAAATATTTTTGTACCCGTGGGTCCTTTTTCCATTTGTATGATTTCTTTTGGATACAGCCCTAGAAGTGCTATTGCTGGGTCAAACAGTATGCACATTTTTATAGCCCTTTGGGCATAGTTCCAAATTGCTCTCCAAAACAGTTGGATCATTTCACAACTCCACCAACAATGCATTAGTGTTCCAATTTTCCCACATCTTCTTCAACAGTTATCCTTTTGCTGTTTTGTCATGTTGCCAATTTGATAGGTTAAAGAAGGATTTTAAAAGTCAAACAAGAGAGGTAGAAGAAAAATTGGGAAAAGAAATGAGAAGTATGCAAGAGGGATTCAATAGCTTGGAAAAAGAGGGACAAAAATTAACTGTAGAAATCAAGTCCTTAAAAATACAATTGGACAAATGTGAAAAAAGTACACTGAAGAAAACAACTCTTTAAAAAGCAGAATTGGCCAAATGGAAAAGGAGGCACAAAATCTAATAGAAGAAAACAATTCATTAAAAATTAGAATTGCGTAAGTGGAAGCTAATGACTCTATGGGAGAGGAAGAATCAGTCAAATAGAAACAAAAGAATGAAACAAATAGGTAAAAACATAAAATACCTCATTGGCAAAAACAAAACAAAACAAAACAAAAACTGACCTGGAAAATAGATCCAGGAGAGATAATTTAAAGATTATTGGTCTAACTGAAAACCATGATGAAAAAAAGAGCCAGGAAATAATCAAGGAAAATGGCCCTGGGGTTCTAGAATAAGAGGGCAAAATAGAGATCGAATGAGTCCACCGATCACCTCCTGAAAGAGATCCCAAATTGAAAACACCAAGGAATATAGTAGCCAAATTCTAAAATAACCAATCAAAGAGAAAATATTGCAAGGAGCAAGAAAGAAACAATTTAAGCATCATGGAACCACGGTCAGGATTACACAGGACCTTGCAACTTCTACATTAAAAGATTGTAGGGCATGGAATATGATATTCTGTATGGCAAAGGAGGTTGGGTTACAACCAAGGATCAACTACCCAGTGAAAATGAGCATAATCTTTCAAGGGAGGAGATGGATATTCAATGAAATAGGTGACTTTCAAACCTTCCTGATGAAAAGACCAGTGCTCAACAGAAAATTTGGTCTTCAAATACAAGACTCAAGAGAGACATAAAAATGTAAACAAGACAGAAAACAACAGCAATAACAACATACTATTAATAAAGGCAAATTGTTTATATCCCTGCAAGGGAAGATGACACTTGTAACTCTTGAGATCTGTATTGTTATTATACCATTTAAAAGGGGTATACATAGACAGAGAGTGTGGTTATAAGTTGACTTTGATATAATGATAAAAAATCTAATTAAGTGGGTTAAATGGATCTAAGTAAGTGGGTTAAATGGATCTAATTAAGGGATTGTATTGGGAGAAAAAAAGGAGGAGGCAGACAAAAGTAAATTATATTACAGGAAGAGGCACAAAAACCTATTATAGTAGAGGGATAGAAGAGTGGAAGGTGAGTATTGTTTGAACCTTACTCTCATCAGAGTTGGCTCAAGGAGGAAATAACATGAACAGTTAGGTATAGAAATCTAACTTGCCCTATAGTCAGTAGGAGGGAAGAGGGGAAAGAAAAGAGAGGGCGATAGAAGGGAGGGAAGAAGTAGTAAGGGTAAAGGAAAAGAAGAGGGAGAGGGCTAATAGAAGGGAGGGCAGACTGAGGGAGGTGTTGCTCAAAAACAAAACACTAGTGAGGAGGGAAAAGGAGAAAGGAGAAAGAAAAGCATAAACGGGGGAAATAAGATGGAGAGAAAGATGTAGATTGTAATCATAACTGTGAATGTGAATGGGCTGAACTCTCCCATTTTGGAAAGCAATTTGGAACTATGCCCAAAGGGCTGTAAAAATGTGTATAGCCTTTGACCTAGCAATAGCACTTCTAGGGCTGTATCCCAAAGAGATCATAAACATGGGGAAAAGGACCCACATGTACAAAAATAGCTCTTTCTGTAGTGGCAAAGAATTGGAAATTGAGGGGATGTCCATCAGTTGGGGAATGACTGAACAAGTTATGGCATATGAATGTAATGGAATACTATTGTGCTATAAGAAATGATGAGCAGGCAGACTTCAGAAAAACCTGGAAAGACTTGTATGGTCTGATGCTGAGCAAAATGAGCAGAACCAGGAGAACATTGTACACAGTAAAAGTCTCATGTGGAAAATACTATCCATATCTAGAGAAAGAACTATGGAGTTTGAATGCAGATCAAAGCATACTATTTGCTCTTTTTTTCTTCTGTTTTGTTTTGTTTGCACTTTCTTGTGGTTCCTCCTATTGGTTCTAATTCTTCCTTACAACATGACTAATGTGAAAATATGTTTAATAGGAATGTATATGTAGAGTCTATATCAGATTGCATTCTGTCTTTGGGAGGGAGGTGGGAAAGGAGCAGAAGAAGAATTTAAAACTCAAAAACTTTTCTAGGCCAGTTGTTTTTCCAATCAAATATTTCATATTTTCTTCCAGTTTTCATTCTTTAGATTTTTTTGTTTTGTTTTTGTTTTTCCTTTTACTATTTTATTTATTATTTTATTTTTCTCCAATTACTTGTAAAAACAAATTTTAACATTTGTTTTTAAAACTTTGGCTTCCAAATTCTCTCCCTTCCTCCCTCCTCACCTCCCCTCATTGAGAATGTGAGCAATTTGATATGTTATACACGTGTAGTCATGCAAAATATTTCACAAAACATTTCCTTTCATGTTATGAAAGAAAACAGAGCAAAACAAACAAACAAAAAAAACAAAAACAAAAAAAACAAGCCTCAAGAAAAATAAAGTAAAAAAAGTGCTTCAATCTGTATTCAGACACCATCAGTTCTTCCTCTGGGGATGGATAGCATTTTTCATCATAAAGCCTTCAGAGTTGTCTTGAATCATTGCATTGCTGAGAATAGCTGAGTAATTCACAACCAATCATCTTACAACATTGCTGTTACTTTGTACACAGTACATTTCGCTTTGCATCAGCTCATGTAAGTTTTTCCAGGTTTTTCGGGAAGCATCCTACTCATCATTTCTTATAGTACAATAGTATTACATCAAAATGACATATCACAATTTGTTCAGTCATTCCCCAATTAATGGGCATCACTTCAATTTCCAATTCTTTTTCCAGAAAAGAACTGCTATAAATATTTCTGTACATTAAGCCCTTTTCCTTTTATTTTATCTCTTTTGGGATGCAGACCTAGTAGTAGTATTGCTAGGTCAAAGGGTATACATGATTTTATAGCCCTTTGAGCATAGTTCCAAATTACTCTACAGAATAGTTGAATCAGTTCACAACTCCACCACCTCCCCTCCAACATTGGTCATTTTCCTTTTCTGTCCTATTAGCTAATTTAACAGGTATGAGGTAGTACCTCAGAATCATTTTAATTTGTATTTCTCCAATCAACAGTGAGTTAGAACATTTTTATATGGATATAGATAGTTTTGATTACTTTTGATAACTGAAAACTGTTCATATCTTTTGATCACTTATCAATTGGGGAATGGCTCTTATTTTTATACATTTCACTCAGTTATCTATGTGTTTGAGAAATGAGGCCTTTATTAGATAAATTTGCTTTAAAATTTTTTTTTCACAATTACTATTACTAACTGTATCTCCCTCCATCTTATTCCCCACCATTTATCCTATTCTCTCTCTCCTTTCACCCTGTCCTTCCTCAAAAGTGTTTTGTTTTTGACTACTTCTTCTCCCAATCAGCACTCCTTTCTATCACTTCCCCTTCCCTTAGCCCCTTCCCCTTCTTTAGCCCCTACTTTCTTTCTAATCCTAGCTCCTTTGTCCTCTGAAATATCATATTCCAAGCCCTCAGATCCTTTAACTTAGAAGTTGCTAAATCTTGTGTTATCCTGACTGTGACTCCACCATATTTGAATTGTTTCTTTCTGGCTTCTTGCAATATTTCCTTCTTGACCTGGGAGTTTTGGAATTTAGCTATAATATTCCTGGGAGTTTTCATTTTGGGATGTCTTTCAGGTGGTGATTGGTAGATTCTTTCAATTTCTACTTTACCCTCTGGTTATAGAATATAAGGGAAGTTTTCCTTGATAATTTCTTGAAAGATGATGTCTGGACTCTTTTTTTGATCATGGCTTTCAGGTAGTCCAATAATTTTTACATGATGACTATTGGATCTCTTTTCCACGTTGGTTGTTTTTTCCAATGAGATATTTCACATTGTCTTCTATTTTTTCTATTTTTTTTATTGCTTCTTAATTTCTCATAAAGTCATTAACTTTCATTTGCTCCATTTCAATGTTTAAGAAATTATTTTCTTCATTGAGATTTTGTACTTCCTTTTCCATTTGGCCAATTCTACGTTTTAAGGGTTTTTTTTTCCTTCAATAAATTTTTGTGCCTCTTTTTCCATTTGACCAGTTCTGCTTTTTTAAAAAAATATTCTTTTTTATTAATTTATTTATTTTAAATTTTCAACATTCACTTCCACAAGCTTTTGAGTTCCCAATTTTCTTCCCATTTCACCCCTCCCCCACCCCAAGATGGGATGCATTCTGAATACCCCTTCTCCTAATCTGCCCTCCCTTCTATCACCCTCCCCTTCTCTTATCCCCTTTCCCTTCTATTTTTCTGTAGGATAGGATAGATTTCTATGCCCTATTGCCTGTATATCTCAGTCCCAGCTGGGCCCAGTTCAGGCACCATATAATCCAGTGTGGTGTGACAGACAGAGTCATTATGACATTGTGCATTTACAAGTCCAATGACCAGCTGGACAACTGCACCAGGTGTTAGGCGATTCATTCTGGAGTTAATTGGGAGGGATATGGTACTTCAAGACAGGTCTTTACATCATACTCCATAGCTGAAGGGCTGGGGGGGGCAAAGGTGTGGTACTGTAAAGAATGGGAAAAGAGGGTCTACTTTGTAGAGCAAATGAGGGCCACAATCAGGCCATACAGTCCAAGCACCTCAGTGAAGATTAGAATTTTGTCATCCCCACAAAAAGTCGGGGCTGCTGTGCTTTCCCCTGAACATCAGCATCACCTACAGTGCCAGTGGCAAAACCAGCTGCCAGCCCACTTAGGCCCATGCTGAGACCTGCTCCCAGCTGAAGGAAACTCTTGGACAGGGTGATTCCCAGTGTCAGATAGCTGACAATGAGAATGGCCACCACCAGATCATAGATAGTGATGATATCAGCCATGATGGTGGGGCTGATTGACTTTGTAATCAGTTCATGTCGCATGACTGACATGACTGCAATACCTGTGCCATTTTTTGCTGTGCCATAAGCCACTTTAAGAGGGCTGAAGACTGTGGCAGCCGAGGCTCACATGATGGTGAAGAAGGATCTGTATTTGGTACTCTCAAACATGTCTGTGCAGGGTACCAGTTTTTCCATTTGGTCAATTCTGCTTTTTTAGGAATTCTTTTCTTCAGTGAATTTTTGAACCTCTTTTCCACTTGGCCTATTTTACTTTTAAATAAGTTCTTTTTTTTTTTGATGGATTTTTGTGTCTCCTTTACCATTAGGCCAATGTTGTTTTATGATGTTATTTTCTTCAGTATTTTTTTTGTGCCTCTTTTATCAAGCTGTTGATCTTCTTTTCATAATTTTCTTTCATCACTCTCATTTCTTTTCCCAATTTTTTTTCTACCACTCTTATCTCTGTCTTAACTCTTCTAGGAATTCTTGCTGGCTTTGAGTCCAGATAGAATTTTTCTCTAAGGCTTTGCTTGTAGCTGTTTCACATTGTTATCTTCTTCTAAGTTTGTGTCTTGTTCTTCTCTGCTACTATAATAGGTTTCATGGTCAAGTTCTTCTTTGTTGTTTGCTTATTTTTCAAGCCTATTTCTTAATTTTGAACTTTATGTTAAAGTTGGGCTCTGCTCACCTAGGGGTAGAGATGTACCATCTCAAGCTTGAAGCTTTTTTTGTCTTGCTTTTTCAGTTCTGGGAGCCTGCAGTTTTTCTATCCTTACAAGGTAGTAATATCTTGCTCTTCTAGTTGTTCTCTGGTCTTTACCAAAGAATGGCCTCTCTCCCCTTTAACTGCAACTGCTACCACCCCTTTTGGCTCCAGAACTGTGATCAGGGCCTTTGCTCCCTTTTGACTGATCACAAGAATTCCTATCCACTGAGAAACTGTGACCCAGGATATTTTATGGGCAATAGAATTGCCATTCAGTTCCAGCTACACCCAGTGCCCACAGGGTCCCCTGTAATGTCTTTATGACCAGTTGTCTGACCCCTTACCATCTCTGGGCTGAGAGTTCCTAAAGCTGCTGCTGTTCTCTGGCCTTTACCTCACTCTTCCCTTCCCTCAGTGTTACAGATCTCTCCTTCAGACCTCCTAAGTTGTCTTAGGCTAGAAAAATGTCTCCCTCTGATCTTTTGTTGACTCTACCACTCTAACATTTGTTTTAGGTGTTATTTTAAATTCGTTTGGAGAGGAATGTTGGGAGAGTTCAGCTGGGTCCTGACCTGTACTCTGCCATCTTGATTCCATCCATCAAACCCCAGAACTTAAAACTCTTTAAGAAGTGATCTTTGTCCTCTTCTTTTTGAAGTCATTATTGCCATAAAGAAAAATTGTTTATTTTCCAGATAAGGAAACTAAGACCCAGAGAAATTGACATGGCTTGTTTAAGATTACATAGGAAGGAAGTGAAAGAGGGAGGATGTGAATTCAGTTTCTCGGACTCTGTATCCATTTCTCTTTCCCACTGTACCACACTACCTTCTATGTGGTTCAAGTGGAATAAGCAGTGGACTAGATAATGATTTGAGTTTCACATTTAGCAAAGTGGTATACTGAGTGAGAGATCAAGTTGTTACAGGGATTGATCCATCTCTAGTAGCTCCCACATTAGCAGGTAATAAACAGCAGTTTGATGTTTCAGTAATCAGTCATTCGTGATTTTATGAAATCTTATAAGTGCTTAGCAGAGATCCAGCTTTCTCCTTTTTCTCTCTGTTGTTCTCTGCTTTTTTCAAAAACTACCAGGATTGACACCCAAAGTCACATCACCATTTTGGTAGCAAGGGAGTTACTTATTTTCCTATTTCCTCTGACATTTATGTTTCCTCTTGTGCTCCTTCTCCTCATCTCCTGAAATAGGACATGTTCAGTGATATGAGATATGTTGTCTGACAATGTAATCAATAGAGCAGAAACCTGGTTCAAGCCTCTCTGGGACCTATGTCTCATATTCATAAAAGTAGTTATTACTTTGGGTGCTGCTAGCCTGCAGAGCTTTTCAATTTTTTATTAATTATATCTCTGTTGCCCTAAATAGCAAAGTACAATTGTTTTATGAGTTTCCACATTTCCCCAAATCAAATAGCCTTACTAGCTCTGAATGAGTAAAAAAAAAAAATCACAAAAACAATTGTTGTTTGTCTCATACAATTAAATTTCTTGTATTAGTCTCAGAGGTAATGTTTTAAGGAGAGACAGGGTATTGATCTTAATGGTTGTGCTGTTTGTTGAAAGAGGAGTTTATTTTGTGGGAAAACAAAATTTTGATAAGATAAATGCTGAACTAGGATGGAAATTCAGAGACGTGAGTTCTTGTCTAATTTATTTTCTGATGGTTTCCTGAGAAATTTTGAGTTAATACACATAACTGTTTTGCTCTTTGGTTTTCTTTTCTTCATATGAAGATAATTGTACTCATTTATTGCTCTCCCCTACTCATATAATAAACGTAACTCAAGACATAAAAAGCCAATTTTACTTGCTTTCCTGTTATTTGTTCAACCAGCAATTTGAAAGACAGTGTTGCATAATAGGTAGGGTGCTGGACCTGGGCTCAACAAAGCCTGAATTCAAATACTGCCTCTAATTCTTCATGATCCAAGCAACATTAAGATTATTCTGGAGTCTTGACACATTTACGAACCTGCCAAGGAAATTGCATGGTAACACCATAGTCCATGTTTCCATGACTTCCCCCCTCCCAGATTCCATTTTCACAAGGTTGCTGAGCTGTAATTCTTTATTTACAACTTTGAAAGGGAGATTGTATTTGTTTGCTTGGGTTTTGTAAAATAATCGTATAATCTCATGTAAGCCAGTTCCTCCAGGAAGGGATTGTTGGCTTTCTTATTTTTTGCAAGACATTCTTTGCTCCAACAGCTTCCCTATCACATTTCTTCTATGTTTTTAAAAAAGATTTTTTTTGTCCAGATTGAGCCTTCATTCTGTTCACTGTTATCTTGTAATAGCTACTCTATGATGGAAAGAAGACTGCACTTAAAAGCAACAGAGTCTTGGACTCAAGTCCTACCTTCAAGTTGCTAGCTATATGTTTATGGGCAAGTCACATTATCTCTCCCAGCCTCAGTTGCCTCATCTGTAAAATATTAATAAACATATGATACCTGCCTCATTGGGTCTCAAATGAAACACAATATGCAAAGCATTTTGCAAATCTTATTGCACTATATAAATGTTAGTTATTGTTATTACCGAAGCAATTGATAGCTATCAAGCAAGAGTCTTTCTAGCAAATGGACAATTAAGAGACAGAAGACTGCTGACCAGAGACCACAGGGGCAGCCTGCTGTTGCTATTCAGTTCCATTCAACTGACAATTTATTGAGCTTCTACTATATAAAGGTACTATAACTAGATCCCGATTAACATGAATAATAAAGTTCCTGAAGTTGTAGCATGTATTCAAATCTGCACTATCCTAAGCTATAATTCTGCACAATTTGGTAATTGATTCCAGTCTAATGTAAATATGTAGTGTTACCAAAATAGATCAACAGCTGATCTCCAATGTAGTCTTAGTTGCCTAAAGTAGCTAAAAGATAAGTGACTTGCTTATGGTTACACAGGCAGTGTATTCTAGAGTCAGCCTTTGAATCCAGTTTGTGCTCCCTCTCTATCACCTGACCTTATTTCTACCTCATGTACCCATATTGTAAAAATCAAACTGTGTTAAATTCTCTATGCAACCACATTGGTTTCCTGATTCAACTTCCCCTCTTTCCCTTCTAATCACAACCATTTCTCTTTGTGTCTACAGAATTTCATTCTTGAGAAATTGCTATTCCCTGCTGGCTGGCTTTCATAATATTTTACTCATAGGTCAGCCCATGATCCCTTTCTTTGAACCTTTTAAAATAAGCTCTCCAAAGCAATGGTGTATATGTTAAACTATGTTCAACTTTCCTCTTCTTCTTAGCAAACACCATTTGTCACAAACATAAAAACTCAGAAGAAGATAAGCTCCAACTCTTGTGTGGCCAAGTGTCAACACAAATCAAAATATGCAGTTACTATAAATAGGATATTGTTGTAGTTTATTTTTAAATAGAGTTCTGGTTAAATGAATGTTTTAAGAATTTCAGAGTTTCAGGGTTTGGATTTTACAATTGGATTCAAAGAAAATGAGATATTTCTAGAGACATGAAGAAGTTGAGTTTTTGATAGTGATTAGGTTTGGAGGAAAACAGAACAAAAATAAATTATTTATATAGCGTGGATGACAGAATACTAATAGAATACAGTGACAAGTATCATATGAGGAACAAAC
The DNA here is from genome assembly GCF_900497805.2 of Vombatus ursinus. NCBI lineage: Eukaryota > Metazoa > Chordata > Mammalia > Diprotodontia > Vombatidae > Vombatus > Vombatus ursinus. Next base: position 5,707,923 of record NW_020954672.1, read on the forward strand.
AAATTAAAAGTAGCTCAATTAAAGGCAATGCCTTAAAGGAATAACAATGACATTAAAACGAAATTATCTCAAAGTAGTTTTACAGAAAGAAGCTGAATGCTGCTTCAATCAAATATATTTTTAAATTTAAAAAATTGAAATCAATGTTTATTTCCAAGAAAGGGAACAAATAGCAATTGGTGGTTGATTCCCTAGCCAGAATAAAGTCTAATTATTGAGGCAATATATTTTTAAAACGAGTGAAGAGGTGCCATCTGTGGTTCTATGTGTATCATGACTTAGTTTGGCTCGATTAGTTTGTGGTGAAAAGGGAGCTAGACTTGTCCTCAAGAGAGCACTGGGGGTAAATCCTGCTTCTCATGCTTCTTGCTATTTGACCATGGGCAGGCTATGTGACACAGTGGAGAGACTGCTGGACATGGAGTCAGGAATCTCTGAGTTCGCATCTTGATTCAGACACTAACTGCGTGGCCGTGTACAAGTCACATAACCTTTATTTGCCTCTGTCTCCTCATCTGTAAAGTGGGGACAATAATAGCACCTACTTCCCAGGGTTGTTGTGAACATCAAATGAGGTAATATTTGTTACAAACCTCAAAGCCCTAGATCAATGCTAGCTATTAGATTGTTCTAGGTATTATTTAATGCCTCTGAGACTCAGTGTCAGTAAAACAGAGGTAGCAATAACTGGGACCCAATTACCATATGGTTTTTGTGGTAATTGGATGACAGTTTGGTAGTTTACATGTGAAATACTTCAGAAGCAATAAAGGAACATGTAAATGTTAGTTATTATTATTGGTAGTAGTAATTGTAATTTTTATTGCTTTTAATGTAGCTTCATTTGAAATCAAATTTGAAAGAAATTAATCCATGGCCTTAGACTGTTTTGTTAAATTCAGTCTCACTTCAACTGGAGACAGGGAGACGGTAAGAGTGACTCAGAATAACCCAAAGTCCCTAGAAAAGCAAATCAAAGTATATGTCACACTGATGGGGTCGGTTAGTCAATAAGCATTCCTTAAGGACTTATTATGTAAGCACTGGGGATATAAAGAAAGGCAAGATATGATGAGAGCATTCCTTGCCCTCAAAGAGCTCATAATCTAATGGAGTCAGTAAAGTAATCTTCATCTAGGGACATTACACTTTGTTGTTTTTTTGTTAAGTCATTTCAGTCATGTCCAACTCTGTGACTCCATTTGGGGCTTTCTTGACAAAGATACTGGAGTGGTTTGCCATTTCCTTTTCCAGCTCATTTTACAGATGGGGAAACTGAAGCAAAGAGGGTTAAGTGACTTGCCTAGGATCACACAACTGGCCAATGTGAGACCAGATTTGAAGTCAGGAAGATAAGTCTTCCTGATTTCAAGCCCCGTGTCCTATCCACTGCTCCACCTAGCTGCCCGCATTATACTTTAGGGGTATTTTAAATAATGAATAGCATGAATCTCTTTCACCTTCATAGAATTGTAGCCAAAACCTTATTTTCCATCATTTTGATGAAAATATTACTGATTACCCTCCTTATGCTTGAAACTGCTCAGGGTAGAAATGTTCATTTGCAAGATTTTAAAATGGCTTTCCATGGTCTTGTCTTACATACAATTCATTGACTTCCTCTAATTAGGCTTGTAGTTCTTATCTTCACTCTGCATTCAGTTCATTATAATTCGTCCTTCAAAACTTTGGCAGTGAAGAAAGTCTCTGCTGGTCATTCCTATCAGAAAAGAAGCTAGCTTTTTCCATTCCTAAATGTAAACCCCCAGAGGTCATCCTTATGTAGATGTAGGATATGTCATTCCCTCATTGGTGGCTCAGAGACTGGGGCATTATTGTCTCCTCTTGCCTCAAGGCTCTGGGCACTGCAGACCTGAGACTCAACTCACTATTTAAAACAATGATCCACAATGAGTCTCCCCCGACAAAGTAACTTTGAAAGAAAAATTCCATCTTGGCTTCAAGGCCAAATAATTCAGCAGGTTAAAAAGGAGGTGAACACATTGAAGACTAGAAATTTAAATCATAGCTGACAGATTTTCCTTTGCCATGGTGAATGCTGAAACAACATGTGACAGATCCATAGAACAGATAGGTAGGGAATATAACCAGTCTTCTGTCATGGGGGATCACAGGCAAGGCATTATTAGTTCCATGTTGGAGACCCGCCACTTGTCACTGAAACAGATAAAGTGATGATATTTCTAGTGTTGTTCATATTTTCTTTCAGTTGTCTATAATATTTCTATGTCTGATTTAGAAAAGAAAAAACCCCAATTATCCAGAATCTCTATAATCAGAACCCTGTATTAACCAGATACTTTTTGAACTTCCCTTTTAGAAGAAAGAGAAAAAAGACTACAAAGCAAAGAAAGCAGTTCAGGCAGAAAAATAACTTTCAGGGTATAACCTGAATTCGTTATACCTTCAGACCAAGTGCCTATCCAGGGATGGGGAATCTGTGACCTCAAGGCCACATGTGGCCCTCTAGGTCCTAAAGTGCAACTCTTTGACTGAATCCAAACTTCACAATTCACAATCCAAAATGAACAAATCCTGGATTTGTTCTGTGAAGTTTGGATTCAGTCAAAAGGCCGCACTTGAGGAGTTAGAGGGCCAAATGTGGCCTTGAGGCCACAGGTTCCCTACCCCTGGATACTCTCTATACCTATATGACCTATATAAAGGTTTCTAATATCGTCATGCCCCTAATTTCTTGTTCCAGAGACAAGTAGGAGGAAGCTCCAATGAGCACAATTCATAAATAAAGTACTGGATTAGATATAATGTTGACAGAGTCAGAAAGGCCTAGATGCAAATCCTTTCTCATTACTTATTGGATATGAGACTCTGATCAAGTAACCTAAACTCTCTGTACCTCAGTTTCCTTATTTATAAAATGATGAAGTTAGATTTGGTGATCTATAAAGAATCCTGTGAGGGATCATAGAATCATAGACTTATAACTATAAGGTCTCTATTATCTCTATCAAATCTCTTGCAGAAATAAACAAGATTGGGATACTTCCTCATATCCCCCAAATGCCACAAACATTTCATTGTTCAAGTAATCTTCCCCGCCTGGGGTACTCATTGCTCCTCTCTCTTTTTCCTAATACTATTCTGCAAAGCCCACTTCAAGTCATCCTCACTTAATGTTGATTTTTCTCATCAGTCCAGTCCACAACTCTTTGCTCCCAATACATTTCATGTTCTACATTTTTCTTGAGGGGAGAACTTAGTCAGTATCACTGATATATACAATAAAAATTGAATAACAATAAAAGATGATGTTATAAAAATATCATAAATCCACATATCCATCTTTGCATTAGTCAACAGAATCACAGAACATCAGAGCTAGAAGGAACCTGAGAGATCATTGGGGATCTAGGATCAAATGAGATAATATTTGTAAAGCACTTACGTCAATGCCTGGCACATAGTAGGAGCTTAGTAAATGCTTAACATTTCATTTTGTTCACACATTTCATTTCAGAGATGTGAAAACCGAAACTTAGAGAAGTAAAACAATTTCTGAAAAGGATAGGATAGAATAGTGGATAGGGACCCAACCTGTCATTTTCTTACTAGAGGGAATTCTCAGGTGAGAAAATCCCCTCTATTAATGCTGATTGGTATCTTCTCTACAATTTAAAGTCTTTGAGAGTTTCCTGTAACACTGAGAGGTTTAGTGATTTTCCCACACAACCAGTACATAGGAGAAAGAATTTGTACCCAGATCTTCCTGACTTTAAGTCTGGTCATCTATTCACCGTGCCATGCTAAAGGAATAAAGTGCTTCATGCCAGGAAGCATAGCTTCTATTTCTTTAAATTTCTTGGAACACATAGCAAAGAGGTAAGTACATAGTAGTGACACCAAAAAAAAATGTTGAATGACTAAATAAGGGAAATCCCAAATGTACAAATGTTGATTCATGAGCATTCTGCTAGTGACATGTCACAGTATCTAAAAATGGGAAGGTGTCAATATGGACCTAAATTTCCTCATCCATATTAACAATTTCATTTTCTCCTGCTTAACTGAGATGGCTAATGCGTTCATGCCTCCTGACAAATGCATGAAAGAAAATAAATACTGGATTAGCACCAAATTCTTTACTTGGTTTTCTTTTGCTTACATTAAAATGTGCATAGCTTTCATCTCTGCATTGGTCAATATGGCTAAGATGGCCTGTTACCCTGACAGATGCAAGAGAAGCACCATCTTCACTCTGAATCTTCTTGCTTATAAGAATGACCCGAGAAAGGCTGTCACCTAGGCAAGTAGATGAATATAGAGCAGTGAACCTGGAATCTAAAATATCTGAGTTAAAATCCACTGTTCAATACTTACTAGCTGTGTGACCTTGAGCAAGTCACTTGACCTCATTTATCTCTGTTTCCTCATTTGTAAAATGGGACTAATAAAAGCACCTTTCAAATTTGTTTTGAGGACCAAATGAAATAATATTTGTAAAGCGCTTTGCAAAGCTTGAAGTATTACATAAATGCTAGCTATTATATCATCTTACATCCCACGAGGGATGCGGAAATCAAATGAAAGTGACTGGGAGACTGTGCCCAAGAAGTCCCAAGGGTTTCAGTTGTTCTATTCAGACAATGTGATGAGAACAGTGGACAGTGAAGCAGAAAGGTATCATCCTATAGCTCTCCCATGCTGAACTCAAGCTTCATAGTAAGATTGTGGAAGTGTTCTATGAGAAACTTCTTAGGGAGAAATAGAGAAGGACAGAATGTACTTTTTGTTTGTTTGTTTATTTTGTACAGTGCTAGAAAGGGTCACAGCCTCCATTGAAGATGTGGATGAAACAGTATCTGCAGCAATAAAATTGAGAAAATGGCATTCACATGGAAGAAAGGAGGCTCTCGGGACCAGTAAGAGAATTCTTACCCACGATCTGTTTATTATTTTCCCTCTGTGCTGGCAGCATTGTTATAGCTTTGGCTTTAAATGCTATAGGTGTCAACATCATATTTTTCAGTATTGACAGGCTGGTATAAGAAAGTTCCTGACCTGTGGTCACATTCAATTTTATGAAACCAATGGAATGCTCCTGGATTTTCACTTTGTGGCCAAACAGCAACAGATCCAATCCTAAAAGACATTATTGTTCAACAGACCCTCCTGAGCATGGTCCCCTAAGAGGCAATAGAAACATGCTTTCTTTGACCTTCTGACAATATTCCCACAAACCTGATTAGCTATGGATTTAACAAGTTCCTTCAGGATTCTCTGCCCCATTTAATAGTCTATTGATTCCTTTGACCACTTTTACTAAGTTACTGTAGATACTGAGAAAGTAGATCTGTTTGTACTATTATCTATAGAGAGCTTATTGGGTATGCCTCTAAAAAGTCAGGGTCGGTTTTGATAAGTAGAAGGGATTGATTATGAAGTGAGAGGCAGCTAGGTGGTACAGTGGAGTAGAGAAGTAGACTCAGGATGACCTGAGTTCAAATTCATCCTCAAAAATTTACTAGCTGGGGGTGGAGTCAAGATGGCAGAGTGAAAGCAGTGACTTGCTTGAGCTCTCCCGCAAACTCCTCCAAATATCTGTAAAAAAAAAAATGACTCTAAACAAATTCTAAAGCAGCAGAACCCACAAAAAGACAGTGTGAAACAAATTTCCAGCCCAAGACAACCTGGATGGTTTATCAGAAAGGTATATTGCACTGGGCAGGGAGAGGAACGCAGTTTGGCGTGGGCATGCAGGCCTCAGTGAACCTGGAGCAGGCTTTAGAGGACTGAATCATGGGCAGCTGTGGTGGTTTCCAGACTTCTCAACACACGAATGCCAAAGACAACTTAGAAGGCCAGTTGGAAAAGTCTGTGTCTGTGGTGAGAAAAGAAGCTAGGTCTCAGCTGCAAGTCCCCAGTGTACCCCCGGGGCAGTGGCTACCTCCTGAGCTTCTGGACCACAGACTGAGGGGGAATCCAGTGGCTGATCAGAGGGGGATTGCAGGAATCTCTTTGCCTGTGCTGAGGCAGGAATTTCCTGCTCTGCTTATGCTTGCATCTAGGTCACAGTTCTGAGGGGTGGTCCTGGGGCAAGGAGGAGTGCTGGCATGGTGGAGCTGGTTGTGGCGGTGGAGAGGAAACACCTAGCCCCTTATCATACCACCTTGGAAGGACTGAAAATTTACAGGTCCCTAAAAGTATCTCTGAAAACAGCTGTACAAATCCCTGAAGCTTGGGACAGTACATTCTCCACATTGGAAGCAGACTCTTACCTTAATAAAGAGTTTAAAACTCAAGTAATTGGCCAGGATCATGAGTATGCAGTGCAAAAAGAGTCAGACTGTATTATCTTACTTTGGTGACGAAGAAGATCAAAACATACAACCGGAAGAAGACAACAAAGTCAAAGCTCCTACATCCAAAGCCTCTAAGAAAAAATGTGAATCAGTCCCCGACCTTGGAAGAGCTCAAAAGGGATTTTGAGAAGCAAGTAAGAGAAGTAGAGGAAAAATTGGGAAGAGAAATGAGAGTGAGGCAAGAAAATTATGAAAAAACAAGTCAACAGCTTGCTAAAGGAGACCCCAAAAAATACTGAAGAAAATAACACCTCAAAAAATAGCCTAACCCAAATGGCATAAGAGGTCCAAAAAGCCAATGAGGAGAAGAATGCCCTAAAAAACAAAATTGGCCAAATGGAAAAGGAAGTCCAAAAGATTACTGAAGAAAATACTTCCTTAAAAATTAAAATAGAGCAATTGGAAGCTAGTAACTTTATGAGAAATCAAGACACTGTAAAACAAATCCAAAAGAATGAAAAATTAGAAAACAATGTGATATCTCATTGGAAAAACAACTGACCTGGAAAATAGATCCAGGAGAGAGAATTTAAAATTATTGAACTATCTGAAAGCCATGATCAAAAAAAAAATAGCCTAGACATCATCTTTGAAGAAATTATCAAGGAAAACTGCCCTGATATTTTAGAATCAGAGGGCAAAATAGAAATTGAAAGAATCCACTGATTACCTCCTGAAAGAGATTCCCAAAGGCAAACTCCTAGGAATATTGTAGCCAAATTCCAGAGTTCCCAGGTCAAGGAGAAAATATTACAAGCAGCCAGAAAGAAACAATTCAAGTATTGTGGAAACACAATCAGGATAACACAAGATTTAGCAGCTTCTACATTAAGGGACAGCAGGGCATGGAATATAATATTCTGGAGGGCAAAGGAGATAGGATTACAACCAAGAATCACCTACCCAGCAAAACTGAGTATAATCCTGCAGGGGAAAAGGTGGTCATTCAGTGAAATAGAGGACTTTCAAGCATTCTTGATGAAAAGACCAGAGTTGTATAGAAAATTTGATTTTCAAATGCAAGACTCAAGTGGAACATGAAGAGGTAAACAGGAAAGAGAAATCATAAGAGACTTATTAAGGTTGAACTATTTATATTCCTGCGTGGAAAGATAATATTTGTAACTCATGAGTTCTTCGTCAGTATTAGGGTAGTGGGAGAGAAAAATTATATGTATATATATAAATATATATATAATATATATGTACATATTATCTCATATATATATAAATTATCTCAAAAAAACAGAAAAGAAAAAGTTCTTACTGTGGAGGGGAAATTGGGGAAGGTGAGAGGGGATGAGTGAATCTTATTCTTATAGGATTTGACTTAAGGAAGGAATAACATACAATTGGGTATGGAAATCTGTCTTACCCTACAGGAAAATGGGGGGGGAAGGGGACAAGAGAGTAGGGGGATGATAGAGAGGAGGGCAGATTGGGAAAGGGGGAAATCAGAAGCAAATACTTCTGAGGAGAAACAGGGTCAAAAGAAAGGATAGAATAAATGGGGGGCAGGATAGGATTAAGGGAAATAGAGTTAGTTTTTCAAGCATGGCTATTATGGAAGTGTTTTGCATAACTGCACATGTATAACCTATATTGAGTTGCTTGCCTTATCAATGAGGGTGGGTGGGGAGGGAGGAAGGGAGAAAATTTGGAATCCAAAGTTTTAAAAACACTTGTTTAAAAAATGTTTTCACATGCAACTGGGAAATAAGAAATACAGGAAATGGGGTACAGAAATCTATCTTGCCCTACAGGAAAATAGAAGGGGAAGGGGATAAGAGAAGGGGGGGAGAGATAGAAAGGAAGGCAGACTAGGGGAAGGGGTATTCAAAATGCATGCCATCTTGGGGTGGGGGGAGGGGTGAGATGGGGTGAAAATTTAGAATTCAAAATCTTGTGGAAGTAAATGTTGAAAACTAAAAATAAATTAATTTATTAATAATTTAAAAAAATTTACTAGCTGTGTGACTCAGGGCAAGCCACTTAACCTCTGTGTGCCTCACTTTCCTCATCTGTAAAGTGAAGATTATCACAGAATTTATTTCCCAGGATTATTGTGAGGATCAAATGAGATTACATTTGTAAAGTGTTTTGCAAACCTGCAATAACTATGTAAATGTTGTTGATGTTATCATCATCATCATTCCAGATCTTTCCATTACTTTTGCTCATAGTCATATGAGGAATATTTGTATCAGCAACAGGTATTTGATATCAGTATTTTGTTTGGTTTCATTTTGCATTAAATATTCAAATAATTGGTGGTCCTTAGATATTCAGGTATTCAGTCCACCAATTACCACCAACTCACCAATTGTGAATCATGTTCATATTGTGTAATGCTTTAAGGTTGTCTTGCTTTCATCAAAAGAACCCTATGAGGGAAGTTGAAAAAAAAGATTTTTACCCCCAATTTACTGATAAGGAAATCGAATCTCAAAGAAGTAAGTGATTTGTCTATATTCACATTGTTAAAGACAGAACTATAACTAGGGTGGAGTGACTAGGACTTTTCCCCCATGGCACTAAATTTTGAGACACTATCACCATTTGCAGTTTTTCAGCAATATGGAAACAATAGATCTTAGCCCCTTTTTAGCCAAAATAATAAAACAGTACGAAATGACATACTGGGGGAAGTATTTCCATCCTTGACCCTAGCCCCCTTTACTACCCCTTTCCAAACTCTCTCCAGCCATAAGCTTCTGCCAGTGTTTTGTAATCTCTGCCTTTCCCTTCCCCTCCAATAGAAAGTATGTTTCCAACTGGTTTCCTCCAGTATGGATTGCTGTGGTTGGTATAGTATTAAAATTTCCTAGTTATGACTGGACAGAGACCATTTACAGATGCTACATAAAGCACCTAAAGCTGAATAAAATTACATTGAAGGGGATCTTAGTGAGCATCCTGCCCAGCTTCCCCATTTTCCAGATAGGTAAACTGAGGTACAGTGCATTGGGAAGATGGCTTGCCCAAGGTCATGTAGTTAGTTAGTGGCAGAGCAGAGTGATAAATAGTATCTGAGTCTCCTGTGTTGTAGCCCTGTGCTCTTTCCACTATGTTAAATTGACAACAAAGGCAGCTTGGGATAGTGGAAAGAGGAGCTGAAAACAATAATACTTAATAACAATAACAAACATTTATATAGCACTTAAGGGTTGGCAAAATACTCTGCATAGTCAAGAGAGGCCTGGATTTGTATTTTGTCTCTCATATCTATTAGGCATGTGACCCAGGATAGGTCATTTCATCTCTTTAGCTTTAGTTTGTCCTGTTAAAATTCTACAAAATGATAACAGTATCTATAATACCTTCCTCTTAGGGCTGTTAGAGAAAACATAAACTGATGTACTTTAAATATGCGTTAAATATACATAAATAATTAATTATACTACTGCTATTATTAAATACACATAAATACACTTTTGTACACTTTGCAAACTAGAAAGAATTATATAAATGTCATTGGATTAGATAAGAGCAAAGATAGCAGATAATTTCAGAGTCACCAGTGCTAGCTAGCCCTGTTGCCACTACATCTTACATTAGTAGATTTAAAGAATTTCCTAAAAATGCATTTTTTTTTATCAGCAGATGTTCTGCTTTTCACATTCTGTTCTGGTTCCCTGATAGTTCCTGATTAGAGACATCCGGAAGGCACTATGACACTGTTCTGGAAGGAAGAAACGTCCCCAACTGCCACAGGAAATGCTGCTTACAATCCATTTATGCCTAATCTTCATGCAGTGACATTTTGCTTGGAGTGCAGAAAGGCTGTGGGAATATGAGAGAGGATGCAGGTGCTAGGATAGAATGTATCTATGTGGATTTGAGTTATGGAGTTGACACAGAAACAGAAGACATTCAAGTGATTTGATTTCTGCTATCTAAGTGCTGACCAACCCCCAACCCTCTCTACTTTCTTTTTCTTGGTCTGCCTCATCTAGGGTTGATTTATCATTGCCATATTACTTGTGGTCATTCCAGTCTTTCCATGGTGTTGCTATCCAGGTTTTTTTTTTTTTTACTACCATCCACGGAGACCATACAGCGTTTTTTCCCCAAATAGGTCCTGCTACCATCTTGTTTCTGATTGTTCAGACTTCCAAACTATCTTCCCTATATTATTCCTCTTGATCTTTCCCTGGGTTATTCTGGGGATGGCACTTATCATAGTTTGGAGCCAAGTATTTTCCATGAAATAGCCTGAAATTCCTCAGGATGGGGAGTAAGGGAAAGGCTGTGGGCCCTTCCTGTTTTAAAGTAGATAATTTCATTAGTCTCTACCCATATTACTTTACAAGGAAAAGGTTGATTCTGAGTTGATGGATGCTGCCCCAAAACACCAACCCCCCAACAAAACAAAAAAAAGAAAAAAAACCTACCGTCCTAGATGAAATTTATTATTACTGAATACTGACTGATTTTCATCTCTTATATATGCCATGTTTGTATATCTGGCCTTAGTTTTGATGCCTTTTTTCCCCTTTTAGGGGACTTCTTGCTTCACCAGTAGGTAAGAATGTGGTTGTTGTTGAGTTGTTTCAGTTGTGTCTGATTCTTCATGATCTCTTTTGGGGTGTTCTTGGGAAAGATACTGGAGTGGTTTGCCATTTCCTTCTCTAGCTCATTTTACAGATGGGGAAACTGAGGCAAACAGGGTTAGGTGACTTGCCTAGGGTCACACAGCTAATAAGTATCTGAGGACAAATTTGAACTGAGGTCCTCCTAACTCCAGGGTCTGAGCTCTGGCCACTGTTCTAATTGGAGAGAATAAAAGCCTTCTCCTTGAGGCAGAGGCAGATCTGCTTTTGTGTGACCTCTTGCTTAGGTAAGAGGTGGGGGCTGTGATACTGTGTACTAAAGAAGCCACTTTGGAGTCAGAGAGTCTTTGGCAGCTTATCCCTGAAATGAAACCATGAAGCACATAACCATCGTGAGATCCTAGCATTGAAATCTCAACAGTCAGCTAATTTTTTGCTCATAAAATACAGTCCTTAATGGTTATATAGTTTTAATTATCACTATATTTGTTTTAAGCCACAACATACTGTAAAGCAATATTTCAAAGAGGTTTACTAAGCACAGGTACAGAATGCTACCTCAATTACTATATATTCAGTTATCATTCACCTTAAGGGAGGAGAAAAACAAAACAAAACAAAACAAAATTTAACTTTCTATTATCAACCAGTAGGAAAATGTTCTGAGCCTATACCAGCTTCTGGTCATTCTAATTCAGTCTTATTCTAACTGCTTTGGGAATTACCAAGCGGCACCAAATTTATTAAATATCTGTGTACATTGTGTCATAGGAAAGGTGTTAATTCACCTTCTGCTGGTAGTTCTAATTATCCATCCAAATGCCTCTAAGGAGGACTTGGCCTTTCAGAGTTTACTTTCCCTTCTCTGTTTGGGTCCCAAATAGCCCGTCCAACTTTTCTGTCTTCTTTTCTTGATTGGAAGACAATTATCTCTAAGTTCAATGTAAATATTTTTCTTTCTCCTTGGCCTTAAGGATGAAAAAGTCCCTTGGTCAACCATACTTGCATGCCATTCATTTAATCCTTCCCCCCAACAGTTACCAATGTTAGCAAACAATAGCATTTCTTGGCAAATTTCTTGGCAAATCTCAATTCCTACTTGAGAAACTGCTGCAGAATTCATATAATTCCCTCCTTTCTATAATGAGTTGGGCCTTCCCCATTACAGTTGCCCCTCTCCCCTAATTTTAAAACACATTTAACTGGAATGGTTATTTCTAAAACCATCATTTTTCAGGATTCTTTGTAGCATGAATTGCTTGTTTGGGTGAAATCTCTATCTTGTGAAAATTTAGGCATGGCTTAGAATTAAGAGTGCATAATTTCCAGAGACTATTTTGCTTATCTCTGTTTGTCCTTTTAGAAATTATGTTAGGTTATTTATTCCTAAGCAGTTATGAGAGGCAGCTGGTATAGAATATAAGGTCCTAAACTTGGAATCAGGAAGACCTGAAGGTTTATTCCTGCTCTGTGACCATCAGCAAGTGAATTATCTTCTTTCAACCTTAGCTTTTTCTTTTTTTTTCAACCTTTAGTTTTTTTCATCTGTAAAATGAAATAGTGCCTCACAGACAAAGTTCAAATTAGATAATGTATGTAAAGCTCTTTTTGAACTGGAAAGCATAATCTTTGTTGTGTACTTTTTGAATTTAAAATAATACTGGGCTTAAATCTAAAATTGGGCTTAAATCTTAAATCTAAAATAGTATAGGAAACTCCCTGTATAGAAACCTCCTCCACTGATAGGGATTATCAATTTGTGTCTTACTTGAAGTCTTACTTTTTTTTTTTAACAAATTGAAATGAAATGAAGCATGTAGGGAAAAAAAAACATTCAAGTAAAACACTTAACTATTTCCACTATGCATACTGTATCTTATTGAATAATTGTATTTGGTAGTGCTGGTCTTGAAGTCAGGAAGAGCTGACTTCAAATTTTGCCACTGACACATCCTAGTTAAGTGATTACAGACAAGTCATTTAAATTTTCAGGGTCCCAAGGAATTCTCTTAAACCTATAAGATACAGACATGTTAATATGTATTGATCTGTATTGGATATCAGATTACAAAGGTTCTTAACCTTGGGCCAATGAAGTTAAAAATACACTAGACACACACACACACACACACATGAGTTTGTGTGTGTGTGTGTGTATGGATGGTGTATATGCACATAAATACATATATAATTATAATTCAATATAATAATTTTTCTTTATAGTCCTACATAATTTATTCTATGTTTTCATTTTATTCATTGACTTTACCAGACTCTTAAAGGGTTACATGCCGCAAAAACTTAAGAATCTTTGCAGAGAGGGAATTTCCACACAAAAGCATTCCTTTCACCAATAAAATCATGAGTCTCTATAATGAATAATGATATTAGAATAATGAATAGTAATATTCATAATAATAATATTGAATAATCATATTAGAATAATGAATAGGGACAATATCACTAAAGACAGAGAGGGTTATAGATATAGATAACATAATATATTTGGTTATATCAGGGCCTATAAGAACTTCTTAGTCATGAAAGCAAGACCAAGATAAAATTATGCCAGAGGAGGGTCAGATTTTTCATATGGGTGCACAGTTCAGACCTGCGCCCTTAACTGTTCACCCAGACCACCTCTTGGGAGAGATTGCTGAGTGATTGGGAGGAGCTGTCTCTTGACAATTTTGGTATATTTTGTTCCATCCACAGTTATTTATTGTGCTTTAATAAATCATGTAGACCTTAAGAAGACAATTGTCTAAGTCTCATGACTCAGATCATTTGGTCAAGAGTAGGTTTCCTAGAGGTGGGGTTGTGGCTCAAGACCATAGATAAGAGTTTTTCCTATTCTGATAATTTTAGAGTCTATTACATAACATCCTTGTAGATCTATATAGAACCCAGGCTCTCAGAGTTATTTGAGCTTGGGATTCTGGAAGCAGTAGTAGCTTGTAAGCTAAGTACCCTCTGGTAGGCAATGGAGATACCAGAGCCTTTGATAAAGTTACACTGAATATTCTTTGGCAAAACCACCTCTCTAGTCTCCTAAGAGTAATTGAATTAATGAATTCAAAACCTATTTTCCATAGGTTGCAGAAAGTAGAAGAATGGACCATATGTGCACTATTATCTTGTCTGCTCCCTCAACAAGTACACACCTCTCTGCATTACTTATCACGTGCAATTATTATTATTACTATATGTGCCATCCTCCACCCTCTCCACAAAAATTCATTGCATGTCTTTGACCTAAAAATATTAAAGAGCACTGAAAACCTTTCTATGTCATTAATATATGTTTTTCCTATTTTACCATAGGTTTAGATGGCAGCTGTAGAGGCTAGACCATCTCAACATGTGGTAATACAATTGATAGCTTTCCTTATGACTCTGAAAATTAAATTGCATACAGCCATTAGTTTGATTCAGAGCAACAGAGGCTGTGTGCTTTGCTGTAGTTTATTTACATAGCTTCCCTGCATGATGAGACCCTGAAAATTTTGCTATTGCCAATTGCAATTTGCAGAGTTGGCTTAATGACCCAGGGGAGTTAAAGGAAAGAATGTTTTGACGCCCTCTGATTGGGTGGTACGCCTGTGAATATGGCTGGGGGAGATGAAGTGTGCATGAAATATTTTCCTCCTCTCACAGGGGAAAAGGTGAGAGTATTTTGTTAGCTCTGTGCACACTCCTTTCATTCATCTGGGGCAATGGTTGAGGAAATTGACTAGTCTTAAAGGTATATTTTTGTCTCTTCACTAAATGGGGCTACAGGAATGAAAGCTCAACTAAAATTTCTGGGAGGTGAAAACAAAAAATTTTTTAACAGCAAAATGAAATAATTAACTTTTTTTCCCCAATTTAACATATTTATTTAAAGTTTTGAGTTCCAATTTTTTTCCTTTTCTCCCTCCCTTCCCCCTTCTCTGAGACAGTAAGAAATCAGATATAGGTTATACATGTACAGTTATGTAAAACATTTCCATATTATTCATTTTGTACAAGAAGACTCATACAAAAGAAAAAAATGAAAGAGTGAAAAATAACATGCTTCAGTCTGTATTAAAAAATCAGTTCTTTCTCTGGAGGCAGATAGTATGCTTCAGCATTAGTCCTTTGAAATTATCTTAGATCATTGTATTGCTGAGAATAGCTAATTCATTCACAAGTTTTCATTGAACAATATTGCTTTTACTATGTACAGCATTCTCCTGATTCCATTCTGTTCACTTCACTATGCATCAGTTCATGTAAGTCTTTCCAGGTTTTTCTGAAATCATCTCTGATTTCACCCATATCATGCTTGTCATTTCTTATAGCACAATACTATCCCATTACAATTATATTCCACAGCTTGTTTAGCCATTCCCTAATTGATGGATATCCCTTTGATTTCCAATTCTTAGCCAGCACAAAAAGAGCTGCTATAAATACTTTTGAACAAATAGGTCCTTTTCCCTTTTTTTGTATGTCTTTAGCATATAGACCTAGCAGTGGTATTGCTGGATCAAAGGGTATACACAGTTATATAGTCTTTTGGGCATAATTCCAAATTACTCTCCAGAATGGTTCATAACTCCACCAACAGTGCATTAGTGTCCCAGTTTTCCCACATCTCTCCACCATTTTCCTTTTTTGTCATATTAGGTGTGAGGTGGTACTTCAGAGTTGTTTTAATTTGCATTTTTCTAATCAATACTGATTTAGAGCATTTTTATAAGATTATAGATAGCTTTGATTTCTTTGTCTAAAAACAGCCTGATCACATCCATTGACCATTTATCAATTGGGGAATGGTTTGTACTTTTATAAATTTGACTCAGTTCTCTATATATTTGAGAAATGAGGCCTTTATCAGAGATACTTGCTGCAAAAATTTTCCCCCTGTTTTCTGCTTTCCTTATAATTTTGGTCACATTGGGGTTTTTATGTAAAAACCTTAAAAAAATTTTTATATACTCAATCTTACATTTTGTAGTGCTCTCTATATCTTCTTTGGTCCTATATTCTTCCCTTATCCATAAATCTGACAGATAAACTATTCCATGCTCTCTTAATTTGTTTATGGTATCACCCTTTATGTGTAAATTATGTACCCATTTTGAATCTTATCTTGGTATGTAGTGTGATGTGTTGGTCTATACTTAGTTTCTGCCATACTGTTTTCCATTTTTCCCAGCAGTTTTTGTCAAATAGTGAGTGAGCTCTTATTCCAGAAGGTGCGATCTTTGGATTTATCATAAACTAGATTACTGTGGTCATTTACTATTGTGACTTGTGTACCTAATCTATTCCACTGATCTGCCACTCTATTTCTTAGCCAGTAACAGATACTTTTGAGGATTGACACTTTATAATATAATTTTAGATCTGGTACGGCTAAGCTACTTTGCTTTGCTTTTTTTTTCATTAATCTCCTTGATATTCTTGACCTTTTGTTCTTCCATATGACTTTTGTTATTTTTTTCTAGCTCTATAAAATAATTTTTGATAGTTTGACTGTCACAACACTGAAGAAACAGATTAATTTAGGTAGAATTTTCATTTTTATTATATTGGCTTGGCCTTCCCATGAGCAATTGATATTTTCCAATATTTAGATCTGACTTTATTTGTGTAAAAAGTGTTTTATAGTTGTGTTCATATAGTTTCTGGGTTTGTCTTGGCAGGTAGATTCCCAAGTGTTTTATATTGTCTACAGTTACTTTAAGTGGAAGTTCTCTTTCTATCTTTTGCTACTAGACTTTGTTGGTAATATATAGAAATGCTGATAATTTATGTGGGTTTATTTTGTATCCTGCAACTTTGAAAAAACAACAATTTTGATACAGGAAAAATGGAATGATGACCCTCAGAAGTGAAGACTAGGGCTTCAGGAGACTTCTGAGAAAAGAGCTCAGTTAATAACATCTTCTGTGGCAAAACATGAGGCTATTTCTCCTCTAAAAGTTCCGCTAATGAGTTTTTCAAGTGCTTTTAAAGGTAGCTCAGCAAAAAGCATCCCATTGTGAGTGAAATACCTCAATAAAAACCCTAGAGCAGTCAGTGGTACATGTAGCATGATTTGAGGGACATTCACATACTCCCATCTTAAAATCTCCCTCTCTGTCCCTGCCACAGTGCCTGACATTTCTGCTACTTTAAAATCTTGCTTAGGTTGATGTATACAATGCTTCTGCTGAAATGCAAATATATTACCCTTTCTTCTCAGCATGATGGAATTTTTATCCAGAATTAATTTATCAGATTAATGTAAATTTATGGAATGCTAGAGTAAGGAGGTACTTCCTGTCAGTTTACAGTGGCCTGAGGGTGCAGAATGAAGGACAATTAAACTTAGACCTGGAGAAAAGAAAGGATCAGCAAAGATCTTATATTAAGAGTTTGTTGAATAAATGGATGAACAAAGTAGAAAGGCAATGGATTTGGATCCAGAGAACCTGGATTCAAATCCATTCTCTGGTCCTTACTACCTACATGAACTCAGGTAAGTCACTATTTCTGGGCTTATGCTTTCTCATATGTAAAATAACAAATGAGCTCAAAGGTCCTTTCCAGGTCTGTCATTTAGTTGTGAAATCTTGGGGTTTTCTTGGCAAACATACTAGAGTAGTTTGCTGTTTCCTTCTGCAGCTCGTTTTACAGATGAGGAAAACGAGACAAACAGGGTTAAGGGACTTGCCCAGGATCACACAGCTATTAAGTGTCTGAGTGTGAATTTGAACTTGGGAAGAAGAGTCATCCTGACACCAGGCCCAGTACTCATCCTCTCTACCATCTAGCTGTCCCTAACTGCCTCCTCTGATTTGGAGCAGTTGGTGTCATAGATAAATAGATAGAGTTATGTGCCATAGATAGAAAGGGACTGGGCAGGGCACTGTTAGAGGGGATGGGGTGGGGCAGGAACTGAATAGTCACCATGGGAATATTGAAAGGGAGGAGAGGATACCGAAAAGATCAGTAGTAAGGGTGATGCAGTGTATCTTCTGTTTCTGATTCAGTTATTCAAAGGAAAGTTAATGAGAAAGAGTGTATACCTGAAGGTTGATATCATTGATATCCTTCATAAAATCTTTGAAGGTAAGACTTTAATTGTCAGGAAGTATCCTGCTTTTCTCCCAACTCCCCCAAGCAAGACAGATGTTCCCCCTCTATCTCCACTTGCAAGTATCACTTAGGCTATAGGTTCCTTAGGCAGCTAGATGGCACAGTGGCTAGAGCACCAGGCTCTTAAAATCAGGAAGATAAGAATTCAAATCCTGACTCAGATAAGTAGTAGTTGTGGGCAAGTCACTTAACTTCTCCCTCAGTTTCCTAAGCTGTAAAATGAGGAAGTTATGCTTGATGACCTTGGAACTTCCTTCTGGTTTTAAAACTATGATTCTTGAAGGTAGAGAGGCTTTTATCTTTTTAACCACAGAGACTAGCACAGTGTCTGTCCTATAGTACGTGCTTTTATTCATCAACTACCAAGCATATAGTAAGAACTGACATGGGCCAGGCACTGTGCTAAGTCCTGGGGCTACCCATTCCTCATCCTAATTTCCCTATGATTGTCAAGGGTACCATGATCCTCACAGTTACATGATCTCTAGAATCCACCTCTTCTCTCCTATGATGCTGCCACCATCCTGGTTCAGGCCGTCATCAACTGACCCTTAGACTGCGATAGCCTGCTGGTGGGTCTGCCTGCTTCTTCTCTCCTCACTCCAATCTATCCTCCATTCAGGTTAAATTGATCTTCCTAAAACTCAGGTCTGTCCACGTCATCCCCTTTAGTCAATATACTCCGATGGTTCTCTATTGCTTCCAGGATTGAATATAAAATCTGCATAACTTGGTGCTTCCTACCTTTTCAGTCTCCTTACACCTTGCCTTCTATTCCCCTCTCCTCACAATATATCATACAGTGACACTGGGTTAGTACAAGTGTGCCTTTTCACTGGCTGTCACCCATACCTGCAACCCTCTCCCTTCTCAGATCCAATTCCTAGTAGTTGAAATCCCACCTTCTGCAAGAAGCCTTTCCCACTCCTCCTTAATCTTAGTGCCTTCCTTCAGAGACTATGCCCAATTTATCCTCTCTATATAAATCACTTAGCAAACCTTAAAGAGTTATATAAATAATGTAATTACTCTTATCATCATCATCATTATTATTAATATTATATCAATACCTCTTTTCAGGAACTTTAATGTATTTCTTGTGACTGCAGGAATCAATCCTCTTCTTGCTACTGACCCCCTACACCTTTACGTAGGGCTCTACCCTATTTTGACAGTCTCTCCTTGGAGAAATCATTCAATCTCAATGCTTGAGTTTTTCACTCCCTACCTCCAGCCCCTTTACCTGGAGTTCCTTACCACTGTTGTCCATATAAAACTGTTTTTTATTGTCCAGTTCTGTCTTCTTTCACTGATTCCCTACCTCTCTGAAAACAACAGAAGAAAAAGAATTAATTTTAATTTTAAAATACATGTAAAATCTAAAAATGTCTGGGTACATTTTTGGGGGGTAAGGGATAGCCAGTTGTTAAACTTTTGCCAGCATGCCTCTGGGTGTCCCCCAATTTGGAGTGACAGGCTTATTTCTACCATAGATTGATTCTTGATACTTGACTGCCCTCCCCTATCCCAAACCTTGCTTTAGCTTTCTCAGCTTGGGCTGCCTGCCCATCCTCCAGTTCGAGCCTAATGTTGTCTACATCTTAGCCCAATGGGATATTGCATCTCTGCCTACTGCTCCATTAGAAAGTCAGCCACCCACTCACTTGTGAAGAATTGAATGCTTTATTGGGCTTCCATCTCCTCTCATTACACTCTGACCTATTTGGCAGAGAGATTGAGCCCTGAACAAAAGATTCATAACTCTCTATAACATCATAGTATCTATACATCTATTTATCACAACTTTACAATCTCATAAAAGCTCATTCAGTTATAATCAAAACTCAAATAAAATTAATTATAGTGCACATTTCTTTCCCCTGCCTCCTTTTTATATTCATCTGAATGTGTTAGCTTACAACAGTTATAAATGAAATGTTGATATTGACTGAACTTCAGTCAATTCAGAAATGAAGAAAAATAATAATTACCTAATATTTACTTCACAAAGGTTATTCTACTGAACATGTATATCTATAGCTGTCCCAATGTTCCTTTTCTTCCGTTTCAGTGAAATTGGGGTACAAATGACATCCACAATTAAATCCATATCCTTCCTTGAATAACAGCTCATACTGAAGGTTTTATATTAATCAATCAAAAACATTTATTAACCAAGTGTATGTGCAGGGCATTCTAGGAAGTGCTAGAGATACAAAGACAGGTAACAAACCATCTCCTGCCCTCAAGGAGCTCACATTTTAATGAGTCACAGGTCTACATAACATTAGTAACTAGTTACATACAAGATATATATGAGGTAGAGATGAAAAATAATCTCAGCAAAGGCAGTGCTGGGAAGCCTAAACAAAGCCTCTTACAGAAAGTGGGATTATAGCTGAGCCTTTAAGGGAGCAAGGGAAGTTAAGACGTGTAGATGAAGAGAGAGCATTCCTGGCATTGGGAACAGCTAATCAAAAGGCAAGAAGTCAGGAGGCAGAATGCCATGTGTAACAGCAAGTAGGTCAGTAGAGTGCCCACAGGTGAATCAAGTGTAAGAGGAATGGAAGGCAAGGAAGATGCCAGGTGAGGAAAGACTTTACAATCCAAACAGAGGATTCCATATTTGATTCTGGAGGTTATAGGGAGTCACATGAGTGTTTCTGTGGGGATGACTTGGTCAGCCCTAAACTTTAGGGAAATCTTTTTGGCAGCTCAGTGATGGGAAGAGAGACTTGAGGCAGGGAGTCCAACCCCAAGGCTATTGCAATAGTACAGGTGAGAAGGGATGAGGGCCTTGTGACTTTGTGAATAGAAAAAAGAGAATGTATATGGCAGGTGCTGTGAAGGAAAAAAATGACAAGAATTGGCAATATGATAGATATGTGGGTGAGTGAGAGTGAGGAGAGGAGGATGAGTTTGAAGATGCCAGACTGGATGACTGAGAGATTGGCAGTGCCCTTGATAGTCATAGGTAAATCCAGAACAGTGTGTTCTGTTTTCAGTGAGTAACATTGAGGGGACACTTACTCTAATCCAGGAGTGGGGAGCCTTCGGCCCTGAGGCCACATGTGGCCCTCTAGGTCCTCAAGTGCAGCCCTTTGCCCTTTGACTGAATCCAAACTTCCCAGAACAGATCTTATTAAAGGGATTTGTTCTGTGAAGTTTGGATTCAGTCAAAGAGCCACATTTGAGGACATAGAGGGCCACATGTAGCCTCAAGGCTGCAGGTTTCCCACCTCAGTTCTAATCAGTAGTACAATAACGAGGGCAGGGTAGATGGGACATTTTTCAGAGTATTCAAATTTAAAGGGTATTTATAGCACTTGTCCTTCTTAAGGAGGTAGGAAAAAACAACTCAGCACCTGGTTAGGCAGCAATAATTAGTCAAAACAAGAAGCTACCAAATGGCAGGCTTAATTAATGCTTATTGATGTCACCACTTATACACCCCCTCCCCCACTATCCCCAAACTCCCTGGTGTCTGCACTAGAGATCAGACCATTCTGACTTCTGTCCTACTCCCTCCTCAATAGCAGCCTATTTGGCCTCCTGGGGTCTCTCCTGAATAGGTCTGAGGTCCTAAGTCTCTAAACCCACACAGCTAAATTTCTCTTTAAAAATTGACTTGGGTACACCTCTCATCCTGCTTTGTTCCAGTCATCCTATGCATTAGAATTTCTAGTTATGGCTGGCTCTGGTGTGCAGAATCTTGTATCGGGAATTGTCAGAAGTAGAAGAGAAGGAAGACTCAGTCCCTGCCCTCAGGGAGCTCCTAATTTAACTGAGTAAACTAGAGTCTAATGAGACAGACACAAGAAGGTGGAAAATGAGCATCTCTGATTATCTCTATCCCCAGGGTAAATTAAAAATGAGCCTTTCTATTAACAGCAAAATACAGAGAGAGAGGAAGAGAGGGAGAGAAAGAGAGAGAGAAAGAGAGAGAGAGAGAGAGAGAGAGAGAGAGAGAGAGAGAGGAAGGAGTACTGAGAATGCCAGCATCATCACAGAATGAGAAAGGACATTCTTTATTTTCACTAAGGAGTGCCAACAGCCTCAGGACACCAGAGGGCCACGGATGTTGTTGGCAAATAACACGGAGCCAATGATTTGCCACAATACTGAGTGTCCCCTGAGGCAAGAGTAGTGAAGTTTATTGATTTTATATTAGTTGATATTAAGAACAATGATTAAAAACGAGGGGAAAATGCTCATTTCCCCTGAAGGAGATTTCAAATGGGGTTGCTGGTGTTAATGTCTCCTGAACAGAGATGGGTAATGGTCCATCATATTTCATTCCCTCAGCATCATGTAAACAACCCGCAGGCCAGCCTGGCTTGAGTTTGAACCTATCAGATGCAGCCATTTTATGTACTTATGATTATTTCTGATTGGCTAAAGATGTACTCAGCCCAGGGACAGGACCCAGCTTTTTCCTTGTCCTCATATTAAACATGGATCTTTGTTAGTAGGCACAATATTATCCCTTTCCCACCCCCAATTTAAGTTCTTGGGGAGTGGCTCAGTCTACATTTGTGGAAGGTGATAACCTTCCTCAGGCTGGTCCCAGCAGGATTAAATATACTTTCTGGGCATCAGGGGGTGAGAGCATTTGAATTGTCTGAATGTTTACCGTGAATAAAAGAATAGTGTTTGCTAACATTAAAACCTCATGAGAAACATCCTCAGAACTCTAATTTTAAATGGTAACAGCTCTGCAGATAAATCACAAAGCAAAAAGAAATATATCATTGTCATTAGAAGATCTTAAAGACACAAGAAAAGCTAGATTTGCCTTTTTTTCATGACCCCCTCCTCAAATTAAAATGTTGAATGTACTGTAATTAGTTTTGTTCTGAGCAGAAAGCTGCATTTATTGGAAATGCTATTAAGTGAATGAAATACAAATTACAAGTGACGTTGATATTATCATAATTACTCCTTCCTGGCTGCTAGGAATGTTTTCTAGAGGAACCTGCATTTCTACAGATGGGCACCAAAAAGATTGAGGCAGCTGAACACACCATTATTCCTGCTGGGGTGTCAGTTCATTAGTTGAGGCAGCCAAGTCTTGACGATCCGCAAGTGATCAGCAAATGGGAAATGAGCAAGAGTATAAATTCCCAGCAAACCCAATCATTAACATTTGCTGCCTGCATCCTGGAAACACAGTAAATCAAATGTGTCATCATTTATCAAGACAAAATATCATTACTAATTGGGATTAATTTGCTGCTGTGGGATTGCTGACCTTTGCTGAAAGAAAATAAAACTGCTCGTTAGCTGTCGTCATTTAATTTTCTTGAAGGAGAGAAAGGGAAAAGAAAACTGGAAAGATGGTGGTGGTGGTGCTGGTGGTAGTGGTGGGGATGTCAAGTGGTATGGAGGGGAAGAGGATATACTGTATATTGCAAACAGATACATTCCAGTGTAAAGTGATGAAATGCTCCAGGTCTTTCTCCTACCCTCTTTGGTTGGTGAGCCAAAATTCTTGGTATTTGCTCAGAGATCATAGAGTCCATGGTTGGCATCACAGGTGATTTAGTACTGTCCTGGGAAATAATAATTAGAAGGAATTGCCAGGCTGGAATAATATATGGTGTCTTTTACAAATAGGAAAAGGCAAGTTCAGTTCCAAATGAACAACTTAGGATTCATTTGTATGCTGGCATTAGAGGAAGATCAAAAGAAGTATTGTGCATCTGTTCACAAATGTGCAAGATGATTTCATCATTCTGGGTGTGTCTATGTGGAGCTAGACTGAAAATGTGTGAACCATTTTTCTCTTCTTTGGGGTCTATATTGCAGCAAGGAAAATTTTCCTGATCATTTCTGGATTTTCGTGCACACATAGGAGGCAGTATGGAGAATGGAAAAAAAAAAGTCATAAACCCCGAGTTAAAATTCTACTTCTGTTACATATCACCTGTGTGACCTTGGGCCTATCATTTAACCTTTCTGGTCTTGTTTCCTCATCTGTAAAATGAAAGGATTGGAGGTGATCTCTGAGGAGCCTCTCACTCTAAATTTATAATCTTGAAATTCTCCTGCTCAGACTTTCAAGTCTTTGAGGTTATTTAAATTAGAGTTTTCTTGAGAATGGCCAGTGACTTCTCTTCCAATCCTAGATCTAAGATCTCGATTCTTGTAGTATTCTTGACTTGCCATATATGGCTGGGGCTTAATTTTTTAAAAAATATTTTATTTTTTCCCCATTTTCATATAAGAACATTTTTAAACACTTAAAAAAAATGAGTTCTAAATTCTCTCCCTCTCTCACTCCCCTTCATCCTTCCTGAGATGGTAAGCTATATATATATGTACACACACACACACACAGACATATATATATATATATACACACATATATATATGTGTATATATATATACACACATATATATATGTATATATATATATACAGTTTGGGGTTTAGCTTTAATGCCTTAAGCAACAGATAAGAGTCTTTGTAATGAACAAATGATTACATTCATACAATGAACTTCACCTAAAATATTAAGCACTTCAAACTTTCTTTCATAATCACGTTTACT
Organism: Vombatus ursinus; assembly: GCF_900497805.2. Taxonomy (NCBI): domain Eukaryota; kingdom Metazoa; phylum Chordata; class Mammalia; order Diprotodontia; family Vombatidae; genus Vombatus; species Vombatus ursinus. The sequence goes on from NW_020954672.1 coordinate 5,732,482, forward strand.
TTGTTACTTTGCTAGCAAAAAACTTTTTCTTCTCTCTCAGTGTTGTCAGGCCAGCCTACCTCAGATTGTACAAACTCCAGATTGGTAGGCTATAAATCAGAGGGATCAAACACACAGCCCACAGGCGTCACGTGGCTCACAACACTCCCTAGTGCTTCAGGAACCAGACTAAACCATAACTGGGAAATATTTAACAAAATAAATAAAAATGCAATAGAACATAGCTAATGTTAATAACTGGTTTTTTAAGCCATTATACACCTGCAGGGATCTTTATGCGTGATTTAGTGGTGTCCATTTCTATTTGAGTTTGACATCACTACTGTAAATAGATGAGATCACCTGTACATTTATAAATGTGGGGAGGTGCTTGGAAGAAGGATAAAGAAATGATGGCATCAGATTGAGTTCACAAATCTGGGAAGCCTCCTTAAAGTTTGTTTTAAAGTTCTATTTTTAGTTCTAAGGATGTGAATCAACAGAGTAAGGAAATGAAGGCATCCCTGGAGGGGAAATACTTTCAGTTAAGAAGGTGTTTGTGGGCCCAACAAAACCAGGGGGTTTCTTAATGGAGCAGGGAGACTATGGGATGAAAAAACAAGGAACAGAGGAGGTTTAAAGCCTCTATAAGTCTCTAGGCCAAAAGGGTGTTTTCTTTTGTTTTTATCTATGCCATTCTCCTATAACAGTGGGGAAAATGAAATATAGAGACAGACTCATCATAATTTGGATTGTGTGCCCCCTTGGAGTGTCCTGAGGATCAGGCTATGTGAACCTGAGGTAATGAATCATTTATTCTGTTTAGTCAGGAAGACGTTTTTTGGCCTAACTACTTCATCATGAGGTCTCCGCCATATTTATCTAACAAGAAGCAGAGAAAAGAATTGATTCCTGAATCCAAATTATGACTGTTCTGGCTTTATATTTCATTTTCCCCTCTGTTACAGAATAGTATAGCCAAAAACAAAAGAAAAACTGTCTGAGGCTGTGCTGCTCAAGATGGCAGAAATGAAAAGGTTGTAGAGTTAATAATTTGACAAAGAATGTTTACTTGTAGCATGACAGTTAGCTCCTTGAAGGGAAGGACTGTGCCTCAGACTTATGTCACCCTACTGAGTGCTTAGCAAAATGCTGGGCACTCATAAGGTGATCTGTATTTTCAAGTCACATTGCTATTGGTTTCACTCACCTGACCCCCCACCCCCACCCCAGCCTTCCCCTTTCAGGTTACATTTTTCTACTTTGTTTATATCTTTTATGTACCTAAGTTATTTGCATGTTATTTTCCCCAATAGAATATATGTTCCTTGAGGGCAGGGACAACTGTTTTTGGCTATTTTTGCCAGTACTTAGCACAGTATCTGGCTTGTAGTAAATGCTTATTGACTGGCTGACTCAAGTTCTTCTCCTTTGGAATGCTTCATTGGTTTCCATGGCTTAACCAGGGGTCAAGATTATGGTCTGTCTGCTCAAGTATAGGCCCTCCTGTTTTCTTCCTTCTCAAAAGGATTTTTAGTCATTGTCCTGGGAGTTTAAATGGACCTTTAAAAATTATCCGTAACTCGTTTAACTTAATTTTTCCCCTTTGCCTCCTCTGTTTATTTTTATGTCTTTTCCTCTCCAGTAATATCTTTTGTTTAAGGCAAGGATTCCTGAGTTCATATCTTCACCTGATTTTCCTTCGTTTGTCTAATATGTGCTGCTTTTACAATGATAGGTCCTTGACTTTCTGGCTTATTTTGATCTTTCTTTTTCATTTTCACTTCAATTTTGTCATAATTCTTTATTCAAATGACATGGCAATAGCACCAGCAACTGATGACTTCCCCCATACTTTCTAGAATCCAAGTGAAATTCTGAGGAGAAACAGCACAACCCATAGTCCGTTGTTGGGGCTTTTTCCCTTGAGCAAGAGCTGAGGCCAGCCCACAGTCATCAGGTTAACTGACTGGAAGAGATTGAACTGTCACTCAAGGCCCCAAAACCACTCCTTCTTCTCCTCTTCACAGGATGAAGTGACATTATTTATGCTTTTCTTCAATCACACCTCTGATTTAGCACGAATGGGCTGAACTTCATCCAAACAAGTTCTTTTGTCCCCTGCTCACATTTATAGTGGCATAAAAAATTCACAAAAGCAAGAAGAAGGTAGCAAGTAATGTCTTAAATATATCACAGAGAATCTTGGCAGAAATAAAACCTACTAGCTCTTCAGAGCAGACACAAAACCATTCCTCAGAGCCACAGACAGTTTTACGTGGTTAATCGGCACACTTCACATTCCCACTCCCCATCCAAAAAATCTTTAAACTACTAGTTTGAGACCAGATGATAACTTTTACATCTGTTCCTTCCTTTCCTCTTCTATTGCCAGCACCAAAATCCAGGCTCTTTTTTTTACCTCATACCTGAATTTCTTGAAGGTGCTTACCTTAATGTCTCCATCTTTTCCCTTATCTAATCCAGTCTCTGAAGAGTATATGTAATTCATATTTCTGAACTATGACTTTTATTCTCCTACTCAAAAATCTTACAGGATCACAGGATTTTAAGTAGGAACAGACTTTGGGGCTCATCTAGTACAACCTCCTTAATTTACACTTGAGGAAAATGAAGTCCAGAGATGGTATTTGTCCAAGGTCACACAGTTAATAGAGAGTAGACCTTGAATTCAAACTCACGTTTTTCAAATGCTTTAGTGGCTCCCCTTGGCCAAGAGGGTTAATTCCAAATTAGTTTGTCATAGAGGTTTTGCTATATATGTATATATATATATATATATATATATATATATATATGTATATATATATCTACCTGTATAGACACATATATGTATATCTAGATATATGTATAGGTATACATAGATATGCGGACATAGACACACATGCATACACACACACACACACACATACACTATACACACTTATACACATCCATCCATCCATCCAATTATAGGTCCTTGATTTTCTGGCTTATTTTGATCTTTCTTTTTCATTTTCAGTTTCATTTTGTCACAGTTCTTTATTCAAGTGACATGGCAATATCACCAACAACTGATACACATAAACATCTGTGTATGTATACTTTTCCCATGTTTATAGCTCATCTTCTAGTAATCTACTCAATGACAGGGAAGTCTTATACTCAGTATCCACCCAATCTCTAGCAGAGTACTATTTATTTACACAGTGGGAGAGAAAGCACTTACATTTCCTCAAGGTTCTATTGCATATGGATAAAGTAGAGATAGGATAGGAGTTCCTCAGAGCTGCACTCTCAGATGATAGGCAAACCAACTTAACATAGGGTTGATTTCCATCATCAGCAAGAAGACAACGCTGTCCTATTTCCCTGGCTACTCACTAAGAAATGTGGGCAAATAGGGTCCTAACATGAAATCCCTGTTCACTGACAAAACACAGTAATTTTGGGACTCAGGCCAGAATGAACAGATTCTGTTGCAGTCAAACTGACTCAAAACAAGGAATGGTAAAGGAAGAACTTCCAACATTTTGGGTACTGAGTTCTTGGTCCCAATTAACCTGTATATATTTCATAGAAATGGAAATAAGTGGCAAGAACCACTGAACACTCTAGACCACTCAACTGGGTACTATCTACCCAGACACTGAACCCTCCTGGGGGAATTTGAATCCTCTCAATTCTGGAATACGCACACTAGGGCCTCCAACCCTGTCCTGCTTGCAGATAATGTCACATGGAAGCCCACCTCAGCCATGCTTCATATTTCACCTGGGCCATTTTTCTTACCATATACTCTACCTGCCATTGTACATTCAAGGCACCTTGTCATCTTCCCTATTGCCATGCTTGTACCACTTCTGATCTCTAGTTCTCTAACTGTAGTACAATGAATATCACCATTGCTCCCAGAAATAGTGTGTTAAACAATTCCTTCATGTCTACATTTACCATCCCAGTAACAACAAAAGAAAGAATTCCTCTTTGACCATAACTCCCTACATATGCTGTTGTTCCCTGTTAGAAAAGGTATTTCTAATTTCTTATTTTCAAATTTATATCCCCAGTGTCCAGTACAGTACTTTGCATATGTTAAGTATTTAATAAATGCTTTTTTCATTCATTCATTTTAACTCATTCATTCATTCCTCAAATGCACTGAGCTTTACCCATCATTGACTTTTATAGGCTATTGGCTTGAATCCTTTTAAAAACTTCTGTTTCTCCCACCACCGTATGGAAGTGATTCTCAAGTCTTAACATCTATTTTATCTACCCTTGCAAAAATTTGACATCTTCTTTTTCCACCACACCTTGTGTATGGGAGATATTGGAGTTGGAAGGTTTTTGCTACCTAAAAAACAGCTTATCCTATTTTGCCTGGATGCCTCCCTAGATGGTGTGTATGTTTATGTGTGACATCAGTGATGTATAGTAAGAACTTATTGGATGAATTTCACCTCATATTATTAGGATAACCATTCTTTTAAAAAGAAATCATGAGAAGGAAGACACTAATCTGGGACTCAGGACATGGGATCGTAGAATATCACAATTACAAGGAACTTCAGAGGTCATCTGAATTAGAAATTATCTTGTAATGTATTTATGTCTCCAGTGCTTAGCACAGTCCCCAGAACATTTTAAGTGCACAATAAATCCTTTATTTCCATTTAATAACAAATGGTCAGCCAGCTTTTGCTTAAAGACCTCTATTTACTCAGAGGGCAACTAGGTGGCACAGAGGATAGAATACCAGACTTAGTATTAAGTTTCATATTTCTTTGACATGACTTCCTTTCAAATACTTTCACTTCAATTAAATTCAACAAGCATTTATTAAGCACCTACAAAGACAAAATTGAAGCAGTCCCTGCTTTTTAATGGAGGGATACAAAGTGAACACAGATGAATTTTTTTTTTGGCTAGGCAATGGGGTTAAGTTACTTGCCCAGGACCACACAGCTAGCAAGTGTCAAGTGTCTGAGGCCACATTTGAACTCAGGTCCTCCCAAATCCAGGGCCAGTGCTTTATCTACTGCACTACCTAGCTGCCCCTACAGATGAAAAATTTAAAAAAATTTTTATGCCAATGTGATACTGAATAATTTCAGGAAACAGGGAGTGATAACGACTAGAGGAATCAGGAAAGGCCTTAAGTAGGAGGTGAAGTTTGAGTTCAACTTTGAAGGGAGCTAGGTCTTCGAAGGAGTAAAAGAAAGAAGGGAGAGTGCAGCTATGGCTATTGGACTCCAGAAACATGGTAGCAAAGTTATTTGCTTGCTTGGGTGATTCTAAAACTGGCTCTCAAATCCCTAGCTACCTCTTCAGCTTTCTGCTTCTTTTCCTGAGCACAGCATTCCTGAAATGTATGGGTGGGGGGGAAGGGGAAAAAGGGGAAAAATTTACATAATTTTATTATATATTTAAAAGGAATAGCAAGTTGTACATAATAGATTTGCAGTTTCATGTGCAATTGTTTTTTTGAATCATACTATATTATGGAAATGCTTGTTTTATTCCACAAATTAAAAATAAAATATTTTTTAAATCAGTGTTCCTAGCCTTGATGGTTACTTGGTGAGGTTAAGAGGTCTGGAATTATTTTTAGTCCTGGATGGTGGTTGCCTATTAGTTTCCTGTAGAATTTCACTTTCCTTGGAGAAGACCATTTTCAGGAGGATGGCTGGCCAGTCGCTCAGACAATACGAACTGATGATGTAAAGCGAAATATGTTCAGCCATCCAGAAGTATCCTAAGAGTCTTTACCTACTGGGGAGTATGTTAGAGGTTATGGACTTCTCTGATTCTTTTGCACGCCTCAAGTGATTTTGTATCTGTTTATGGACTCCTTTGAGTTCTTTGCTGTGGGTTACCATTTCACGTTTTAAGTATTTGCCAATGAGCATCTATGAGCTTTTTGCATTTTTAAGTAGTTCTTTTGTCATGGAGGAAATAAACATTCACCTGTATCTGATAGCTATTAATTTGTACATTGAGTAACTTTTCCAGAATGAACTCTGTTAACATGACCTCAATCTAAGTTTTCTGGAAGATTTTTCCAGAATAACACTAGGTGAGGGCATAATGATCCAAAGAGTAAGGGGAGGGGAATGACTCCCTGTCTTTGGAGTCAGGTTCCCCCAGGATTGAACTCAGTTAATGTGAGCCCTGAGCTGGAAACTTTTGTGGGAAATGGGGCACCTCCCAGGATAGGTGTCTTACAATAACATCAAACCATTAATGGCTATTTAACTCTGACTCTGAATTCACTAACTGCTCTATTATCTAAGCCTGTAGTGTTCAATCTTTTTTGATAGTGTACCTATTCCTGTCAGCAATTTACTTTTTCCTGATACATAGAGGAAGGAGTAGATTTGCCCAATTTTATTTGCACAGCTTCTGCTATGGTTAGCTAGGTCAGGGTTAGTCAATAACTTTCCTGAGAAACCAACTCTCAATCCAGAAAGAGACACATTGGGCACTTAGTAGCAGATGAGTAGGGGAATGTTGGTTGGTCATGGGGAAAACATAGTATGGTTGTGTTTGTCACAGACTCCATCATTGGCTAACCTGGAGAGTGTAGGGTAAGACATATCTTTCTACCCTCCAATTTCTTGGTTACTCTCCATGAATTCATGTAACATCCCTTTAAAAATCTCACCCCTCAATCCCCATTACTTTAGGGACTATTAGCCTAGCTCACATCCTTTCATGTTGTCTAAAACAATAGAATGAGACACCCTATCAAAGACCTTGTTAAGCTAGAGGTGAAAGTTATCGACAGCATTCCTTGATGTACCATTCTAGAAGCCCTGACAACAAAGGGACATATTATTAGTCAAGCATGACCTGTTCAAGCTTTGCCAGCTCTTTGTTAGCATTGCTTCCTTTTTCAGATGTTGACTTTCTATCCCTCTAATAATATGTTGTGGAATTCTGCCAAGAATTGATGTCAAGCTGACTGGCCTATAGTTTGCCTCTTTGCAGACCAATAGCACCTTTCGATGATCTTTCAGTGTTCACAGACAGTGGTTCAGCAAACACACCTACCAATTACTTTAGTGCCTTGGAATGTAATTTGTCTGGGTCAGGTAACTTGAACTCATCAAGAGCTACTAAATACCATTAAAAAAAACCATCTATCTACTTATTTGAGAGGTAATTTTATATTATTAACCCTTTTCAGAGGATCATAGTATCTTAGATCAAGTGTTGGAGAGGACTTCAGAGGTCAGCCAGTTTGACCTTGTTATTTTACAGATGATGACTCTGAGGGAGCCCCTTTAGACCAGTATCTTGTCTAAGATCTCACAGGTAGTTAGGTGGCAAAGTGGATAGAGAGCTGGGCTTGCAGTCAGGAAGACTTGGATTCAAATCCTACCTCAGGAACCGATTAGCTGTATGAACTTGGCCACATCACTTAATTTCTCTCAACCTTAGTTTCTTCAACTGTAAAATAAGGTAATGTGGCTTAAGGGCCTCTAAATCTGTGATACTATGACTCCAGGAGTAGTACTTGCTACTTGTAAGGTTGGTTTTCTTGTCCAAGAAACTGGAAGCAAGATAACACTTGTATCACTGCCTTCTTTCCATTATCTGTTATCATTATCCCTTTCAACCCAAATGATAGTCTTTTCTCTTTAATTGTCCTCTTTTCTTACCTTAATGATTTCAAAAGGATTCCTTACCTCCTCAGTATTTGAACTTCAGAACTCTGGACAGTGCTCTTAATGGCATATGCCACAGTTTTTTATTTTTCCTATATTATCTGTCCTTACTTTTATCTTCTGTACATGTTGGTTTCTTTTGGTTTGTTTTTTTCTTTAAAGATAAGTTTGTCTGCAACCTCAACAGTCTCTTTAGACAGTTACCACTTTTCCTCCCCATCAGAATTGTTCTTTTTATGTCTTCTGAATTTAATCCTTGAAAGTTTTCTATCCTTCCTGGGCTGTGGAATTGCTGTGTATGGGATTTTGCTCATCTTTTTTTCTGAGTGCTCTAAAATACACTCTTCCAAAGTCCAGGCAGCATATCAGCCTATGCTTGAGTTTTTTTCTCCTTCCTTCTCATGAATTCTAAGGTAGAGTGGTCCCTGTTCTTAGAGCTTTCATAATTTCAACAAATGTCTCCCCTTTGTGAGCCACGATTAGGTCCAGAATATAATTCCTCCCCAGTTGCTTTTATTTGCAGCTTTTGCACTTTTTGAAGGATAAAATTGAGGCACTTGACTTGGGGTCAGGAAGACCTCAGTTCAAATCTAGCCTCACACACTTACTAGGTATGTGACCCACAGCGAATCCCTTAACTTCCATCTGCTTCAACTTCCTCATCTGTAAGATGGGGATAATAATAACACCTGCATCTCATAATAACACCTTTTATGAAATAAAATGAGATAATATTTTAAATAGGTTTTGCAAACCTTAAAGCAATGTATCTTAATGTAGCTATAACTATCTAACTGTTATCATTAAGATAGGCCACTAAGTGATAAATTGCTGTGTTTTAGCAGAGAGAGAGAAAGAGAGAGAGAGAGAGAACTTTAGCAGATGTCTGGGTCATTGAAGTTCTCCACGAGTATTATTGATAGATTGTTGATATTTTTCATGAGATAATTTAATACATTTTTCTGTTTAGATGATCCTTTGTGTCCATTGATGATATTATTCTCTTTTTGTCTAGGTTGATCTTCACCTGGAGACCAGTGGTTACTTGAGGTTTCCCTGATGTGTTTAGACACCAGAATAAAAGCTCTCCAGGGCTGAAATCTTTCAGAGCTGGAGCTCTGGTGACTCTTCTGAGCTTTCAAGATCTCAATTACCCCTGAAAGTAGATCATTTAAGAACTATGCATTTTGCACATTTCTTTGTTGTTAAATGTAGTTTTTAAGAACCACAGATGTAGACAGTTTCCTTTAACAGACTACATCTCTACAGTCATACAATTGATGGAGAGGTATATAAATACAAATATAAATACAAATTCTTATTGGTTTTATTATTTGTTGATTGCAAAAACACATTTGAGTTGGTAGCACAAAACATAGCTTTAAAGACACCAGCAAGATGCTTACCATATATACATTAATATTCTATAAGCCTGGTCCAGGATTTCAAGACTAATCCCTTTAACTTATTAATTAGTATAATTATTGATTTTGTAATAACTAGTTAAGAGGACAAAAGATACAAAAGATGCATGTGCCCCATACTTTTTCCTACCATTCTCACTTCAATTTTCTAGTTCTGGTCCTGGGAGGTATGACAGCTGGAGAACTGCCTAGTTCAGAATTCTAGGCTGGATCCAAATGGACCAAGGTGGTTAAAGGTAGAAGTGCCAGTCCTTTACATATGAGCAATCTGCTCTGCCATAGATTCCTCTTACTTGACCTTTGATGTCTCTTCCAACCCTTTACATCTCACAAGATTGTAGCTTGTTCCATTTCATATCTTCTACTCATTCATTTAAGAGCAAGGGAAAATCAACAGAACAGGTAGAAAAGAAACATAGACACCACACATCAACAGCCACATGGTTTCCTGGATGAGGAGACAAAACAAAGTAACTGCCCTACCCCCCACTCCTCCTGAAGGTTCAGCCTCACTGGAAGGCTGCTAGAGAGAATGCACTTTCATCTGTTTGTGACTTTGTATTCTAATTGAATTCTGGCTCAGCAACCAGTTAAAACACTTTTCATCACCATGTAGTAAGTGGACAGGAAACAGTCATGGAATACCTGCATAAGTTTCTTTTTTTCTTGTTGTTATTGCTTTATTTTTATTCTAAATTTAAGAAACAAAAAATTAAAATAGTAATTTTCATATACATAATTATATATAAAGTTGTTTATCATGTACAGCTTGCTTTTCTGTTTTTTAAATAGTATTTCCCCCAATTACATGTAAAAACAATTTTAAATGTTTATTTTTTAAAATTCTTAATTCCAAATTCTCTCCCTTCCCTCCCCCCTCCTTGAGACACTCAGCCAACTGATATACGTTATACATGCTTCACATGTTTCAAAGTAGAGGACAGAGCCCCTTAATTACACTTCCACATGCATTTCTGGCAGCAGATTCCCTGAGAGACTGTGTGAATGGCAGTAGGCAGAGCAGATTATGCATTTTGCAAAGACTAGACCCCTATTGGCTAACCCTGTTATATTAGAAATATCATATAACACATGCATCATTTGAAGGATTTTGTTGTTGTTCAGTCATTTCAGTGCTATCTGATTCTTCGTGACCCCAGTTAGTGTTTTCTTGGTAAAGATACTGGATTGGCTTGCCATTTCTTTCTCCAGCTCATTTTATAGATGAGGAACTGAGGCAAAAGATATGTTTAATGTACATAGATGGTTTATTTTATGAATTAAATGTTTAACATTGAATATCAGTGCCAGCATTTAGTATAGTGTCTGGTATATAGTATGCATAAAATAAATCCTCGTTGACTTGAGTGGACAACTAAAGTAGCTTAGCCATTCTTCGCATTTAAATTAATTTCAATTCGTAAAGTGTCATAAACCTTGTTAGTCACTTTAAAACTCAAACAATATTCTTTTTCTATTTATTCTCATTCATTTTTCCTCAGATGGTTGTAGCTAGTTTATTCTCCATTATTCTGGAGGTTTGTTTCTTTTTTTTTTCATTTTACATTATTTGATAAATGCCTTTCCAAATGTCTTTGCATTACTAATAATTTGCCTTAAATATAACAATATTCTATTATATGTATGTGCTAACATTTATTTAAACTTCCTTATATTGTCCAATATTTTAGTTGCTTCCAGGTTTGTTTTTTTTTTAATTTGTTTTCTTTTTCTTTTTTTTCTTTTGTGATCTTACATAATGCTGATGCAAATGTCTCTGAATAGATAAGTCTTTTTTTGTTTGTTTTCGGCAATACATCAATGGCATATTACCAATAATAGAATTATTAGGTCAAAAGAAATCACTATTTTTATAACTTTTACTTTGTACTCTCTATCCAGGATGGCTGGGAGCTGGGATGGCCTGCTACCACCAGGGGTGTTCTTATCCACCACTGTCCTTCCTCCTTTGTCCCCCCGCTTCAGATTCAGGCCTCCTAGAACTCATGTAGGTTTATTGACTGCTCATTTGCCTAGGACAAGACGGCAGTGACCAAATCTATTCTTTCCAGCAGGATGGAGGACAGCCAGGACTTATGGTCATTCTCCCAATGTTTCAAAACTTCACTATTTGCTCTACCTCTTTGTTCTCTAGACTCCTGACAGTCATCTGACCTAGTAATGTAGCCTGAGTATAACTACACTTCTCTATCTGACCCACTGCTTCACCCTTAGAATTTCCAGGCTTTTCCACCAGCTTTGCAGTGGAACACTGAGTGTTGTTTATCTCAATGAGTGTGAGTTCCTGGAGAGCAAATACTGATTGCTTTTTCCTAAGAGGTTAGCACAGTGTCTGGCACGTAGTAAGTCCTTAATAAATGCTCATTCATTCATTTATTCATTCATTCATTTTGATTGCTGTCCAAAATAGTTCTACAAATTTGTAATTCTACCACCAATGAGTGTATCTATTTTTCCTCAACACAGCCACCATTACATTTCAATGCTTTTAAATATCTTTGCCAGTTTGATGGGTGTGAGGTGGTATGTTAAATTTATTTTAATTTGTATCTTTCATTATTAGTGAAGTTAAACATTTTTTCAGGGGATTATTAACACTTTGTGTTTCCCTTTTTGAAAATCACTTATTCCTAACATTTGTCCAATGTAGACTGTTCTTTATATGTTCTTAACTGTTCTTAAGATGTTAAGCTTGTGGCTGTCATATTTAATGTTAATGTTTTCCCAAATAAATGTTTTTTCTAATTATTTTTGTATTATTTGTTTGAATGCTATAAAATATGTCCCTAAGAATTCCTTCCATTTGTTGAGTTAAAAAAAATCTCCCTTACATAATTTTCTTCCATCTTTTCAAGAGTTTTTTTTTTAAATATTTAAATTTGTCATCCACTTAGAATTCACTGAGGATAGAGGATGTAGGATGCAGGTTCCAACTTTTTATACCAAACTGACACTCAGTTTTTCCTAGTATATTTATTGAATAAGGAATCCTTTCCCAAGTCTTTTAATCAGAGTAACAAGCATTTATTAAGATCTAGATATGTGCCAGGCATATAATCCCAGGGTATAGAAAGGGAAAAACAGAACAAAACAAAACAAACAAACAAAAAACTCCTGGCCATCAAGGAGTTTACATTCCAATGAGAGAGATAACATGCAGATCAGTAGGTATGCACATAATAATATAATAGCTAACATTTATATAGCACTATGTGCTAGACACTGCGCTAAGAGTTTTTCAAATATGATCTCATTTGAACCTTACAATAACCCTGGGAGGTTGATATAATTATTATCCTCATTTTACAGTAAAGGAGACTGAGGCAGATAGAAGTTAAGTGACTTCCACAGGGTCACACAGCTAGTAACTGCCTGAAGTTGGATTTGAACTTAGGTCTTCCTGACTCCAGGTCCAGCACTCTGTTCATTGAGCCACCTCGATGCCTTTAGGTATGTGATACATATACAATAAATGGAAAGTAACTTTAAATGGGAAGGCTCTAGCTCTGGGTGGTTGGGTGGGGAATCAGGAAAGGTCCTGTGAAGAATAGCTGGGTTTAAAAAAAGTTGAGCATCATAAGAAATAGAAGTAAGGAGGGAGAATGTTTCAGAAATGGGAGCAGCCAATGCAAAGGCACAGGGATATGTCCGAGTTATAATAACTGAGATAGTATAGCTGGATCATAGATTGAGTACATCACAAATTTTTTAATACATTTGGTTGAGATTTCATTGATGTATTTATATTTTGTCCAGGATCAGATCAGATGGTTTCAATTGCAATTGCTTTTTTTTAATTAATGGAATAAAACAAGCATTTCCATAACATAGCACAACAATAAGATGGTCTTACAAGAAACTGCAAATCTACTATGCACAACTTGCTATTCCTTTCAAATATGCAAAATTATCATGTAAATTTCTTTTTGTCTTTTCTTTCCCCTTCCTTCCCCAATCCCCCATCCTCACCCTAGAGATGGCTGCCATTAGACAATTCCTTTGTAATATGTGTTAAAGTTTGGGAGTGCAAGACCACCTGAATCAGTTTTTTTTTTCTTCAGTGAGTTTCCAAATATTATTTACCCCTCCTTTTATTTTTTCTATGTAAGTTTATTACCATTTTGTCTGGTTCCATAAAGAAGCTTCTGGGTTTGTTTTCTTCATTAAACAAACTAAAAGTGTGTGTGTGTGGGTAATTGGCACTTATACTCAGAAAGTAATTGAATTGGCCTTTGATCCAGAGATCCTACTACTATCCATATATCCCAAGTTGATCAAAGATATGCTCTATCTCTATATATATACCAAAATATTCACAGCAGCACTTTTGTGGTAGCAAGGAACTAGAAAACCTATAGATAGATACCTATCTATTGGGGATTGGCTAACCAAATTGGGGTACATGAAAGTAATGGAATATTTCTCTGCAATAAATAACAAATATAGGATAAACAAAGTGAAGTGTGGAAGTATTTCATGAATTAATGCAAAATGAAGTAAATAGAATGACAAAAACTACATAGATATGTAATAATAATATTGTATATATAATATGTGTACACATTTGTATACATATATGTATAACACATAAAATATGTGTAGTTACAGAAATATCTTAATATTTGTCAAATGCTTTAATATATTGTGTCACTTTGAGTTAATTTAAAAAAAATAAACCTTTATTTTCTCTTCTTCTCCTCTCCACTAGAAAAGAAAAACTTAAGTCCTTGTAACAAATATGCATAGTCAAGAATAGCAAATTCTCATATTGGTCATGTCAAAGATGTGTGTCTCATTCTGCATGTTTAGTCTATCAGTTGTCAGCAGGTGAATAACATTCTTTGTTATCAATTTTGCATTGCATCTTTCCAAATAATTTATTTTTTTACAGTTTTTAAACTGTTCCCCTGGTTCTTTTTACTTCACTCAGTATCAGTTCATACAAGTCCTCCCAGGTTTCTCTGAAACCATCCCCTTTCTTGCGCCTTACAATGCAGTACTATTATTACACTTGTATACCATTCCATCATTTTACTCAGTATAAAACCTCAGATAAAAAAAAAAACCTCACATTTTTTTACTTTATTTTTCTTGATTTTTTTTTCTTTTTGGTCTATGTTTTCTTTCACAACATGACTATTATGGAAATGTTTTGCATGACTACACATGTATAACCTAGATTGAATTGCTTGCCTTCTCAATGGGGGGTGAGGAGGGAGGAAGGAAGAGAATTTGGAACTCGAAGTTTTAAAAACAGATGTTAAAAATTGTTTTTACATGTAACTGGGGAAAAATAAAATCCTAAAGAATTAAAAATCTCGTTTGACTCATAATTACTACAGTAATGCAATTGGAAAGAACACCAATAACAAAATAATTAAAACTAAACGCTATGATTGAAAGTGAGTGACCAAACTTGACCCCAAAGAAAAGATATGAGAATGTACCTCCTTCCCTTCTCTGCAGAGGTGAGAGCCTATTAAGTGTAAAACAACTACATATAATAGCAGATATGATGAATGTGTTGTTTGGTTTTGTTTTACTGTTTTTTTTCTTTTTTAACACTTTGCTACAAGAGAAAGGAAAGTTTTTGAATGCAATTGTATGTTATATAAAAGCAAAAGATATCAATAAAAAATAACTTAGTAACAGTGTCATTTTTGTTATATTAATCTGACCCCTTCATAAACAAGGAATATATCATTAGCTGTTTGACTTCTTTTTTTGGCCATTATTGTATTATAATTTTTCTTATAAGGTCCTAAAGACCTTAATTCCCATATATTTGTTGTGTTTTTTCTTTTTTTAAATTATGTTTTCTTGATCTTTATTACTATTAAATAATACTAAATATTATTTTCCTTTAATTGTGTATTATGCAGTTTTGCTGAACTTACTTTTTAGGAATTTAATGGTTTTGGATTTGATTTTTCTAAATAAACTATTTCTGATGTTAATTTCTCTATCGGTTCTCTATTGTTATTATCTCCTATCTTTCTGTAATTGTTCAAATGTCTAAAATGATATAAAATAAAAGTAATGACAATGAAAATATTATTTTGTATTTGTTTTTGGTGGGAATGCTTCTAATGTTTCTCCATTGCACATTATATTGGCTCATGACTTAAGGTAGAAAAGTTACTGTGTTAAGGTGGGAGAATCCTTTGTGCCTATTTTTATTAGCATTTTATCATGAACAAATATCATAGCAAAGTCTTTTCCTGTATCTGTTAATATAATCATATGTTTTGTTATATTGTTAGTCTTTTTGATATTGATAAATTCTTACATTCTTGGTATAAACTCCACTGAGACACGATAATCTATTTTCTTAATGTATTGTTTTATGCCATTGACAAATATTTGATTTAGTATTTGTACATCTATATTCATGCATTAGTGAAATTGTTCTAGCCAATAACTTAATGAATAAAATGTGGTATAAATACATCATGAAGGACATGCATGACTAGAGAAGGAGGTGTGGTTACCATGTAGCGTGAAACATGTAGCTAGCAGACCCACACCTGGGACTTGTATTAGTACCAACAAAATATTAAAAGACCTACAAGAAAGTGTCAATAGAAATAGGTAAGAGATCCATAAAGGATTTGTGTGGACATTGACCAATACCATGTGTAGGGGTACACTGGCAAATGTTTAACAACCAGCTTTACTTTATATACATGCATATCCTTTGCATACTTTTAACTTTACTCTGTATTATTAACATTTTCTTCATCACTTTTCTTAAGTCTAGATCCAAGGGTTGGTAAACTATGGTCCAGGCCAAAACCCCACTCACTTTTATTTAAAAGTGTAAAAACCAGTCTTAGCTCACTCTGCACAGGCACCAGTTTGCTGACCCCACTGGGCTAAACAATCAACAAAACAATAAATCAAAGTCTGATTTGTACTGTTTGCAGAGGTATAAATGCTCATGCTGAAAATTTAGCAATCAATTCTCAATAGTCAGTTCCAGCTGGCTCTAGCACACTGCTGACAACTAGATAAATGACAGTCTACCCAAAAGTTGGAAGTACTGTAACTAGTTTAATGAGAATATGGATCAATCAGAGAAATGATATGTTTAAATTTTTACATGAATTATTTAAAAGTTTATTTTATTAGATTTGGAACATTCTTCTAGCCTTTTGAGATCCTCAATGCCACCATTTTTTCATTACTTCCAAAAGTTGGGGGAAGGGACTATAATGATGACACAGACTTATGTAAGAGAGTGGGAAACAAACATTGATTTGATTGAATCCCTTTTGGTCTGTGTTGACACCAACAATATCAATGAAATAAGCTACTAGTCATTCTTCTTGAGGTTTTAACGATATTATTGTTCAGTAATTTTAGTCGTGTCTGCCTCTTCATGACCCCATTTGGGGTTGTCTTGGCAAAGATACTATAATGATTTGCTATTTCCTTCTCCAGCTCATTTTACAGATGAGGAAACTGAAGCAAACAGGGTTAAGTGACTTGCCCAGGGTCACACTGCTAGTTAGTGTCTGAGGCCAGCTTTGAATTCAGTAAGATCAGTCTTCCTGACTCTAGTCCTGGCACTCTATCCATCTCACCACTTAGATGCCTGGAATGAATGATTCACATATTATTCAGAAATGTATTGAATGAAACAAGGGAAAGGAACTCCTCCTTTCCCCAATATGCTTAGATTTTTGTGTTTGTCTATCTGCCAGATTTATTTGAGGTCTCTTCTGATGGACCCATATGCCTTTTCTATGGCTGTGCTAACTCTTAAGTATAACATTTAACCACCTAGGTTTAATGTTCTACTTTGTTCCTTGCTTCTCTGAGTTTCTTGGGTCCTCTGATGTCATCACACAGTTTAGCAAAAACCTTAGACCCAGTGTCTGAGAAAAAATTCTAACAGGTTGAAAAGAAATCAGGTTATAGAAACAGTGAAAGAAAACCTCTGTCACAGTGATTATGAATTGAGGGTTGACTCACAGAGGGATCTGATAGAATGTAAATGTGGGGTGTTGAGCATGTTATTGTTCTCTGCTAATTCTACTGCAGGTGTGAAGGGAAAAAGCCATGTTGATATGTCAAGGTATTTGGGACACATGATTTCCATGCAGATTCATGTGGTATGGTTAGGGCAGGGGGAAGAGTTTGAAGAAATGGGAGTTTTCAGGGGTCCCGTAGATTTATAAAGAAAATCCCAGGGGGAACACAGAATGAACCAATTAATTCCAAAGGGGGTGAAAAAATGAGCCCGGTAGGACACACACACACACACACACACACACACACACAGGATGCGAGAAACAGAGAAGAAAGGGAACTGGAGGAAACCGGAAAGTCTGATCAAAATGTGAGGCTCAGCCTAGGAAGTTAAGTAATGTGTAGAGTAACCAGAACTCAAAGAAGGGCTATTCAGAAAATTTTTATGTTCAGAATGGAGTAGATATTGGATATATAAGAAATTGTGGTGGTATTTAAAAGAATTAGACAAGAATTAGATCAGTCAGTCAACAAGTATTTATTAATTATTTATTAAGTATTTATTAATTACCTATGATGTGTTACACATTGTGCTAAATGCTGGGGATACAAAGTCAAAACAAAACAAAAACAAATACGCAAATAAATGAATAAAAAAAATCCAGTCCCAGTGTCAAGGAGTTCACAGTCTAATGGGGAAGATAACATGTAAACAATTATTTACAAAGCATATACAGGATAAATTGAAGGTAGTATTGGAGGGAAGGCTCTAAGATTAAGGAGCACTAGAAAAGGCTTCTTATAGATGTGGGACTTTAGCTGAGACTTGAAAGAGACTAGGGAAACTAGAATGCAGAGTTGAGGAGGTAAAGAGGTTCTGGCATGAGGGACAACCAGAGAAAATGTTCGTTTGGTGTTGGTAGATGGCACATCATGAGTGAGGAAGAATAAAGAGGCCAGTGTCATTGGTGAAGAGTATGTGAAGGGTGGTTAGTTTTAAGAAGACTGGTAAGGAGGAAGGGATCAGATTATGAAGGGCTCTAAAAGTCAAACTGATGATTTCACATTTGATCCTGGAGGTAATAAGGATCTAATAAAGTTTATTGAGTGGAAGGGAGAGGGGTTCACAGACCCTGACTGATAACTTTAGGAAGATCATTTTACAGCTGAGTAGAGGATGGACTAGAGTGAGAGAGACTTCAGTTGGTGGTATCAAGCAATTTTCTATTCTAGTAGTCAGAGCTTGAAGTGATGAGGGTCTTGTACCAGTTGTAGTGTCAGAAATGAGAAGTGGTCATTTAAAAAAGCTATTACCACAGTAAAAACTACAAGTCTTGGTAATTCATTAGACATGATGGATGAAAGAAGGAGAAAGGAACTGAGGATGACACCTGGGTTGTGAGTCTGGGTGGGAGGGAGGATTGTGGTGTCCTCAAAAATAATGGAATAATTAGGAATGATAGGAATGATAGTGGGAATGATAGATAAATTGTGCTTTGGAGAAGTTTAAAAGTGAGGAGACAATAAGGATGGTAGCTATATGGTAGGGATTAGAGTCAGAAAAAAGTTTCTTGGTGAGTTTAAAAGGACATGAAGTTGTAGCCACATGGAAAGGCAGTAGTGAAGAAGAAAACTGAAGATACATGAGGGAGAACAGGAGACTTATAGAGCCTCACCATCCTGTAGGAAGCAAGAAGGAATGGGATCAAGGGCACAAGAAGAATAATCAGTTTTAGTGAAGAGGAATGGTCTTTTTGTGATAAGAGGAAAAGACAGAGAGGGTGATGATAAGGGAGCTAAGGGAGTTTCCAACCAGTAAGTTCTATTTCAGTTGTAAACATGAAGTTTGGGGGTATGACGGATGGCAAGATGAAATAAGAAAATATTTGGAATAGTAAAGAATAGAAGAAGTGCTGAGCCACAGGGAGGGATGAACAAGGTTTTGAATTTTAGGTTATGATGGAGTAAAATAAGCTGTGTTGTGATTTTTAAAAAGGAAACATTTTATTAATGCTTTTTGTTTCTGTATCACAGTTGTCTCTACATATGCCACTACCTACTTACCTAGTGATCCTTATAATAAATAAAAAACAGTGATGTTAAACCAGTCAATACAATCATTATATCTGGCAGAATATGAAATATTCTGTGCCCACTGACCTCCATCTCTCCAAAGTAAGAAAGGAGGTGGATTTTCTTATCCCTGTTCTAAGGCTAAGATTGGTCATTACTGTTATATAATGTTCAGTCTCATTTTAGAAGGATGTTTTCTGTTTGCTTATATCATGTAATCATTATGCATATTGTTTTTCTGGTTCTGCTTAGTTCATTCTTTATCAGTTCATATACTTCTCCCCATGTTTTTCTGATTCCCCAATGATAATTTCTTTTTCTTATTTTTTAGTTTTTAAATGTATTATTTATTTATTTTTAACATTCTTTTAAAAACATTGAGTTCCAAATTCTTCCTTCCTCCAAGCCCTTGCCCTAATATTGAGAAGGCAAACAACATGATATCAATCATACATGTGAAATCATACAAAATGTATTTCCGTATTTTTACCAAAAAAGCAAGAATAATATTGATCATTCATTGCATTCATATACCACAATTTGTAGAGTATTGACCAAATAATGCACACCAACCTTGATTTCAATTTTTGGTACCATAAAAAGTACAATTAGGAGTCTTTGATATATATGGCACTTTTATTTCTGTCTTGGAAGTCCTTCAGTATATCCTGACCCATAGGGTCAAAGGGTATGAGGAGCTTTGTGAGTTTTGCACAATTTCAAATCATTTTGAGTAATAGCTGGAACACTTCTAGCTTCACCAACTGTATGCATCATTGTACCTGGTTTTTTGCAACACTTCTAATATTGTCTATTTGCATTTTTTGTCATTTTTTCCAGTTTGCATGGTATTAGGTGAAACCTCAGTTATTTTAATTTGCATTTCTCTCATTAGCAAAGAGGAAAGATCTTTTATGTTTCAATAGTTTGAAATATGTCTTTTGAAAGCTGATCATATCATTTAAGCATTTACATATCGGAGAGTTGTGCTTGTAATCTTACGTATCTGTGCTTGTTTCCTATATAGTTTGTGTATCAGAATTTTATCAGAGAAAAATGCTGCAAAAATTCCTCCTATTGACAATCTATCTCTGTATCATACCCTCAAGCTATTATCCTATATCTCAACTTCTTTTCTCAAACTCTTAGAAAAAGCTTTCTATAGTTCTTGCCTCAACTTCCTCATTTCTCACTCATTCTTCAATCCTTTGCTGTCCTGCTTTTAATTTGATTACTGCACTGAAGCATTTCTCTCCAGAGTTACCAGTGCTCTTTTAATTGCTAACTCTGATTCCCAGTCCTCAAAATTCTGGGCCACCTCTCCATAGCATCTGACACTGATGAGAGACAATCTTTTCCTGGATATACTGTCTTCACTGGATTTTTGTGATACTACTTACTAGTAGTTCTCCTCCTACCAGTCTTTACAGATCTTTCTCAGGCTGCTTTGTTGAATTATCATCCTTATCATGCTCCCCTCACCATGGATGTATCCCAAGGCTTTGTCTTGGGGACTCTAATTTTCTCTATATATACTTGTTCTCTTGGTTACCTCATCAACTCCCACGGGTTTAATTATGGGATAGCTAAGTGACATAGTGGATAGAGTATGGGACCTGGAGTTAGTAGATAAGTTAAAATCCAGACTCAGGCATTTACTAGCTGTGTGACCACGGGCGAGTCACTCAACCTCTGCTTCAATTTCCTCAACTGTAAAATGGGGATAATAATAGATCTTATCTCCGAACTTTATTGTCAGGATAAAATGCAGTAATATTGTAAAGAACTTTGTAAACCATAAAGTGCTATATAAATGCTATTTAAATTAACAAAAAATAATAAAAAATTAATCATAATGCCATCTCCTTATAGATGACTCAAGCCTGAGTCTCCTGATCACCAGTTCCATATTACCAAATCTGTGTCATATGTTTTGAATGTCATATACTGGGTGCATCTCAAAACCCAGAACAAAACTTGTGTTCATTTCCCCCAAATCTACCCTTTCCCCAACTACTCTATTTCCATCAGGTGTATTGCTATCCTCTCAGTCATTCAGGTTCACAAACTTATTATTATCTTGCATTAATCATGCTACCACACTCCTCATATCCATTCAACTTCTGATTCTTGAAGTTTCAAGTCAACATCTCTTGCACCTGTCCCCTTCCCTTTATTCACATAATCCCAGCTCCAGGTCAGGTCCTCATCCCTCTCAGATGGATTATTTCAATAGACTCCTAATTTGTCTCTGTGCCTCAGGTCTCTTCATAATCCAGTCATTTCTCTCTCAGTGTATTTGCAAATGTGATTTTCCTTCAGCACAGCTCTGAGCATGTCACTCTCCTACTCAATAAACTCCAGTGGCTCCCTATTGCCTCTCATTTAAAATATAGACTCCTTTGCCTTTTATGTTCCCATGGACTACACAGTAACTGCCTACATAGTAATTGTCATGTAAAGGTCAGAATATACTCATAAATCCTTGGTGCACCAAAAGTTGTCATTCAGTCCAACTCTTCATGACCCCAATTGGGGTTTTCTTGGCAAACATACTGGAGTGGTTTGCCATTTCCTTCTCTAGCTCATTCTGTACATGATGAAATTGAGGCAAATAGTGACTTGTCCAGGGTCACATAGCTAGTAAGTGTCTGAGGCTCGATTTGAGCTCAGGTTCTCCTGACTCCAGGGCCAGTATTCTATCCACTGAGCCACCTAGCTGTCCTCTTCTAGTCCTTCACAACTTGGGCCTCGCTTATCTTTCCTGCCTCATTAAACATTACTCCTTTTCTCTTACTTCATGGTCCACCTGAACTGGACTTCTCTCCATTCCTTACATGTGGCACTCCATCTTCCCACTCCGGGCCTTTAAATTGGTTGTTCCCTATGTCCGTCATACATTCCACCCTTACTTCCACCTCAGAGAATACCTAATTTTCTTCAAGATGCAGCTTAAGCACCACACTCTACATGATGCGTTGCTGATCCTTCCCCCAAATGCTAGGGTTCTACTTTCCTTACTACCCTATACTAAGTTACCTTGTGTTTATTTTGTATTTTTTCTTTATACTCTGATTTAAGTACAAGTTCTTCCTCTGGATAGAATGCCAGCTCCTTGAGGGCAAGGATATATATTTTTTTGTATTCCAAGGGTGAATGCAGGGCAGCTACCTGGTAGAATGGTTAGAGGACTAACTTTGAAATCCTGAGTTCAAATTTGGCCTCAGATACTTACTAGCTGTGTGACCCTGGACAAGTCACTTAACCCTGTTTGCCTTAGTTTCCTCATCTGTAAAATTACCTGGAGAAGTAAATAGCAAACCACTGCAGTATCTCTGCCAAGAAAACCCCAGATGAGGTCTCGAGGAGTTGGACACGATTGAAAAAACAACAACAAATTATAAAGGTGAACATCAATACCTGTAGGCATTTAATATATGCTTGATTGAATAATTTTTATCCTATTTGCATTTTTTCATAAAAGCTTGTACATTTCACACAGTCAAAACTGTGCATTCTCTTTTTTAGGCTCTCTGTCAATTGTTTGGTGTTCGGTTAAAAATTTTCCTCTTAGACATAGTAGTGAAAAATAACTTTTTTATTTAAAAAATAATTTTTAAAATATTTAGCCCATTTATTTTTCTGTTGAATGTGACAGAAACATAGGTCTAAAGCTAGAAGAGGACTTACAGTTTATCTAGTCTAGTACCTTCCTTGTACAGATGAGGAAAGTGAGGTCTGAAAGTGGAAGTGAATTGTCCAAGGTCACACTGATTTTAAATCACAGAATCAGGATTCAAACACAAGTCTTTTGACTCCAAATTCCACTCTGGTGTGAATTAATTGTCTGAACTATTTTCTAGCAAACAACTTTCCACTTTTCCTATAAATTTTTATCAAACCTACTAGCTGTATGACCCTGGCAAGTCACAATCCCTGCCTGCCTCAGTTCCCTCAACTGTTTTTGCTGTTGTTCATTTGTTTCAATCATGTCTGACTCTTCATGACCCTGTTTGGGGTTTTCTTGGCAAAGATATTGGAGTGGTTTGCCATTTCCTTCCCCAGCCTGTTCTACAGATGAGGAAATTGAGACAAGCAGGGTTAAGTGATTTGCCCAGGCTCACATAGCTGGTAAGTTTCTGAGGCCAGATCTGAACTCAGGAAGACTCATCTTCCTGACTCTAGGCCCAACACTCCATCCATTCAACTGTAAAATAGGGAAAATAATAACTCCTATTTCATGAGATTGTTGTGAGGATCAAATGAGATATTTATAAAGCATTTAGCACTGTGCTAAGCACTTTCATGGTGGAATTTAATAAATATTTATTCCCTTCCCTTCTCCTCCTTCAAATAGGAAGTCCTCCCTCAAATTGCTTTTGTTCTTGGGTTTATCTGAGGCTCCTTAGATTGATCATTTTTGTATTCCACTGACATACTTTTTTATTTTAATAGTATCAGATTGTTTTGATAATTACAGCTTTATAATGTAGTCAGAGGTCTGATGATGGTATGCACTCTTAATTCATATTTTTTTCATTATTTCCTTCGAAATTCTAGACTTTTTATTCCTCCTTCAAATAAGTTTTGTGATTATTTTGTCTTGTTCCATAAAGTTACCCTGTGGTAGCTTGATTGGTATAGCGCTGAATCTGTAAATTAATTTAGGTAGCAAAGTATCATTACCATTTTTCTTACATTGGTATAACTCAACCATGAAAAATGAATATCTCTAAGTATTTGCCTTCCTTTATTTCTGTAAAGAATGTTTTGTAGTTGTATTCATATGAAGTCCTGAATGTGCCTTGGTAGGTTGACTCCATATATTTTATTTATTTTGTAGTTTTTCTGAATGGTAATTTTCTTTCTACCATCTCCTTTTTTTTTTCATTATTGCTATATAGAAATGCTATTGGATATTTCATGACTTACTCCATTTGAGGCAGGAAGGGAGAAATTGAATGAAGGTTGCCCAAAGATAAGAATGTCAGAGAAGCATGGTATTCTATAGTGGTAGCTAGTGAAACATGAAAATGGGAAACTAGGAGGTTGTGGCTGATAGCAGAGTGGGAGATATGGTCTAGGAGAAAAAGAGTGAATTAAAGGACCAAGGTCCTATGAGAGGCAGTATGGCATAGAAGAAACCGAGCTGACTTTGGAGTTAGAGATTCTAGGTTCAAATTTTGATTCTGGCATTTCTACCTATGTGACCTTGGGCAAATTATACCAGCTCTCAGGGCCTTAGTTTCCTCATCTGTAAAATGAAAAGAATTGGACTAGAAGGGAATAAGGACTCTTTGAGCTCTAAAGTTTTTTCAGTCATTTTTTCATTGTGTTTGACTCTTTGTGAATCCATTTGGGTGGTTTTTTTTGGCAGAGATACTGGAGTGGTTTGCCATTTCTTTCTGCAGCTCATTTTACTGATGAAGAAACTGAGACAAATAGGATTAAATGACTTATCCAGGGTCACACAGCTAGTAAGTGTCCGAGGCCATATTTGAACACAGGAGAATGAGTCTTCCTGACTCCAGGCCTGGCACTATATCCATTGCTACACTTAGTTGCCTGTTCTAAAGTTAGCATCTTGCAATACTATGATCAAATGATGGTAAAGATAAGAAGTAAATTTATTGTCACTATAGAGTGGAACAGATAACAGAGGAGGCTATGGTTATATATTTTAATTTCAAAGTTATAGACCTTAGAAATATTTGAGGGTGTACTCTATGATGTGATTAAACAGGTGTATTGGTCAAGTGAGGTGGAGATTACGGCTGGAGTTGAGGATGTCAATGAATTATTCAAACAGGTACTCAGGAGGATTGTCAAAATGAGTCCTAAAGTCTAAACTACCCAGGGATCATAACAAAGATAAGGTAGAAAAGAAGAGCATAGACAAAATGCTTGAATCATTGAAAAGCTAGGACCCCTTGGTCAGTAGATTGGGGAGAGAAGAATAGGGCAAGGGTTAATAGAAGAATGGTCTGGAAGTAATCATGAGGTGTATCCCTGCCTTTCCTTTTTTGCCCTTTGTTAGAATAAGATAATCAGTGCCCCCAAGGTAGAAGGCTACAGGGGAAATAGTATCATTAAGGAAGAGTCAGATTACAGTTCAAGGGAAAAGGCAAACAGAATGTTAATTGAAAAGTTCAAGTATATAGGATTTTTTGATAATAGAGTAGGGTTTCAAAGTACTCAGTGGAGTGAATTAGTTGACTGATGAACTTGGTTGGGTGGGCCTGGGGAGGAGAAGAGTTGAATAGAATAGAGATGAAGTTTCGAAAGGAGTGTGGGCAGGTCACTTAAACCCAATCTGGTGGGAATAAGGATGCAGGAGCCAATATTACAGGAAGTTTGTTGTTATTTGTCCTTTATTCTCTAAGAGGACTAATGACATCAGCAAGATGATGTCTTGACCTGCAAGTAAATTGCATTTAGTTGAGGCAGGGCTGTGCAAAATCACCAGCCTCATCTTTCCTCCAGAACCATGTGGGCCCAGCAGCAAGACATAGATCAGGATGATTGGAGATAGATCTGAATGCACTGGAAGACCATGGCGTTTTTAAGCTAAGGCCTTTCCCAGGTCTCAGTTTGTCTGAGGCAATACCCATTCAGTGATTTCAGGTTGGGTAAGAAATGAAGCAAAATATGGCCCTGTTTGAGTATTCAAAAAAAATCAATTTGGAAGGGAAAGAGCCTCAGGCTTTCTGGTCAGAACAGAAACAATTGCTAATTATACTTACTCTGAGCCATCAAAACACAGTGACCAAGAGAGGCTTGGACTGGGACTTGTTATTGGCCAATCAGTGAGAGTCAGAGTGATTTGGGTTTAAGGCATAGTCAAGTATCTCTATTTGAATCCCAATGGGCTTTATCTAAATCTGGTTTTCCAGAGCTCTATTTCAAGCAATTTGTATTTCTTTGAGCAAAGCATCCACATGTGGGTGTATGATCCTTCATGTAGAAGGAAGGAGGGAGGGAGAGAGAGAGGAAGGAAGGAAAGAAAGAAGGAAGGAAGGAAGGAAAGAGCATTGCCCATCTGGAATTGGCCAATTGGGTCCCCAGTGGGGTGGTTATGACTAATCACTGATTGTTGTTTGTTTTTTGTTCTTGAAGAGGACCAATGACATCAGGAAGGTGATGTCTTGACTTGCAAGTAAATTGGATTTAAGTGAGGCAGGGCTGTGCAAAGTCACCAGCCTCACTCCCTTCTCCTGAGCCATCTGAGTCCAGTGGCAAGACATAGATCAGGACAACTGGAGATAGCCTACTACAGGAAGCAGATTTATGTGACATACTCCCACAGGAGAATTTATCAGCTGAGTTAATTTTCAGAGTTAGCCCTCCTCAGAGTTTAAGACAGAATTTAGGAGTTAGTGTTTTGAAGCAACATCTCCAAGATCTGTTACGGCTCCTTGATTGAGGTAACAGAGCCTCAGAGCTCTGTGTACTGGGAAGTACTTACTCCTTAGGTACTGGGGAGGGGCAGAGGGAAAAAGATGAAGAACTATCTAATAGATAGATGGGTTCCAAGTGGTTTCTTCCTCAGGTACACTGCACATCTTTTCACATCACCAGTATCAGTGAACTCTGACACTATTGTTGTTGTTGTTGTTGTTGTTGTTGTTGTTTTCTTATTTATATGTAGTATTTTCAATCACTCCCCTACAGGCAGTAATTGGGAACAACTAACCGCAGTCTGTTCTTTCCTTCCTCCTGCCATGCTTACATACTTACCTTCTCCATTTAACACATCCCTACGTTGTGGCTATTACATAGGAGAGGAAAAGAATGGAGATGGGTATGGCTATTGCTGTCTCCACATGGCTCTGTTAACTTGAGGTATAGGCAAAGAAAAGCCCTTAGGGTCCACTGTTTCATTACAGTGAACAAGTGTGGATTTTAACGAAATCTGAAAACCTGACTGGTAACATCTAGCTATTGATGCTTAAGACCATCATGTGAATTGTTTCTCTATGACAACAGTAGGAGAATGAATCCCTGGGGAAAACCATACAGGCTGCTGAAAAATGCCACCAACTAGTTCAGTGGACTCAGTAAGACTTTTTTTAGGGCAACTCTACTCAGTGTACAAAATGATTAGGAAAGCCAGTCATCCTTGACTGCTCATTCTTGCTTACCCCACACATCCAATCAGTTACAAAATCGTGCCCTTTTAACCTGCACAACTTCTCTCACATCTGACCCCTTTTTTCATTTCCTTGAAGATAAAGTTTAAGTATGTTTATGCTGACCTTCCCAACTTCGCATTTATATTTTGTATTTGTATTTATTTTCTCTATATTTATCCTGTATATGCTTATATATATATATATTCCAGACATACTATGTATTCTACAAAAGTTTATGTATAATATAATATAATATATTATATATAATTATATTATAATTGTATCACATATTTTAATATTATATATTTAATTTATGTGTACATACATACATATATATTTAACTATCTATTTATCTATATATATCATCTTATCTTACATTAAAATGTAATTTCCTTGTGAGGTAAGGTCATTTCATTCTTTGTACTTGTATTCCCATCATTTAGTACAGTGCTTGGGACATAGTAAGTACTTAATAAATGCTTCGGAATTCATTGATTGATTAATGCCCTGTTGCTCTTAAAAAAATATGACACTTATACACATTTTGTGAATACATAAGCAGATAGTCTAGGCTCCAACAGTGTTGAAGTTTGAATTTTATCATAGTTACCTGTAAACTGCTTCCATCTGTCTCCTTTCCATCACTCTCCCATTTTCTGTTCCCCTTTATCCACCCACAATCATTATGACTCAGGAAGAAGTCAAGCCATTAGAAGTAGAACCAGCAGAAAGTATGGCCACAAAGAGTGGGGTGTGTTTGTGTGCTATTGAAACCTTCTTAACTCGCCCCCAAAATTCTGCTATCAGGACTTTCCTTTAAGTAGCTGGAGTCCACAGTTGTCAATGTCATAAGATATGAAGAGCACCAGAGCATCCATTTACTGTTAGAGACCTTCTGCAGCCACAAAGCTTTAGTCCATTATGTAAAACATTCTAGTGCCCCGCTTAGTTCGGTGTATATTTATTCCAACTAATACATGTGTTTAAATTGGTTAAACCAGGAGTAAATAGCAGAGTCAGAAAGAGATGAGACATATCAGGGAAGTTTTGTTGGAAGGAAGAAGATTGGGAAAAAGTGTGAAGAGTCACTCTTTGACCCTACTGGGGACCTTAATGTGAGAAACTTGGCAGATAGGAAGCCTAGTATATAGGCGCTGAATGCTTAAAGTAAATACTTTATATCCCTTCAAGTTCTCTCTTCTGATGATGAGTCTGACCCCAGCTACCATTGTATTAAGTACCTAGACAATGCCTACTCACTTTACTCTGTGATCCACTCTTAACTTTTTCTAGTTTCCACCTCCTCCTCAGTAGCCTTCCCCTCCTTTTCTATCTTCTCTTCATATGACATCTCCCCACATTAGCATATAAAGTCCTTGAGGGTAGGAGCTGGTTTTTGTTTTTTTCTTTGTTTTTGTTTTTTAGCTTTTTTTAAAAAATGTTTTTGTTTTTTTTTTTGTATCTCTAGCATTAAGCACAGTGCCTGGCACATAGTAAATACCTAATAAATGCTTTATCTACTGATTTCTCTTGCTAGCTGGCAAGCACTATTTAAGTTCATGGAGTTTTAGAGTTGGAAGGGATATTAAAAAATAATATAATACAGTCCTTTCATTTTACAGATAAGGACATTTAAACCCACACAGGTTAAGTGACTTGCTGTAAATAGCCTGGACAGCCTACGTTTGGAGGTTATGGGAAACACCATGGCAACAGGACCCAAAACTTAGTAGCAAAAATAATTTTATTAAAGCAATAAAAAAGATAAGTGAGGGGAGCTTATGATTCTAGCAGCAGGGGGAGGTCTGGATAACAACGCTGCATAGTGAATGTGATGTATGGCAAGTTCCCAGAATCATGGATTTGGCATCTCAAACTGTATGTCCTGCATCTTAAACTCAAGATATCCAAAACAGAATGTATTATCTTCCCCCCCAAACCTCCCCTGTTTTAATTTTCCCTATTAATGATGAGGTCTTTAAGAGAGGCTTTTCCCATAGGCCCATATCCCCCACTCCTACACCAACAGCCAACCCCACCCCCATCTGGAAGCCTTGTAAGCTCAGGTTTTGGCAGGGGAGGAGCAGGAAAGGGGTTATGTTTTACAAAGCAGAAATTTCAGGTCACTGGTAATTGCTTTATACCTGTCCTGTTTGGACCAAGACGGTCAGGCTCTTTAATATTCCTTCTAGCTCCAACATTATATGTATGGATAAATTTTTATACAGAGAGAGAGAAAGAGACAGACAGACAGAGACAGAGAGTAAGAAACAGGTAGAGAGACAGAGAGAGATCAGAGAAAGTGCAAGTAGAACTAGGTTAGATGATTTGATAATAGTGACCCTAATTTTATAACCTTCATTAGTTGGGAGAGGCTTTAAGTTTATGTAAAGCAGATTACAGGTATGAAGATTGTTGGAATCTTGGAGTGGGGTAGAGAGGTAGTAGTTTGTTCTAATGAGATGGAAAAGAATTCAAGCCAAGGTAAAGACAAGAAAGGAAATACAGCTGGGCTATGGAGGGAACAGGAAGTGTTATAATGAGCAATTAAATGGTTTCTCTGGAATTAGAAGCCCCAGATTTAAATACAGTACTTATTAACTATGTGACTTTGGGTAAGTCACAAAATCCCTTGGCCTTAGATTTTTCATCTGTAAAATGAATGGATTGGATTAGAGGAATTCTGAGGTGCTTTCTATCTCAAGATCTGATGAAGAATCTGATGATTCTTCAAAGCTGACAGAGGTATGAGTAGAGTCAAAGAAAAATGATCTTGGTATTTATCAGAATGTACTGTTTGACTGAATTATTCTCCCCCTCCCCATTCTTTTGTTGTTGTGTTCAATTATTTTCAGCCAGGCTCTGTGACTCCATTTGGGGTTTTCTTGGAAAAGATACTGGAGTGGTTTGCTATTTCCTTCTGCAGCTCATTGTTTTACAGATGGGGAAACTGAGGCAAATAGGGTTAAATGATTTGCGTAGGGTCACACAGGCAGTAAATGCCTGGGGCTGGATTTGAACTCAGGAAGATGAATCCTCCTGACGCCAGGCCTGGAACTCTGTGCACTGCACTATCTAGCTGCCCAAATTCTGTCTCCCCATTCTATTACAGACTAAATAACAAAATCTGACTGAATTGCCTTCTCTTCTGTTGTACACTGACTAATAACATGTATCTCGACTACCTCCATCTGGTTCAAGCTGAATACACAAAACCCTGCTTTACCGGGGACGCTTTGGCTGCACATGACCCCACAAATGTGGCATTCAACATTCAACTAGAGATTTTCCAGACTCCATCCCACTAGTCCATTAAAATGGAATGTCACAAAATGCCACAGAATCAGTAGCAGCTGATTGGCTGTGTGCTCTAAGGTATTCTGAAAAGCTACACTGTTTAAGCTAAATTCATACTCTAGGTAAACTGAGGCTGCTACCAGCAAGCATTCTTCTTTAGTGTACTAATATATTAATCCTTTCCATTTAGCTCCTCACTTTATTGACCTGTGGAAGATTTTCTGAAACTGCCTTCTAAAAACCAGTCTTTTGGATCTGATGATAATATGATATAAATAGTCTTTGAAGGGCTGGCGTTGGCTTCCTGGGGTGTCACTATTAGATTCTCATTGTTAAAGGAGAGACACCCTCCTTGAAAGTCTATGTCTGTTGGGATGGTTTTTTTGATTCAGAGGATTACAACACTAACAAAGGCAGTTAAAGGGCAGTTTTAGAAAATCTCCCATAGGCTTAGATTCTCCCAAGTATGTGTGTCCAAAGGGCTAGCATAGTTTTAGGTTTTAGTCTGACTCACAACCTCTCCACCTGAATTTCCTTAGTTGCAAGGTGAAAGGAGTTGGATCAGAGAACCCTTAAGGTCCCTTTAAGCTGTAAAATTTTAGGTTATCATCACCTGTGCTCCTCAGGCTCTCTCCTTCAAAAAATAAAAGACATGTCTCTCTCTAAAATAAGTCTTCCTAGTCTCTCTACTTATGTAATCACATATCACCATCTACCTCTTGGGCGTCTTAAGCAGCACAAATTCAAGATGTCCAAAAACAGAGCTCATTATCTTCTCTTGAAAACCTTAAAATTTTCCTAATATTGTTGAAGATATTACCATATTCCCAGTTACCCATGCTCATCCTCCATCCTCACTCTTAGCCCACATATCCAATCCTTTGACAAATCTTATCATTTCTACCTTCACATGTCCTTTCTTCACATAGCCATAATCCTAGTTCAGGTCCTTATCACATTTTAACTAGACAATTTCAATACTCTTCTAATTGATCATTCTATATCAAGTATCTTACCCATTTTATTCTATCCTCTAATCAGCCTCCAAGGCAATTTTTCTAAATCATTAGTCTGACCATGTCACTGCTCCAACCCCATCGATGAATTCCAGTGGGCTGTCCTCCGTGTGTGGAATTCTCCTCCCTCTCTACCTCTGTCTCTAGGTTTCCTTGGCTTCCTTTAAGACTCAGATCATGTCTCTTTTGCAAAAGGGCTTTCTCCATCCTCACAGATGTTAAACCCTTCTCTGTTCAAACTACCTTTCATCTACTTTGTATATATCTTGTGCTTATCTAATTATTTACATGTTGACTTCCTCATCAGAATGTATACTCATTGAAGGGAGTACAGTGCATAGCACATAGTAAATGTTCAATAAATGACTGCTGGGCAGTACCCTCCTTCTTATGTCCTCCAGCTGCCCACCAGCCCCTAGAAACTGTGAGAATAGGGGCAGTAGTAAAGCTGAATTTTAATTATAGGCACAGACACTAAGAGGCTGCTAGGTTTTCTAAGTATTCTTAAAGAGTTTAAGCATCCAATGGTGGTCACATATCAGATTAAAGTCTAGGGATACTTGAAACAGTTTTGTTTCTTTTCAGTTGGCATGGGATTTCCCTACCATCTTGCTGAATAGAATCAGCCATGATTACAATTTATTCTCAGTTATTCTAGACATATCCCCCTTTCTGGGGAAAAAAAATAAATGGAGAAGGAGGAAGAGGTAGTCACTGGGATCAGTTGGAACTTTAATCTAATTTAACTAGGCTCAGAGACAGTCAATTGGTGCAGTGGATAGATAATGGGTCTGGAGTCAGGAAGACTCATCTTTCTGAATTCCAGCCAGGCCTCAGACAATTATTAGCTGTGTGACCCTGGTCAAGTGACTTAACCTTACTTGCCTCAGTTTCCTCATCTGTAAAATGAGTTGGAGAAGGAAAATTGCAAACTACTCCAGTATCTTTGGCAAGAAAACCCCAGATGGCGTCATGAAGAATCAGACATGCCTGAGATAACTGAACAACATAGGACTATCCTGAATAAACCATTTCCCTCATCTTGATTACAAACAAAACTAAAGGATGGCTGGCCAATTGACTGAAGTAGTGTCCAGAGGTTGTATGTAAACTTCACAGTTGCCTGTATTTATTTTCACTGCAAAATGTATACTCAGAATATGTGATCACTATAAACATCGCTTCTTTTTGAGCACTTGTTGAATCCACCTGTGTTTCCATTGCCATTTTTCACATATACTAGTACCTTGCTTCCTTTTTGTCACCCTTAACAATGTCCTGAAAATATGTAATCAATTGATCCTCTTACTAACTCTGCAAAGTCCAGAAGTAGATGGAGAATACTTCTGAGCAAGGAGCAACTTTTATTTGCCTTCTCATTTCAATTCTATAACATATTCCCATACTTCTGGTTGACAAAGGAACATGAGCAGGTAATGTGTGTGTTCAGAAAATGTGTAGGAGAGGATATATAAATGTTGAATGTGAATAGCCACAAGTCAGCTCATGCCCTTAGAAGAGCACTTCCATTCTTCTACCAGAGGTTCCCAAAGTGGGTGATGCCAACCCTGGGGGGTGATGGAATGATCCAGGAGGTGGTAGTAGCCTTGGTTGTAATTGGTGGGTGGTGTTGAATAAAATAAGGGGATGGAAAAAGCATAAAGAAAAAAGAGAAGAGAAGAAAATTTTGAAAAACCGTTTATACATGTTTCATCTGTTGTGTAACAGAGTTAAAGTCATAGTGATTGCATTATTTTCCAAATAAACACACAAAATGCAAGTTATAACAGATCAGTGGTCAAGTCTGCTGACAAGTCTTAACAAGCAAGTGTTGGTAGGTGTCATGCATTGTCAAAAAGTCCAACATACATTGATAGGAATATGTGCATGTAATGACTTGTTTACAATATGATACTATATGGTTACATGACACAATATTACAATCATCAAAATTTCAATGCAGGGAAAAAACCACAAATTTAAAATAAATTATTAAATTTAAGATAATTAATTTTTATTAAATTAAAGATAATTAAGTATCTTATATTATTTTGAAATGACACAAATTTAAAAAAAATGTTAAGGGGTTAAAGAAAGTAGATTTCCAGGGGGGCACTGAGTATTTTTTTATTTATACAATTTCTTGATTTCTCATAAAGTCACTAGCTTCCATTTGCTCCATTCAATTTTTTTATTTCATTTTATATTTTTTTAAGCAATTGGGGTTAAGTGACTTGCCCAGGTCACACAGCTAGTAAGTGTCAAGTGTTTGGTCTGAGGCCGGATTTGAACTCAGGTCCTCCTGTCTTCAGGGCCGGTGCTCTATCCACTGTACCACCTAGCTGCCCATTCCATTGTAATTTTTAAGGAAGTATTGTCTTCTGTGAGCTTTTGGACTTCCTTTTCTATTTGGCCAATTCCGCTTTTTAAGGCATTCTCCTCCTCATTGGCTTTTTGGACCTCTTTTGCCATTTTGGTTTAGGTGATTTTTTAAGGTGTTATTTTCTTCAGTATTTTTTTGGGTCTCCTTTAACAAGCTGTTGACTAGTTTTTCATGATTTTCTTGCATCACTCTCATTTCTCTTCCCAGTTTTTCCTCTACTTCTCTTTTTATTTTATTTTATTTTTTTGACCCTGTCCCTCCTCAGAAGTATTTGCTTCTGATTACCCCCTTTCCCAATCTGCCCTGCTCTCTATCATCCCCCTACTCTCTTGTCCCCTTCCCCCCCCATTTTCCTGTAGGGTAAGACAGATTTCCATACCCAATTGAGTGTGTATATTATTCCCTCCTTAAGTCAAATCCTGTGAGAATAAGATTCACTCATCCCTCGTTTCCCCTCCACAGTAAAAGCCTTTTCTTTTCTGTTTTTTTGAGATAATTTACCCTATTCTACCTCTCCCTATCTTCTTCTCCTAGTATAATCCTCTCTCACCCCTTAATTTTATTCTCCACATATGACCCCTTCAACTTCAACTCACTCTGTGCCCTCTACCTATCTATCTATCTAACTATCCATCTATCTATCTATCTATCTATCTATCTATCTATCTATCTATCTATCTATCTAT
>NW_020954672.1:5767149-5846944 GCF_900497805.2 Vombatus ursinus
TATCTATCTATCTATCTATCTATCTATCTATCTATCTATCTATCTATACATACATATAATTCTTTTTCCCTCCAACTACCCTAATACTGATAAAATTCTCATGAGTTACAAACATCATCTTTCCATGCAGGAATGTAAGCAGTTCAACCTTAACAAGTCTCTTATGATTTCTCTTTCCTGTTTACCTCTTCACGTTCCACTTGAGTCTTGTATTTGAAAGTCAAATTTTCTTTTCAGTTCTGGTCTTTTCATCAAGAATGCTTGAAATTCTTCTATTTCACTGAATGACCATTTTTTACCCTGAAGGATTATACTCAGTTTTGCTGGGTAGGTGATTCTTGGTTGTAATCCTATCTCCTTTGCCCTCCAGAATATTATATTCCATGCCCTGCAGTCCCTTAATGTAGAGGCTTCGAGATCTTGTGTTATCCTGATTGTGTTTCCACAATACTTGAATTGTTTCTTTCTGGCTGCTTGTAGTACTTTTTCCTTGACCTGGGAACTCTGGAATTTGGCTACAATATTCCTAGGAGTTTTCCTTTGGGAATCTCTTTCAGGAGGTAATCAGTGGATTCTTTCAATTTCTATTTTGCTCTCTGATTCTAAAATATCAGGGCAGTTTTCCTTGATAATTTCTTCAAAGATGATGTCTAGGCTCTTTTTTTGATCATGGCTTTCAGATAGTCTAATAATTTTTAAATTCTCTCTCCTGGATCTATTTTCCAGTTCAGTTGTTTTTCCAATGAGATATTTCACATTGTTTTCTAATTTTTCATTCTTTTGGATTTGTTTTACAGTGTCTTGATTTCTCATAAAGTCACTAGCTTCTAATTGCTCTATTCTAATTTTGAAGGAAGTATTTTCTTCAGTAATCTTTTGGACTTCCTTTTCCATTTGGCCAATTCTGCTTTTGAAGGCATTCTTCTCCTCATTGTCTTTTTGGACCTCTTTTGCCATTTGGGTTAGGCTATTTTTTAAGGTGTTATTTTCTTCAGTATTTTTTTGGGTCTCCTTTAGCAAGCTGTTGACTTGTTTTTCATGATTTTCTTGCCTCACTCTCATTTCTCTTCCCAGTTTTTCCTCTACTTTTCTTACTTCCTTCTCAAAATTGTTTTTGAGCTCTTCTGTGACCTGGGACCAATTCATATTTTTCCTGGAGGCTTTGGATGTAGGAGCTTTTACTTTGTTGTCTTCTTCTGGTTGTATGTTTTGATCTTCTTCATCACCAAAGTAAAATAATATAGTCTGACTCTTTTTGCACTGCTTACTCATGATCCTGGCCAATTACTTGAGTTTTAAACTCTTTATTAAGGTAAGAGTGTGATTCCAATGTGGAGAATGTACTGTCCCAAGCTTGGGGGGGGGGGGTTGTATAGCTGTTTTCAGAGATACTTTTAGGGACCTGTAAATTTTCAGTTCTTCCAAGATGGTATGATAAGGGGTGGGGTGTTTCCTCTCCACCACCACAACAGGCTCCACCATGCCAGCGCTCCTCCTTGCCCCAGGACCGCCCCTCAGATCTGTGATCCAGGTCCAAGCATGGGCAAAGCAAGAGATTCCTGCCTCAGCATGGCAAAGAGATTCCTGTTATCTTCCTCTGATCAGCCACTTGATGTCCCCCTCAGTCTGTGGTCTGGAAGCTCAGGAGGCAGTCGCTGCCCTGGGCCACGCTTGGGACTTGAGTCTGAGACCTAACTTCTAACTCTCACAGCAGTCAAGACTTTTCCCACTGACCTTCTACATTGTCTTTGGCATTCATGGGTTGAGAAGTCTGGAAACCACCACAGCTGCCCATGATTCAGTCCTCTGAGGCCTGCTCCGGCTTCGCTGTTTCCTGCGTGGCCACCCAGAACTGCACTCCTCACCTGCCTGGTGCAATATACCTTTCTGATCAACCATCCAGATTGTCTTGGACTGAAAATTTGTTTCACTGTGTCTTTTTGTGGGTTCTACTGCTTTAGAATTTGTTTAGAGCCATTTTTTTTATAGGTATTTGGAGGGGTTTGGGAGAGAGCTCAAGCAAGTCACTGCTTTCACTCTGCCATCTTGGCTCTGCCCCTCTCCAGTCTTTTCCTGTACTTCTCTCACTTGCTTCTCAAAATCCTTTTTGAGCTCTTCCATGGCCTGAGACCGATTCATATTTTTCTTGGAGGCTTTGACTCTGTTGTCTTCTTCTGGTTGTATGTTTTGATCTTCTTTGTCACCAAAGAAAGATTCTATGGTCTGACTTTTTTTTTGTGCTGTTTGCTCATTTTCCAAGCCAATTACTTGAGTTTTAAACTCTTTGTTAAGGTAGGGATCTGCTTCCAGTGTGGAGAATGTACTGTCCCAAGCTTTGGGGGTTTTGTGCAACTATTTTCAGATATACTTCTAGGGACCTGTAAATTTTCAGTTCTTCCAAGGTAGTATAATCAAAGGTGAGGTGTTTACACCTTTCCTGGCCTGTGCTCTGGTCTATGAGTGACCACAAACATTCTTTTCTGCCTTGGAACTGTGAGGACAATTCCCTCTTCACCTCTGCCACAAGCTCTACTACATCAGCACTCCTCCTCACTCCAGGATTGCCACCCAGATCAGATCTAAGCATGGGCAAAGCAAGAGAATCCTGCCTCAGTGCCTGCAATCTCCCTCTGATCAACCACTTGATCCCCGCTCTGTCTTTGGGTCAAGAGCTCCAGGAAGCAGCCACCACTCTGGGGCTGTGAAAGGACAGGGGCCAGACCCAGCTCTTCTCTCACTGTGGTCTGACAAACCTTTCCTCCTGACCTTCTAAGTTGTCTTTGGCATTTGTGGGTTAAGAAGTCTGATAAATACCACAGCTCCACTTGATTCAGTCCCCTAAGTCCTGCCCCAGGTTTGTTGATGCCTGCTCTTTGCTTGCGCAACCCACACTGAACTGCATTCCTCTCCCAGCTCAGTGCAACAGACCTTTCCAATCAACCATTCAGGTTGTCTTGGGCTGGAAATTTGTTTCACTCTGTCTTTTTGTGGGTTCTGCTATTCTAGAATTTGTTTAGAGTCATTTTTTACAGGTATTTGGAGGGTTTTGGGGGAGAGCTCAAGCAATCACTGCTTTTACTCCACCATCTTGGCTCCACACTAAGTAATTTTTTTTTTAAGGAGGGCAGTAGGCCAAATAAGTTTGGGAACCTCTATTCTAAACCCTTTGCACCTCTGATGTCTCCATTTGCTGTTCCCCTATGAAACTGCTGATGACATCTCAGGAGGCAACTGAGCTTTAAATGATACTACTGCAAAGGTCCACCTATTAGTTTCTCCACTGGTCTGCTCTTTTAAGGTCTTTTGCTGCTTTCTGCTGTCATTGGCACTCTTTTGTGAACTACAGTGACCACAATGCCTCCTCTCCCAAGGGGGTGAAATCTCAGCTCTTTCTATTCATAGCCTCAGGGATATTCCAGCTTTTCTGGAAAGTAGTCAGCAAAAGCCAGTAGGAACCTTCAGGCTAAGATTAGCTCTGTCTTTGAACTTGTTTTTACCCTAGTCTTCTATTCCTTAAACTGTCTATTGTGAAAAAAAAAATCCTTTTAACCACTATCATGCCTTTGATCACTTCCTGAGTCCACACAAATCATCTGCAGAGCTTCACAAAATGTGGTAAGCATGACGGAACTAGGAATTGTTCATTCTGTATTCCTGTCAGAGACAGAATCATTGATTGTCCCATAGCTAAACTAGGGAAATAGGTTGGGGAAAGGGGTGGAGCAGGGACAGTGGTAGAAATTATAAATTCTATTCTGTACCATATTCTAAGGGTTTCATGTGTATGTTTTACCTGTACAATTAGAATACTCCTTGTGAGCAGGGACCAAGTATCTCCTTACAGAACCTAGTTCAGTTTTAGCCACATAGCAGGTAACCAATATTTGCCCTTTTTCACCCAAAACACTACTTAATGAATAGAAACATACAGATTATATTTTTAAAATTGCTAAGAGATACTCTAGACAACCCATATTGGTTAGTTCTCTTCTATTCATTTGCTGTCAGCAGTAAGATGCTACTATTGTTACATGCAGGCACTGTTTTGTTAGAGATAGGACTAGGAAATAAGCTCACTCAGTACAATCCAGAACAGGGTTCACCATTTCTTATTCCTTCAGTTCCCTTGTACACACTCATTATCTCTGACTCAACCAACACAGACACCCATTAACATTCCTCACTACTCTCACCAAAGTAAAGACGCAGGTGAGAACCCGAGACCTCAATACCACAGGTGTCATCCTTTCTCTTTCTTTCCATCCTAACCAGGCCTTCTACCTCCATTCTCCCTGCTCACTCTAAATAGATCCTCTGCTCACCAGGATGTAGAATGACCAATGATATGCTAGAACTGTTCTCAATCAAACAAGTGTGTAGTAAGTAAGCACCTACCACATGCCAGGGAGAGAAAGTATGGCTTGGTGTATAGAAAGCAGGGCTTTGAACCATGAAGACTTGGGTTCAAAATCTGTTTCTGACACTTTATGGTGACTTAACCTTTCAGTGCCCTGGACAACTTTAAGATTATACATTGCATAGAAAGTGCCAACCTACATTGGTAGAAAGTGTTTTTTCACGAGGAGTTCCCTTTAAGAATTAAATTACAGGTCCAGCAAAAAAAAAAAAAGGGAGAGGTGGGGTGA
Organism: Vombatus ursinus; assembly: GCF_900497805.2. NCBI lineage: Eukaryota > Metazoa > Chordata > Mammalia > Diprotodontia > Vombatidae > Vombatus > Vombatus ursinus. The sequence goes on from NW_020954672.1 coordinate 5,771,796, forward strand.
GGTACTGGTGAGACAAATGCAAAAATAAAGTAGTATTTACTCTCTAGGAGTTTACTTTCTATTAGAAGACCAAAAAGAAAAATAGTATAGTAGAGAGTCAGATGGTGCAGTGGATAGATTACTGGGCCTGTAACCAGGAAGACTATGAACTTGAATCTATGCTTAGGCACTTACTAGCTGAATGACTCTGAGCAACTCACTTAACCTCTGTCTGCCTCACTTTTCTCAAATGAAAAATGTAGATAATATTAGCACCTACCTCTCAGGGTTGTTTTGGGGATCAAATGAGATACTATTTGCAAAGCACTTAGCACAATGCCTGGTACATAGTAGACACTTTATAAATGCCAGCTATTATAATTACATTTAAAAATATATTTTTTGGTGGGAGAACTGCTGGGAGGAGGGCTGTGTAGGATCAGGAAAGAAGGTGGGCCCTCAGTAGAATTTGGAAGGAAATTAGAGATTATAAGAAGCAAAGTTAAGGAGGGAGAGAAACAGGAGATGGAATATCTATTATGTGTAAAGAACAGCAAGAAAGCTAATATGGCTGGTCCTAAGAGTCCCTGAAGGGAGCAATGTATACAAAACCAGAAAAGGTGGGTTGGAACCAGGTGGTGAATGGCTTTAAATGCCAAACAGAGAAGCTCCTGCCGTCTGGATGTCTGGCTGACTCTTTTAAATTCCCTGGAAGAGTGCATATATAAACAAGGACTTGATTCAAGCCCTTCTCTGTGGCCGGATGTATTTGAGGAGGGCTCTCAAGGGAATCTCCCTCATGCTGCAGAAGGATACCTGCACCCTCTCACACCTCTGAGGCCCATAGCGCCCATTTGTCTCACTGTGTGGATAATTATGTCCTGTGTGATGAAACCTGGTAAAACTTAATCCATCATCTGTCTCTGTAATGATTCAGTTCAGTATCTTAAAAATCCTACTCTCTGTATTTTAAAACTCTCTGTAAGAAACCTAGCAAGCATAGTTGTAAATCTGGAACAAATCTCCAATGTCTGCTTAAAAAAAATAATAAGCAGTAGGGAAAAAGAATTCGGAGAAAATAAAAGAAAAGGAAAAGTTCAAGCTATGATGGGGATGGGATCCAATAGATTCCCAAAAGAGATTTTTGTGGGATCTGAGGCCTTTGGGGAGGGGACAGTTCCCTCATGACTTCCCATTAGACTGCAAGCTCCCTGAGAGCAGGCATTGTCTTCTGATGTTCTTTCACAGAGAAAGTAAACACTTGTATCTCCCGTCCTTAGCACAGAACCTGATACAAAGTAGGCTCTTAATAAATGTTTATTGGTGGACTAATTGACTTTGAGAAAAATGACAAAGAGGAAAAAGAGATTTATGGGGAGATAGACTTCTGCTTTCCTGAAACAGAAATAAATAGGGGACTTCTAGAGGAGGTTATTTTAGCTGCTCTGAGAATAGGACTGTGCTCCAAGACTTGCTATATTAGGAGTAGGGTTAGTAAAGAATAAATCATATCACTGTGTATAAAATCCTCATGTTCTGTTGGTTGATTCTGAATGTTCATATTGTGGTTAATGCTTATTTTACTTGATCTATTTTAAAAGCTATTTTAACGAAGTACATTTTTGTAGAACAGAATCTTGTGATTAAATGTGGCCTGGCACATCTGTCAGCTCAGAATCATGGAATCTCTACCACTCCACAATTGAAAAGTGCATAATATGATAGAAGATATACATACAACATATGTGTATATACACATATATACACATACACATCCATTCACATTTATATACACATATACAATATACATACATGCACATACATGCACAATACATGTATGTGTATGTATACACATGTATATGAGCTGGTCACTGTGAGGGATACAGAAGGAGTATGAGATGTGGCCCCGCCTTCAAAGAGCTTGTAACTTAATATTCCATGCACACTAGCTTTATTTCCTCAGAGTAGAAATTAAATATTAAATTGCTTGAGACTGATGATAAATTCAATAAGAATTCAGAGAAGGGAGAGATTTATGTGGTCCAGCACAACCTTCAAAACTCCTGAACCAGATTAAATGTAATTGCAAAAAGTTTAGGGAAATAAATAAAAATACAATGCAACATAGGTAATGTTAATTTGAGGTTTTCTAAGTCAGGGATCCATTTCTATTTCAGCGTGACACTTCTCACCTAGCAAAATTGAAGAAGTCTTGATGGAGGTGGTAGGAGTTGAGTTTGACCTTGAAAATATAGAAGAATAAGTAGAAGAGAAGAAGAAAATTGGAGGAACAACACATATTGATAATGCACAAAGGTGGACATAAGCATGGTGTGCATATGTATTTTGCTGACTCACATGAAGCATGTATGTGGGAAATAAAGGGAAGCCACAATAGATAAGTAAAACAGAACCGGATGAATAACAATTTGATTTCTTCTATTCTGAACTTAAGAAATAAAACAAGCACTTCCATAACATACTAGATAGGAAAAAAGAAAGATGATTGCACATGAAACTGCAAATCTATTATGTACAACTTGCTATTCCTTTTAAATATATAATGAAGTTATCATGAAACTTTCATTTTCCCTGTTTTCCTCCCTCATCCCCACCATAAAGATGACATTTTCAAATTGTTTTGCATGAAGTAGAGCTTCACAAAAAAACTCTTCAAGTTAAGTATTATATTTGTGATTATCAACGTTGTACAGATCTTTAAAAAAAATGATCTTCAGAGATATTAAGTGACTTGCCCATGGTCACATGGCTAGTTAGTATCAGAGGCAGAATATGAACCCAGATCTTTGTGACTCTGAATCCAATTCTCTTTCCACTATAAGTTGCCCAATTATGGAGGGACTTGAAGTTTGAATTTGATAAAATAGTCAATAGGGTTATTAGTAAATAAACATCACTGTTTAAGTGATTTCTTCATCCTATCATCTTAGACTCTATGTGATGAAAATGGTCACAGGGAGCTGAATAAAGTAGTGTTTCAGAAAAGATTAGTTTGGCAGTATTAACCTATTACCATACCGCTGTCAATGAAAGGCAATATCATGCACATGCAAAGATAACATCTTACCCCCCACAAACAAACAAACAAACAAACAAACAAACAAAAAACAAAAACAATGACTAAACTATGCAAAACCTCTGACCCAGAAATACCTACTAGGCCTATATTTCCAAAGGGATCAAAGAAAGAGGAAAAGAACACATAAGTACAAAGTTATAGCAGCCTCTTTTTTATAACAAATAAATGTAAACTAAAGTGAGGTCCACATCAATTGGTGAATGGATGAACAAATTATGGTATATAAATGTAATGGAATGCTATTAAATCATAGGAAATGATGAAAAGAATGGTTTCAGAGAAACCTGAGAAAACTTGTAGGAACAGTAACAGAGTGAAGTGAGAAGAACAAGAATTCTTTATACAACATATATGTCATGTGTCATAATTATAACAACAAACTTAGTAATCAAACTTTGAACAACTTAAGAATTATGATCAATTCAGTTACCTTTTCAGTTTCAGAGGATGGATAATGAAGTATGCTAACCACCTCCTCAGAGAGGAGAAAAAATGAGATGGACATTTTAGATGTGGTCAATGTTGGAATTTGTTTTGCTTAACTATGTCTATTTGTTAAAAAAATTTTATTTTTGTTTTTGTTCTTTTATTTTCCCTAGTGTGTGTGTTTGGGGGGAGGTGTGAGGAAGAGAAAGTGAATGCTTGATAGAAAAAATATCAAATAAAATAAATGCATCATAAAAAGAAATTGCATCTCAAATCAGTGCAAAAATTAGGGCAAAGGAATTGGGGCTTTGCCTCGGGGCATTGAATTTATGAGCATGGACAGCATTTGCCAACCCTCGGTATAAAAGAAATGACAGCACATAGCACCTAGTGAGCAAGAAAAATGTTTAAATTACAAATGAACAGATAAGATGTTGGTGCAAGTTCCTCTGCCCTACTTATATTTCCCTTCAACCCTGCATACAGCAACCAAGTGTCATAGGGTCTTTGAACATCTCCTTCCTGATTTCAATCATGTTTCACATCACATCACTTTACTTGGGTATTGCTTGTTTTATTTGTGCTAAATACAAAAATTCTTAGTTAAAGTAATGCCTTTAATCTACCCTTAATTAGGTATGTTCTTTGAATGTGTCTTTATGGTACTGATAGATTGGCATTGACTCATTTTTACTCTTTCTCAATCAACTTTTTGACAGACTAAGCTTTTGCATGAGAACTGGCCCGTTTGGAGGAAGAGGCCATGAGACAGAACTAGCCTAACTGGCTTCAATAGGCATCAAATCTGACTTTGGCCTAACTAACTTTGTTTTCTCGCTGAAGTAAACAGACATGAAGACATCAAGCATTCCTGGGACTGAGTCATTGAATATTTGCTAAAGTGCTTGACTTTATTGTTGAGAAAGGACAATTGGATCATTATTAAAATAGCCTTCTTAGAAGATGAATATTGAATTATCCTTTACTTATCAATGACTAAATTAAAAGCCATTCTCATTATGGATTGATACATTATTCTGGGCCCAGGATTGTTGGCTCATCCATTTAATAAACTCTAGATATAGGATGTCTTTCAAGGTATGATGAACTAGCTTACCTACTGAGCTCAAGATGACTTTATTATTAACAACATCATTAAAAAATATAGAAAATACTTCATTAATTTAAAGGATGGATAACAATTTTTAAATTAGAGGCCACAATTCAGTTTAAAACTTTCTAACTTTTAATTTACCTTCAATTATCCCATTCCTGCATACAAAGGTATGAATTTAATTATCTGTTTATCCATCAAAAGGCACAGAAAGCAGGAGACTGTCTTTTTCTGGATAACCCAGCAGACTGAGTAGCTATACAAAAGCGAACCTACTCCCTAATTGCCACTCATTTACCTGCCTTCAAGTTTCCTATGGGAAGTGAGGTGGGTGTGGATGTGGGAGCAGAATGGGATGAAAAATAAAAGCCTACAGGCAGCCTAATTTTGGGATATATCTTTCTGGAATATCTCTCTTCATGGAGAAAGCAAAGAAAGAAGAAAATTTTCATCAGAGGAAATGAAGGCAAATGGATCATGTACTTTCCTTTCTTTCCAGGTTTGTGCACAATTCTTGAGGCTATGAAGTAACTATTTCAAATCAAAAATATTAGCAAACATTTATATAGCATCTATTATGTGCCAGACACCATGCTAAACATTTATAAATATTATCTCATTTGTTTCTCAAAACAATCCTGGGAGGTATTAATATCCCCATTTTACAGCTGGGGAAACTAAGGCAGAGTGACAAGAGACTTGTCCAGGGTCACACAACTGAGAGGTGTGTGAGGCCAGATCTGAATTCAGGTTTTCCTGACTCCAGCCCCAGCACTCTATCCACCGTACCATCTAGGTGTCCTGTTAATTTAGTCTCCATTCTGTGCCATTTATGTCTTTCTAGTCCCTTTCATTATTAATATCCTCAAACATGTTTTCTATTTGTGGCTACATTTTTTTTAACAAACATTTTTTTCTCACTCTTCTAATCCCATCTACCACATATCATATAATTTTTAAACAGAGAAAGAAAAAGAAAACCCCCCACTTTCTTGCCTCCAAATTGTCCTTTGTTTCTTACTGTCTTACTGTCAATAGGAAATTTGTGCTTAGGTATTCCACCAATAGCCAAAATTACACATATATGAACTGGAAAGTGACAGTTTGGGGGGAAGAAAATTAGTCAGTCAGTCAACTAATATTTATCAAGCACATACTATCTGACAAGCACTGTGTTAAACACTGGGGATTCAAAAAAAAGAAAGAAAAAGAAAGAGCACCTCTTTTAAAGGTGCTCACAGTGTAATGGGAGAGACAACATGCAAGCTATGCACAAACAAGATGTCGGCAGGATAATTTGGGGGGTAATCTAAGAGAGAAGGCACTAAGATTAAGGAGGTCTGAAGGGCTTCTTGCAAGACTCCAGCTGAGATTTGAAGGAATATAGGAGATGGAGAGGAGGAGGGAGAGAGAGCATTCCTAACACAAGGGACAGCCAGTGAAAATGCCTGCGGTGTCTTATGTGAGGAACAACAAGGAGGCCAATGCCACTCAATTGCAATTTTAGACTTGGAGGGTGAAGATGTGGGTTCATATCCATACCCTAACACTTACTAGCTTATGTATCCAGCTAAGTCACTTAACCATTCCGGGCTTTGGTTCCTTATTTGATTAAAAAAAATGAGAGTTTTGGGCTAGATCGCTTCAAGATTGCTTTCCAGCTCTGAGACTATGCTCTCATGACAGCCGTCCTCTTAGTCAAATATAAAAGCTTTTCCTCTTTTTTTCCTGATTGATTTCTATGTTGCTTTTGGCATTCGGTCCTCTTTCTTCTCCTCAATATTCTTTTCAGTTTAGCCTTTAGGGGCATCATGCTCTTCTTCCCAGGTTTATCTAATCAATCATTCTCAGCCTTATTTTTTGCTTCTTATCTTTGTTAGTTACCTAACTGGGGGTGTTTCTGGGACCTTTTGTTTTGTTCTCTCTACTCACTCCTTTGAATTTCTTCTCTTAAATACTTGAAGTTATTATAGTCCTGACTTCCTTGACTCTGACCTTGTCCTATGTTTCTTGCCATCTATAGATTATTTCTACTTGGACATTCCACTGATAGCTAAAACTCAACATGTATGGAACAGGTTTGCAGTTTGGGGAGGGACTTTTCTGCAACTTTCTCAATTTCTCATTCTTATGAGATTCCATGTTCTCAATCTGATAGAATTATCTTGAAGTCATTTTCAGATACTCTCTGTCTTTTTTTCTGCGTGTCTCCCTGTGTCTCTCTCAGTCTCTCTCTCTCTCTCTCTCTGTGTCTGTCTCTGTATTTGACTCTCTCTCTCTCTCTTTCTCTTTCTCTGTCTCTCTCCCTCCCTCCATATCAAAACAAGATGGTGCCATTGTTCATTGCCAAGTTATGCGATTTTTTTCTTCTCTAACATCACTTTGCTCCTCACCTTCTTTACACCTCCAAAATTAAGTGTGATGTGGTCACAACCTGAGCAAGTACAAAATCTCTTCTGATCTCTCTTCCACAACTGTCTTTTCTTTATAACCTAACTTACACTCAGTTGCAAGAATGCTTTTCCTTAGGCATCCTTCTTAAAACTTCATTTCTTAAAAAAAATAAAACAAAACTAGAAACTAAAGGAGAGATTATCAATTGAGAAATAGTTGAAATAAGTTGTGGTATATGAATGTGATGGAGTACTATTGTGATATAAGAAATGAGGAAATAGATGATTTAAAAAATATATGGTAAATCTTATATGAAATGATGCAGAGTGAAGTAAGCAGAACCCAAAGAACAATTTATGCATTAATATTAATACTATAAAAATGCAAAATTTTAAGGACTTTTAAAAACTGATGAAGAATGAAATTAATCATGTTAGGAGAACAATTTATACAATTACAAAACTGTAAAAACAAACAACTTTGAAAATTGTAAGGACTCTGATCAATATAATGACTATTTGTGATTCCAGAGGACTGATGATGAAACATGCTGTCCATTACAAAGAAGTGATCGATTTAGGGTACAGAACAATACACATATTTTCACATGCAGTTATCAAAGGAATTTGTTTTGCTTGACTATGCATATTTGTTACAAGAAATCATGTTTTCTTTTCCTTTTTCCCAATGGAATAATGGTAAGAAAAAGAAAAAATAGAGTTCTGTTAATTTTTTAAAAATAGGTAAAAGATGCTACATATGCGAAATGTTGCATTCACTCTAAGATGAGATCATTGCATTATTAGTTTAACTTAACTGTTTTACTTTGCTGTAAGAGACCTCTCATGAAGTAGGAGTACTCTGTAAATATTTGTAAAGTAAAAAAAAATACAGCAATAAAACTTTTTAAAAGTAGAAGCCTGTAATAATTCCCACATGGTTCAGGGCTCAAATAAAAACTTTGAGTCATGGAGTTAGGAGTTTCCCTCTAATTCCGAGCCAACATCTGCCTACCCTGGCTCATATATTTTACTTTATATAGGTAATATCATTCATGGTTCCTGGCACATGACATTTAACCTTCCTTCTGATACTTCCTACACATCACTTGACTCTGTTCTGTAATGCCATTGCACATACTTAGACTATTTGTTATTTATTTTTACTCATCTGTACAATGAGGGTGTTGGACTGGTTGATCACTACTGATCTTTATGGCTCAGCATTCTATTATCTTCCTTTCTTTAAAACAATGCTTCAAAAGCACTATTTTTCTCAATGCTTTTGATCCCCCAAGTCACCTTAGTTGCCCCTTAATGCACATCTCATGATTGGCATCTTACAGTTATTTATATTTAATTAGGTTTGGTATGGACCCTTACTCTTACTTTCTAGGCTGGCTTGCTTGCTCAAATTTCACTCATTCTGGTAGGTCTAGAGTTTACCAGGGGGTTGGGAGTGGGTATTCCATGCCACTACTTCTCTCTTAGGGTCTTAGGGATATGTGAGTGTGAGTGTGTGTGTGTGTGTGTGTGTGTGTGTGTGTGTGTAAACACCTCTACTGTTTGCCACTGTGTCTCCTGAGTCCTTCCAGGTACACTTACTCTACAAAATGTCAGTCACAGTGAACTCATTAACTCTTAAAACATGAAACATCTGTTTAGTAGTAAGGGAAAAGCAAGAGTAACCAAAATATTTCATTAATAGTAGGCAAAAACAGGAATAATAATAACCTTTCCTTAATAGAAGGCAAAAGTAGACATAATAAAAATGTTTCATGCCCTACTTAAAACTGGATTATACTTTTTTACCAAGACACATAGTATCCGTGGGGAAGAGTAGGCAACACTTACAAAAACTTAGAAGGGAGGTACATGGGTAAGTCTGAGTGCCTGGGGATACTCATGGCTCTGTATAGCAGGCTTTGATGCCTTAGGTTTCTTTAAATAATAATCTACAACATATGTCACCTGCTGGGCAAAGCTCTTAGCTACAATCTACTCCTCTTCTCGTCCTGACAGCTCACCTGCTGGGAAAAGCCATATCTTTGCTATTTGGCTATAGGAGCAGTAGCAAGCTCTTTTAGCATCCAGCAACCCCTAGAAGGGTGATAAGAAAATGTTATGCTCTTTCAGTGCTAAGCTGTTCCTTGAAGCTAGAGAACTGTCAAGATCACTGTTCTAGACCTTTGGAAATTTGCTCTATCTCAAGTTGTAGATAGCAATAGAGCAGTACAGCTTTTCCCCAGCCTCTTTTATTTCAACAGTGGGAATTTGACTTTGTCCAATCAGTTTTCAGCAAAGCCAAACCTCTTCTCACAGGAAAGCAGATGCAAATCCAGTCTTTCCCCCCTCTTTTTCCTTCTCCAACCAGAGAGGGCAACAGAGGGCAATAAAGGCACCACTGAGAAATTCCCCATCTTCCAGCTGTAAATGAAGTATGAGAGAAATACATTCTGATAATACTCCATAGAGCAGTAGAATTTATCTTTCTTCCAATGAACCTTCAGCAGCTGTAAGTCTATCAGGCTTTAATGAATTCTTTCAGCCAACTCAGTCCCTGTTAGCCTGCTATAATCTGTCTTCTCCTTACCTCCTGTGACTTTGATCTTAATTCTTCATGTTCTTAGCTTCTTTTGTTCTTCTTTTACTTTTCTTCTGCTGGCTTCTTCCTACAATTTTTTCTCTGGATCCTAATGCCTCAAATCAGCAATACTTTCTAAGTAGCCAAGTATCTTTAACTCATGATGGGAAATTCAACAATTCTATCTTTTCATGGTACATGACTACATTAGTCCTGATAGAAATTTCCTATCATCCCCAAACAGATGTTTTTTTTCACTATATCTTGGTTGTAACCTTTAAAACTCTAAAAAATTGTCACATACAAATTATCTGATGGACCGCAGTGTTCTAAGGCTTTTCTTAGCCCAGTTATTGCTGTCCTTTCAAACAGGCCCTCTCAGGACATTCACCTGGAGGGGGATTCTTGTATCTGGTCCTTAGAACAGTTTGCATCTCTCCTCAATATATTACAGAGGCTATGTTTATTCACAATTTAATTTTATAAGTTTTCCTTATACAATTATTTTTTCCTTTCCCTTTCAGCAGCCCAAATATCCATATATGAAAAGGACAGTACTATAGATGTGTATTTTTATGTATTTATTTATACATATTTATACGTGTACATATTTATACATCTACTTATTGTACTTCTTCCTTTAGATGGTAAGTTTCTTGAGGGCAGGAACCATGTCTTTTAAATATACACATACACACATATACTCATACGCACATATACATACACATACCTTCTTGAAACATATAATACTATATGTGTGTGTGTGTGTGCATACAAATACCTCAGTAAAAGTCCCTGAGTGATTTAATGTTTAAATTTTAAAGACTATAGTTAGTGAACAAGTATTTACTAAGTTCTTACTATATGTTAGATACTACATTAACTCCTAGGGATACCAAAGAAGGTAAAAACTCAATCCCTGACCTCAGGGAGCTTATATTCCAATTGAGGAGAGGACAACTATATACATACAAGATATAGACTGTGTTCATGGGAAGTAATCTCAGAAGGAAGGCATGGGGCAGAGGCAGGAAGAAAAAAGGCAAGAACTGCCTATTGCAGAAGGTGACATTTGGAATGAACCTTAAAGGAAGCCATGGAAGTCTTGAAGAAAGCCAGGAAAGTGGAAGTGAGGAAACTAGGTCGTCCTCTCATTCCCCATCATTCTTTTGCCTACCCAACTAAACACAGTCTCCTCCTAAGTGTCCATGCTTAAGGGACTAGAATTTAAGAATACCTCAAAGGACCAAGACACTTTTGAGTTAATTGATGCACCTGTTCCTTCTAGTGTTAATTGACTTGGAGCCCTTTATGTTGTCCATAGATTACAAATTAATACAGAAAACAGATTAATAATAGCAATAATGTTGAGCCCAGGGGAAAGGAGGCAGAGGAGCAAGGGACTGACTCAAAAGAAAGGAAACAGGACAGAGAGAGAGAGAAAGATACACCTCTAGAAAGACAGGGGGCACACACATGAAATGAATAGGCTGGAAGCCTCAAACTAAGTGCTACCAGAGAATTCTTGTTCAAATATGGGTAGAAATATATAACCTCTGAGATCCATTCTAACTCTGAAAGTATTTGATTTTGTGACATGTCTCCCCTCTCCCTCCACCCCATCCCTGCCAGACACACATACTAAAAAGGGAATATATACTTAGGTTCCACAAATACAGTACTACTCTATCCATGGGATGTTTCTAAACTTATCTTAATGAAGCTGAGCCTGGAAACTTTAGATGGCAGCTGAAGAAATAGTAGGTATTGATTGGCTCCCTTCTATTTTCTTATAGGTCCTTTTCATTGTTTAGGTTGCTTACCTTTCCTGGCTGAAAAATGACTGCCATGAAACCGTCCAAGCTCTTATTTTTATTACTATTGTGCAGCCCAGTTCTCTGGAGAGCATAAAAAAACATTTAGGCTATTCAAGTTTTCATGCATAAAGAAGGGCATATGTAAGGGGCATAATTTGGCCCAATCAACTTTGGACCCCCTGAAGATTACTGGAACTTTGCATTCATCATGAGACATAATAGAAATCTCCATAAGGGACTAGAGACCAAAGAGTGTTGTATCATAGTTGGAAGGGGCTGCAAGATCAATGCTTCCACTCACTCTCTTTTACCCTGATGCACATTACCCCATCAATCTTGGTTGTTCCTAATATTAAGAGCAATTATGGTTTCCTTGGCCCCTCCCTGAGTAACAAGAGTAATTTTTGCCTCCCTTACCAAAAAGCAAACAAACCAGAAAACCCTAAAACAATGCACAAAAGTAGAACTTAGGTTTGGTAGACAGGATGGGCCATATTTCCTCACACCAGCCAAGCATATGATTTCAGGATTGTCAGTAAATTTCCACTCATACTTTTCTCCCCCTTCCCCCAATCCCACTATGGGGCTAGTAAAGTGTTAGTCACTAACATACCCAGCAAAGGCTGGTAGGATTAGCTTTGCCAGTGGTCACCAATAGCAGTATAATGTGGTGACTGATATACTTCTTATATTTTACATATCAAGCCTATAGGGGTGGGGGCTTCTTTATAGAATTAATCAGTAAATTAGGGTCCCTTAGGAAAGGAAAGGTCATGGTTTTCTAGGCCTGTGAACACTCTGGATAGGAACATAAAACACTCATTCACATAAGGGAACCAGGTTAGAAGGGCAACACTCTAAGGGAATAACTGGGCAGTTTTCCAAAAGTTCCCTGAGTGGGAAGCCACTTCCCTCATCCCTAGTGTTATACTGGCAGAGCTATAAATAGGATTTTTGGCACTTGAGGCAAGTACCGTAAACTGTACCTAGCGCAAGCAGTGTGAAGGTACCTTCAGTGGGGGACATCCAAGGACACTGGCCTGTGGGGGAAGATAACAAGCTTAATATTCTGATGAGTGGGGGCAGTGATCCTGAGATATCATTAGTCCCCTGCTTAAGAGGTTTTCTGCGGGGAGGGGAAAGGAAGCAGGAAATCTTGTAGCTTCCTATTTCAACAAATCTTGGTAATTAAGTGCACCAAATCAGTATGCATTTGCAACCTAAGTCCTACTCTTATGTACTGTTTTGTTTTGTTTTGAGGGAAGGAAGTAAAATAAATCTGTGGTCCCCATGCAGGTGATTGGAGAAGCTTACTTGCTCTTAGGTTTAGAAGAAACCAGTTACCAGACTAAAGTGTTTCAGCATCAAAGAGGGATTGGAAGCATTACTCCTGTTGCTCTATTTTACCTGTGGTTCCATCCTCTTTAGTCCTGATATTCCACAGAAAATTAGGTCAGTTGTTTTCTTATGTACCTGAGAAACCTGTTGTTGTATTTTTTTTGGGGGGGGGAGTGGAAGGAGCAGTAGAAGAAGAATCCATAATTTCACATGAATGTTTTGGAGGAGGGAAACGAAAGAGGGCTTGAAGGCATACCCTTGGGAAACAATAATCCTTCAAAGCATTATTTAATAAAAGGATTTGTTCTATAAAACTTGGACTTAATGAAAAGGCCACACCCAAGGACTTAGAAAGCCACATGTGGCCTCCAGGCCACAGGTTCTTCACCCCTGCACTATGGCAATGCTAAAGCTGGAAGGGACCTTGGGAATTATTTAGTTTATGTGACTTTTGGTAAATTTGGTTTAATGGTTGGCCACCATGCCTGCTATACTAAGACTAGAAGGGGGGAGAAAGTATGGAATAGACAACACGGGGGGTTCTTTTGACTTTGAGGGACAGAAAATAAAGAAGAATCCCAGAGAACTTAGGCAGGGCCTGGTATATGAAGTGGGATTAAAACATCCCTGGGTAGGAGAGAGCAAGACCCCAAGTCAGAGGATGGCCATGGGGTCAGAGAGAGAGAAGTTGGGTTTCCTTCTTACCCAGGGTGAAGACATCTAAGAGTAAGGAGGTCATGTTTTGGTAGAGGGATGGGCCTGAGAGGTAATAATAATAGGTTGAAGATCTTAAGGGCAGCTAAATGGCACAGTGGATAGAATGCTGGCCCTGGAGTCAGGAGAACCTGAGTTCAAATCTGACCTCAGACACTTACTAGCTGTGTGGCCTTGGGCAAGTTGCTTAACCCTGTTTGCCTCAGTTTCCTCATCTGTAAAATGAGATGGACAAGGAAATGGCAAATGACTCCAGTATCTTTGACAAGAAAACCCCAAATTGGGTCACAAAGAGTCAGACACGGCTGAAAAATAACTGAACTGAACATCTTAGGGTTCATACCTAGCTTTCTCCTTCCCTCCTCTCATCTCTCTCTCTCTCTCTGTGCTTTCCTTATGTTTCATTCAGTGCCCTGCATTCAGGGATTGCTTTCAAAATATCCGCCTGCCTGGCAGGGCCAGGACCTCCAAAGCCCTGGTACCTTTGTCATGTCAGCAGGTGGCTAATGAGACCTACAACTATTCTGTGGCTCTACTGTGCTTCCTGCTGTGTGTCCAGAGTAGCCATTTGGCGTTATTATTCTTTCATATGCAAGGAGATGCATGTCTCTGAAAAGAATGAACAAAGCTCAGGAAAATCATGGGATCTCAGTGTTGGAAGGGACTTCAGATAACGATCTGGTCCAGCCTAATTATTAGGGAAGAGGAAACATAGGCCAAGAAAGGTCAGGTGACCTGTCCAAGGTCACCCAACTAGTTAGTAACAGAACAAGGATTTTAACTCAGGGTCTTGGCTCTAAAACTAGCTTTCTTTCTAATGTTCTGAGATACCTCCTTCAGTTCCCTGAGGATTACATATGTGGACAAAAAGGTAGTTTCCTTTCTTCATTCCCCAGCTATCTTGCCAGCTGCTTTGTTTCTAGGCCCAGAATCCATACTCCTGAAGGACTTCACTACTGTTCACCTCGTTCAAACTTCTTCACTGGGTCCTCATTGATCTCATGGGGGATTGCCTAAGTAGCTGACTGCATCTAGGAGGTCCCAGTCACCCTTCACTGAACCCTTCTTAACAGCTGCCCTGATGCCTCCTAAGTATCTCTGCTCCTTCCCTTGCTTTCCAGTTCTAGAACCAGTTAATCAGTCAGTAAACATTTATTAAACATCTACTACATTTCAGTCACTGAGCTAAGCATAAGAAATACAAAGAAAGGCAGAAGAGAGTCCCTGCTTTCAAGAAGCTCACAGTCTAATTGGGGAGACAACAAGTGAACAAATATGTACACACAGCATAATCAGGAAATACTCAACAGAGAAAAGGCACTCCAATGAGGAAGGGTTGGGAAAGGCTTTCTGTAGAAGGCAGGATTTTAGGTGGGACTTGAATGAAGCTAGCTAAGCAGGGAAGCCAAGAAGCTTTAACTTATTTATTGATCCTAGAAAAGGGAGGGCAGCCCACTTCCCTAAAGTCTACTCGCCTCACTCATCATCCTTAAAACTTTTGTTTCTCTAAGTAGTATTTTAAACTCTGAACTTAACAAACATCCTACAAAAAAGATGTATTTTCATATACAAAGTACAGCATAAAAACTTTATATATGATTCTGTGAATCCGTATTCCAATACAGCTTGGAGTGTATTTTACACACGTGTGTATATATGTATATTTGTATACATACATATATGTGTGCATGTATACACACGTGTATGTATACATACATATGTATGTATGTATGTGAGTGCATGTGTATATACACACATGTGTGTTTGTATATATATTCCAACCCATTAACCTCAAAGCTCTTCTGTTTATGCTTACTTCTGAATTTCCTTCTATTCTTATCTACGTATCTTTGAAAAAGTATTTTTATTGATGTCTGTCAATTTTATATCACCTAAATTACCTCTGTATCACTCCATCTTGTACCTGTCAGAAACCTGTGTTTCAAAACGAAGACTTTTTAAAAAGAAGAGAGAAAGAAGAGAAAAAAATCAAACTCATCAAAACATTGATAAAAAAAATCTGACAATATGTATAGTGTTTCACATCTATGAAACCCTTACCTCTGCAAAGGAGTGAGGGGAGATAGCTCTTCATATCTTTTCTCTGGGGCCAAGCTTGTTCTTTCTAATTTTTGTGCATTTAAAAAAAAAAAAACTTGTAACTTTCCCAAAGTCGTTGTTACTGTTCCCCTATATGGATTATCTCTGCTTGTTAGAATGCATGCTCCTTTAAGTCAAGAACTATCTTTCACTTTGTGGTTGTATCCCCAGCATGTAGTACAGTGCATATTACATAGTAAGCATGTAATAAATGTTTTTTTTAAATTCATCTATTCACTCACTCATGCATTCATTCATTCCTTAGCTATGAGATATTGTTCATTTAACCACCAGGGGACACTAACTAGTCTTTTGACTTTCAGTGACTGGGGGCCAAGAGCTGGCAATGTGATGCTTACCTTGGTGGTTGTGCTGTCCACCTGACATTAGTGGAGCACTCAGGGAGAATACTAATCTCTTTATGTTTCTCTATCATTAGAATTGCCTGTTGGTGAACAGCAGGTTCTTGCCTTGTTAATGGGTGTGTGTGTGTATGCGTGTGTGTGCGTGTGTGCATAGAAGAAGGGGCAAATGAACTGTGGACTTATCCAGTTAGATTCTTGGCTTGATCTCCTACCCACTGGAGAAATGATCTTATTCTTGCTTTATTGTATTTTTATAATCCCTCACCATATAAACAGGGCAGCTAAGTGGAGTAGTGGATACAATGCCAGGCCTGGAGTCAGGAAGACTCGTCTTTTTGAGTTCAAATTTGACCTCAGACACTTATTAATTGTGTGACCCTGGGCAAGTCACTTAACTCCATTTGCCTCAGTTCCTCATCTGTCAAATGAGCTGGAGAAGGAAATGGCAAACCACTCTAGTATCTTTCCCAAAAAAACCCAATGGGATCATGAAAAGTTGAACATGAATGAAAAGACTGAACAACAATAATCGGATGAACGTGGTATAATGGAGTAATCATACAAAATCATTTAAATGTTCCAGTATTTACTTTTGATCCAAAAAGTAAAATGAATGATACAAAAATATATCAAGACAACTATCAAATTTTCTATACATCAACTACATTTCCCAGACTCAGGCCACTCCTAATCAATCTATTGGTATTCCCCAAACGTTTCCCTGACATAGCTCAGCTGTTAAGAGTCAGTCATTCTCACTGGAAACTCTAACTGTCCACAAAAGTTCCCCATTACAGTTTAAATGTCCCTGACCACTTTTCACAGTAACAGACTCCTATCCTTCTAATTCACTTGTGGCTCCTTGTGGCCTATTCATCATTATGTAGTTAAGGATATTACAAACATAGAGAGAGAGAGAGATTCCTCTGAGTATCATTACTCCAACTTGACCTTGCACTACCTTGCTTCGGATCTTCATGTTTTCACTCCCATTTCCTTGCTCTTTGGCTCCTTTTGACTGGTCCTTACTTATGGATGGACCTAATTCCAGATATGGGGCCCACAACTCATTACCAATCACCACTGCAACTTGAAAAGGGAAGAATTAGGCTTCTAAATGCCTGCTAACAAAATGCCTTTCATAGAATCATTGACATTTAGAACTGTAAGGAACATTAGAGATCACCTAGTCAGTCAGTTAATGAATATTTATTAAATGCCTGTGATGTGCCTTTATTGTGCCAAGCAATGAGGATGCAAAATGAGGCAAAGTAGGGCAGTCCCTGGCCTCAAGGAACTCACAATCTAATGAGGGAGACAAAAAAACAAACAAATATATACAAACATGTTATATACAGGATAAATAGGAAATAATTAATGGAGGGGAGGCACTAAAATTAAAATCAATTAAGGAAGGCTTCCTGGAGAAGATGGGATTTCAGTTGGGACTTGAAGGAAGGCAAGGAAGTCAGTAGGCAGAGATGAGCAGGGAGAGTGTTCCAGGCATAGGGGACAGCCAGAAAAAACTCCTGGAGCCACGAGATGGAACATCTTGTTCATGGAACATCCAGGATGCCAATGTCACTAGATGAAGGCGTACAGGACAGGGAATAAGATGTTAGAAGACTAGGAAGATTGGGATGGGGTGGATTGGTTATGAAGGGTTTTGAATTCCAAACAGAGGATTTTGTATTTCATTCTGGAGGTGATTGGGAGCCAAAGGAGTTTATTAAGGAGGGAGGTGACATCTTCAAATCCACAAAAAATCACTTTAGTAACTGGACGATGGATTAGAGTAGGGAGAGACTTGAGGGTAGTGAGACCCTTGGCAGGCAGATGCACCAGAAGTCTATTGTAATAGTCCAAGTGTGAGATAATAAGGATCCGCACTAGAGTGGAGGAAATTTTTGACGTGAGAAGGGGGCATATTTGAGAGATGTTTCAAAGGTGAAATCAACAGGCTTTGGCAACAAATGGTATATGGAAGGTGAGAGGTAGTGAGGAATTCAGACTAGTTCCTAGGTTGTGAGCCTGAGGGATGGGGAGGATGGTGATATCCTCTACAATAATAGGGAAGTTTGCAGGGTTGGGGTGTGGTTAGTGGAAAAGATCCAAAGTCCAATTTGGGACATGTTGAATTAAGAGGTCTACTGGACATTCAATATGTGAGGTCTAAAAGTCAGTCATTACCAGACAGATATATCATTCTAACCCTTGGCTAAAGGCTGCATACATTCAGCCTCCTGTACTTTGTGCTGCTGTAATTTGGATTAGGGCCCATTCCTTCTGTTTTTGATCATCTCTAACTTTTTTCCAGTTAGCAAATTATATGTTGGAGTCTACAAATCAGGCCGAATTTATCATTCAACAAATTCATTTCAACAAATTCTGATGCATGAGAGACAATGCTGGGTAAAAGGGGCACAAAGACAAAAATAATACAGTTCATGTCCTCATGGGACTTACATTCTCCTGGTTGGGGGACATCTCTGTGTGTGGGGAGCTAGGGATACAGTACATACACAAAGTAAATAGAAAATGTCTACAAAGTTTTATGAAGTGATTTCCAGACAGGAGCACATTATGTAGCATAGTGGATAGTGTATTAGACTTGGAATCAGGAATCCTGTGTCATTTATTAACTGTGAGACGTGTGGCAATTCACTTAAACTCTCTCACCTTCAGTTTCTTCATCTATAAATTAGGGACCATATGAATGGATTCCAGGCTTTAGGCTTTTCTACCAAAATGGAAAAGGCTTTAAGTATAGGCCTGGAGTTGGACTATTTTTTTTTAATCATCATCAGAAGATAAATGACAAAGCAATGAATTTTGGTCACAG
Source organism: Vombatus ursinus (assembly GCF_900497805.2). Classification (NCBI taxonomy): domain Eukaryota; kingdom Metazoa; phylum Chordata; class Mammalia; order Diprotodontia; family Vombatidae; genus Vombatus; species Vombatus ursinus. The sequence continues at coordinate 5,790,568 of NW_020954672.1, forward strand.
CAACTCATAATGACTGCTTAGGCATGGATGGGTTGTGAACACTGGAGGATTGAATATCCACATTAGGTGTCACAGATCTTTCAAATACGAAAATAACAAGAAGTATAATAACTCACATTCCTGTATGAAATACTAATATTTTCAATGATTGGATCATATTATCAACTTGAAGCTAAAACATAGGTTTGGTATCAAGTTTCTAAGATAATATAGCAAGGAATTTGGATTACTGGCAGATTAGCAAAACATTAAACCAGTTCTTTGCTTTTATACTAGAAATTTCCCATTTCTGAAATGCAGCCCTTTCTTACCTCTGACCTATAGAATCCAAAGTTTCCTTCAGCCCAAGGCTCCACCTTCGACATGAAACCTTTCTTGATGCTTCACCCTGGCCCCTAAAACCCCATCATGCTAGTGCTTAACTCAACAAAAATCTTTGTATATAACTATATATGCTCATGTCTCATAGTCTAGATTGTAAGCTCCTCAAGGGTAGGGGTAACTTGATTTTTGTCTTCTTATTCTTAGTGCCTAATACCATGCTTAGGACATATCTAGAGCTTAATAAACCTTGTTAACTTATTTGTTGCTTTCTTGATATAATCATAGTACATAGATACAGATATCTATACATAGATATAGATATATAGATAAAGATAAATCATAGAACATAGATATCATAATTATAAATAAAATAATATGAGTAAACAATAAATACATAGAATAATTATAGGGTTATTTATCAGAAGATCGAAAAGCATACCATACCTCGCCTGGTCTGTTTGTCTTGTGCAGACCTATTCCTATCATGGGGGCCCTTAGTCTGTTCTGGAATGTTCTTGAAAGTCGCATCATTAGGGGATGTTGACTACATTCTTGGGGGAAATCTAAACAATTCTGAAACTAATGATTTAAAACAGTTAATATTCTGGGACTCACTGATTGAAAAGTCTTATTGTAAACAAACTAATGCAGCTATAAATGTGAAACTCAAATTTAGCTACTGTAATTCCCTGAGCCCAGATTTTTTAATGAACTAACAATTAATGTAAGGACAAATTCTAATCACAAAGCTCTGCTCATAACTGCTTAAGTTCAGTTTATGGTCTGTTGATTGGTTATGGCTGAATTAATTGAAAGTAATTATAAAAAGACAATTTGCGAACTGTGAAAAATAAAATAAACCCAAAAAAATAAGCCTCTGTGGTACAATTCAGTGACTTCTATGGTACAAACAAAGGAACTATGATATCAGCATCATTTCTAAGCAGCAGCAACCTTCACAGTTTTATTTGGAAGGGAAATGTTAATAGGCATCAAGCATTCCATGAAATGGAAGGTCTTACTACTCCCAGATTTCTTCTGGTTCTAAGTGATGGAAGTTGTTTCACATTAATCTTTTCCTTGCACAAATGCATTAAGGACATAAAAAAACATTATACTGACTCTAAAATTTATGAGGAAAGTGCATAGGCACAGTATTTATTTTTGCATAGATTTTCTATGATCTTGTATATGTTCATGTTGTCTCTCTTCCTGTCCTCCTTCCCCAATGAAATAAAAAGCTCCTTGAGGGTAGGAATAGTTTAATTTTGACTTTTTATGCCCACTGTCTAGTATAGTGCCTGTAATATAGTAATAATTAATAACAATAATTTACATAATGCCTACTATGTGCCATGCACTGTGCTAAGCCCTTTATAATATTATCTCATTTAATTTTTATAATGACTGTAGGAGGTAGGTGCTATTATTATCTCCATTTTACAGTTGAGGAAATGGAGGCAAGTAGAGGTTAAGTGACTCATCCAAGGTCAGTGTCTGAGATCAATCTTTGTGACTCTAGGCCCAGTACTCTAACCATTAGGCCTCTTATTTGCATAATACAAGGTGAAAACACAGTCAGTGCTCAATAAATGCTTGTGGGTTGATTAGCACTTGGAAGAGAATGTATGCTTACTATACAGACTTGCTAGTGCTAGTTATAAAATGGGGAGATTGATGGATCTTTGATGACCCTGTCTGCAGTATGATGATTTCTACCGCTAGTACGAAGAATGCAGACCATTTGGGATCTGTAGATGGGCTATTAGCATGGATAATGAGTCATGAGTGTGTCCATGTGGGTAACAGTGGCTTATGGAAATCAAGAAGGAAGGTTCTAGAGGCTGAATGGAAGCCTAAGACTTAAGCCCAAATAAGTGTTCTCTGAATTATTTACAGTATCATAAAAGACCCCAAAATATTGCATCTTACACCTACCTCTTTGTAAGTCTCACTCCTATTATAATCACCTAGACAATGACTGAAAGTTCAGAGCACTTCTCACTGCCTCTTCTCCAACACTATCACAAATAGCTCCAGGATGTGGTGGAAAGGGCCTGGAAGAGAGAATTATAGTTGAGGGTTTTGTAGTGTGTAAAAAATGTCAGTATAGGTATAGCCCTCATGATCTTCCCCTAATCCATCCTCAGGTTTGGGGAAGGGTCTTTGTTGTGGCCAGATCTGTGGAAAGGCTGGTATTGTCTACCTTTAGGGCTGCCAGTGAATCGACCATGTTTAGATCCCCTCTGTGGCTCTCTCTTCTGATGATCAAATACTCTTCTTAAGGTTGGGGTCTCCAATCTCTCCAATCTTTAACTCAGGTCTATTCAATTCCTACTACTTAAGAATCTTCTGGGCTAATGCTTCTGTTATGGATACAATTTTCATTTTTATTTTTTGGTCAATGAAACCTTCTTCAGTATATTGGTTAGTTCAAGATCTAAATGTTCTCTAGTCTGTCAATATGGTGTCCCATTAGCCCTGGGGCTGCTACTCTCTTTTTGCCCCCGGTTTAGTCCTGGAAAACTAACACCAATTTGGGAGCTTCCCTCTCTCTTTTTGCTCCTAAAGGTGTTACCCACTTTTAGTTCCCATTGGATATACAACCTATAATGCGCTGGCATCCTGACATTTTGGTCCATGCAGCTATGTAGGCTCAAGCACTTTATTATAACAATGCTAATGGTTCCATGACTCCTGAGACGTGTGCTGGTTATGCTTAGGAAACTCTAGCAATTCTCCCAATAGAATATTATGAAAACATTCTGGACTTGTAATCAGTAAAATGAAATTATAATTACAGTTCTGCAATTAGTCTTCTTTAAGACATTGGCCAAGTAACTTCATCTTTCAAAGTCTCAGGTTCACAGTATGTGAAATGATCATTATAATACTTGCATTGTCCCCAATTCTTACATTAAAGTAAGTACAGTATAGTTAAAGTCCTACTCAGATGCATCACTGCATTGGTTCTGTTTTAAGTAGCCTGAAGGTAGGGACTGTTTCATTTTTGTTTTTATATCCCCAGCACCTATTGCAGTGCTTTGCATATAGTAGGTGTTCATTGCAATAAATGTTTGTTGATGAGTTGATTTTTCATCTGTACAATGAAGGTACACTAGATCTTTTTCTAGCTCTCATACTCTAATTTTGCCATACATATTGCTGTACATTTACAGTGTATGAGGTATTCAAGGAGGACTACCACCTCTAGTGTGAGGGCGTGCTGCAAAGAGACCTTACTTGACTTTTCTACTTCTTAATTTTCTGCCCCACCCACCCAGCTGTCACTTTGTATGTATTGCCCACAAATTCTATATTTACTTATCTATGAATGTGACATACCCTACCCAACCATCAGAAGAATAAAATTTTCTTGAGGTTAAACTGACTCACTTCTGTATTTGCATATCCAGTCATCTCATTGTGGCTGGCAGTAATAGGTTATCAAATAAATGTCTATTGGCTGATTGATTAATTGATTGAAATAAAAGGAACATTTATAGGGATTTGTTAAAAGTGGAAAGATTTAAAGGAACATTTATAGGGATTTGTTGAAAGTGGAAAGATTGTTCAAGTATGCAAAAAAACTGGAAAGTTAGGCAAAGAAGAAATTAATGGGGTTGAGGTGGTAATTTAATTTGAGGAACAATGTTTAAAGGACTCTAAATTAACTGATAAAAACTTTTCAAATACATTTTCCTCAAATACATCAAAGACTGGACTCCTAATGTAGAATAAGTGGGTATATTTGATAATCAAATGAAAAAATTGTGATAAGGGATGAAAGGGAGATAACAGAATAACATAATGAATTCCTGCTCCACACTTTTCTCCAGAAAGTATTAAGGAGAGCTTACCATCCAAATTCTCCTTGTAAGTAGACATTAGGAAAAAAGTAGCAGAAGTATCAGATTAAGTGATTATAAGAATAAAGTTTATTCTAGTCCTAACTGGCCAGATAGTAAACCTGGATAACCAAAGAGCAGATTCATACAATTGTCTACAATTGTATGCTCTTCAAGAACCTAAAAGTGTTAAAGTAAAAAATACTTGTAAATAATGATCTTAGCTTGTTTATAGCATTATTAAATATTAGTGCTCACTCTTACTTCTGTCCCATTGATTATGTCATTACCACTCTTTGGACTGTTCCTCTCCTGACTTTCCAATTTCTGAAGATCTACAGTCTCCATGAAGTCTTAAAAGATCACAAATTTAGAGCTGGAAAGAACTTCAAAGATCATTTGGTCCAAACACTTCCTTTTGAACATAAGCAAAGGTAAGCTCAGAGCAATATGGTCTCCATGGTCACAGACAAATGGTAAGCCAAGTAGTAGGATTTGAACCCAGATCCCCCTACTTTAAATCCAATGTTACCTTGCATTGCACTGATTGCCTTTCTTTCTCCCCTTCTTATCCTTCACCTGTCTGAACTCTTTAAATACACACACACACACACACACACACACACAGAGCGTATCACACTGTGATATTGTATCGTCCTACATTGTTCTAACTGTTACATGTGTCAGGCCAATCTATTTGCTTTCATGCTCCCAAAGCACCTAGCACCATGGTAAGCAACTCGTAAAATTTTTATAAATGCCAGTTTGATTGGTTGAAGTTCCTGGGTGGATGCCAATGTCCAATGATTTTTTTGAAAACATACAATTTGTCAATTATCATTTAAAGGAACTCAAGGGTGAAATTATGGAAGTGTTGGCCAAAATATACAACCTGCTACTGCTAATGGCCACTGTGCTAGAGGACTGGCAGATTTCCAATGTGACTTCCTTGTCTAAGAAGGGATTTAGAGAAGAGACCCAGGAAACTCTGTAAAAGTAAGACTCATTTCCACAGCTGGCAAAATTTGTGAATCTATAAGGAAGGGAATTATTAAAAAAAATGTAAGAAATTATACTCTATTGGGGGAACTAAAACATGGTTTTTGGAAAAAAATATTATATCCTGAAAGCATAAAACATATTTTAGTTAACTATGGCCTGCATATGAGGTCCAATTCAACTTAAACATTTACTAAGGATTTACTTTGTATAAGGCACTGAGAAGGCAAAAACAAGATTGTTCATGCCCTTGATAGCTTATATTCTATAAATTTTGGGAAGGGAGATAAAATAGGCATGCAGACGAGTAAATACAAGATAATTTTGGAGATAATGGAAATCACTAAAATTAGCTTAATCAGGATAGACTTTGTGTAGAAGGTGTGCCTGAGCTGGATCTTGAAGGGACCTAAGGATTCCAAGAGATAGAGATGAGGAAGAAGAACATTCAAGTCAGAGGCAATTACTGATACACAGATATGGAGATGGGGAATGGAATGACGAGTTAGTGGAATAGTAAGAAAGCTCACTTGGCTAGAATACACATTGTGTTAGAAGGAGTGGTATGATATCTCTAGAAAGGTAAGCTGAAACCAGATTATGGTGGATTTTCAATGATAAACAGAGAAATTTATATCCAATAAGCCAATCAAGCTTCTTGAGCAAGAATGTCACTGTCACATGTCTACTTTAGAAAGATGACTTTGGTAGATGTGTGGAGAGAATGGAATCAGAGAAATACTGGCAGACTATTGTAATAGTCAAGGAGAGATGATTTGGACCTGAGCTACAGCGATGGCCATGTGAGTGGAAAGAAGGGGGCAACTATGAATGATATTGTGTAAATAAAATTAATAAGATGTGGAAACTGATTTAATATGGGAAAGTGAGGGAGAGTAGATTTGAAGATGACTCAGAAATTGTGAATATGGATGACATCAAGGATGGTGGTATTCCTAGAAGTTGCTAAAAGAAATAGGGAAGATGTGATAAAGAACATATTTATGGGGAAACAAAATGAGTTCCATTTTGGAAATGCTGATTTTGACATGTCTATGGGAAAACTAGATAGAGGTGGTCAGCAGGACACTAGAGTTGTGGAATTTACTGTAACTTGTGAGAGAAGAGAGGGAGAGGGAGAGAGGAAGAGAGAGAGAGAGAGAGAGAGAGAGAGAGAGAGAGAGAGACAGAGAGAGAGAGAGAGAAAGAGAGAGAGAGAGAGAGACAGAGACAGAGAGACTAGGACAGAGATCTAAGAGTAAATCACATTTAGGGGGTGGAAAATGAATGTTCCTTCAAAGGAGCCTAAGAAGGAATAAGCAGTTAGGAGCAGAATCAAAAGATAGCAGTGTCATGGAAACTGAGAGAAGGGAGAATATTCAGCAGGAGGGGGTGGTCATCAGTGTCAAAGACTTCAGTGAGGTTCAGAAGGATGAGGACTGAGAAAAGGTCATTGGATTTAGCAGTTAAGATAATACTAGTAATCTCAGAAAAAAACAGTTTCAATTGAGCAGTAGGGTTGGAAACCATATTGCAAGGGGTTGAGAAGTAAGTATAAGTTAAGGAAGTGGTGGTAACTACCTTAGACAGACTTTTTCTAGGAGATTGGTTGTGAGAGAATATATACATATACATAAACATATACACACACACACACACACATATATATAGGATGGCAGCTTAAAGGGTTAGCAGGTCAACTCAAGCATTTTTTAAAATTAATTTTTATTACTATTTTTAACATTACCTACATCTTCTAATGTATTCCATCCCCCTTTCCCCTCTCAGACAGTTTTCCCATATGACAAAAAAGTTTTAAAAAATTTTCAGAAAGAAAAATACACCAAAAAGTCTGACCTTTTCTGTAGTCTTCTATACTCATAATCTCCTCCCTTTGCAAAGAAGGTAGAATGATTTAAAAAAAAAGACTTTTAGGTTAATGGATAAGGAGAGATTGATGATTAGTAAGGTGAGTGGGATATCAAGAGAACAAATTGCCAGAGGAGTTGTGAAGGGGAAGGAATAAAGGGCACAAGTAGGAGCAGCTGGCCTAGATGAAGAGAAAGGCCACCTTTTCGTTAGACACTGAAGCAAAAAGGGAGAGAATGGAGCATTATGAGATATAGATTGGGATGAAGAATGAGCTCACAAGTATAGTTTAAGAGGGACTTTGGCCTCCCTTACTAGCTTTTTTCCTATGAGATAAAATATGTAAATTAAAAAGGTACTAAAACAGTTATCTTACAATTTTGTCTAGGATCTAACCACTTCTTCTTCTTCTTCTTCTTCTTAACCATTATTTTCATTAGGATCATTAATTGAACATGAATTATTAATGAATTGAGATTCATTAATTGATTACAATGGCCACAGTTCTGACACACCTTGAAATAGATGATTTGGTGATTTTTAGACATACCTCATTCTATCCAATTCACTTTAATTCACTATTTTTTTTTATCAAACACTTATTATGTGTAAATCATTGTTCTAGGTGCCAGGGTTAGCAAAAATGATACCATCTGAATCTTCAAGGAGCTAATGTCATACTTGGGTAGGGGGGAACAGGGTACAATATGTACACAAATAATGGTAATACAAGATAGAGTGCTATGGTGGAAAAGGAAAGGTCAGCTAGAGTATGCTTGGAAAATATGAGGAAGGAGAGCACTTTTGTCTAGGGTGGCAGGATCAGTGAAAGCTTCACAGAAGTGGTACTTGACCTGAGTTTTGAAGAAAGAGGATTTTGAAAGGCAGAGATAAATGGGGAGTGTATTACAGAAAAAGTTGGTGGGCTTACATGAGTGCAGGAGATAGGGTACTGAATTCAGAGATCAGTTAGGTGCGCAATTTAGCTGGAGTAGCGAATGGAAGAGGAGTGATGGTGAATCAGTGTTGGAAAGATAGGTGGGAGCTATTCCACTTTAAAAGTGAAAGACTTTTAAAAGGCATATAAATCTCTTGGCTACTAAAAATTCCAAGGGATGGGATGGCAACTCCTCTCACCTATATTTAGCCCTTGTGAGGTTTCCTTCAGACCTGGCCTGATATTAAATTCTAGTACAAAAAGTTCACAAGCATTTATAGCATAATTTGTAGCTTCCTTTTGTCTGGGCTCGCTAAGGTGATCTATTTTCAGATCCGGCCAGATGAAGTACATGTGGTTGACAGCATAATCAGGGACTGTGTCTCTCCTTTCCTTATGAGGTATTGAGATGCCTGCCAAATCCATTTCCTGATGCTTCATAGGAAACAACCTTTAAAGTAACATTTATGGACTGGGCTTATAGTGTCAAAGGGGTTAAGAATGAACGAGTGCCAGCTGAACTTTGGCTATATATGGCTGTTGTCAGGCAGAATCACAACCTGCACATTATTTAAATGTAGCTTTTGTGTTTCATTAAAGGGAAGCAATTAAGCTCACATTTATGATGTACCATAATTGTAACAGTGTGACATTGTTCAGATGATAATGCTCATTGATCATTCATAATACAGCTCACTCAGGCTGTGAATCAAGAATAAATCGACACCTCCATTATTCCATATGCGACAAAAGTGCTTCATTTTCAGCTTAGTAATTTGCACTCACAGTTTAGTCTTTAGATGTTACAGGATTTTTAGCTTCCCCTATTGCATTTCTATCATAGATCTTTACCCCAATATACTAAAGTATGACAGAACCTTCTACTGAGATAATTTCAGAAATAGATCAAATATGATTTAAAAGAGTTTTTTTTCTTTTTTTAAAGCACTGATAATAATGAGTAAAATGAAAGACTCAATCCTGTTCTTCAACCAGTGGGTCAAAGGCCAGACTCATGGAAAGCAAGCAGTAAGTATATGCAGGCTAAATTTAAATGATTATTAGCTCTATAAGAGAACCATAGATTTAAAGGGAACTGGGACCTATGGAGGTTATCTAGTCTAACTACCTCATTTTACAGATGAGGAAACTGAGTCCAGAAAGGTTATTGACATGTCCAAGGTCACACACAGAGAGTGAGTAAAAAGGTTATTCAATTTGTAGCTCCCTCTGTGTCTAATATTACACATAGTAAGTAAATGTTGAATGATGTCTTTTGTCAAATTAGGTGGAAACAGAGTAACTCTTCTCATCAGCAAAGTATTCTCACAACTGTGGAATGCTTTTGGCTCTCTAATACCCTGAAGTCAAATTAATAAGCGTTTGTTAATTGCTTACTATGTGCCATGTGAGACACAGAGAAAATCTCTCATACATACACATATGCGCAACACACACATACAACATGGACTGTACGGAAAGACCCAGAAACCTTAAAAGCATAGGGAAGGCAAATATCTAGGTGTAGCATTGGATAGAGTGCCAAGCCTGGAGTCAGGAGAACTCATCTTCCTGAGTTCAAATCCTACTGCAGATACTTGCTTACTAGCTGTGTGACCCTCGGCAAGTCATTTAACCCTGTTTGCCTCAGGTTCGTCCATAAAATGAGCTGCAGAAGGAAATGGCAAACCAGTCCAGTATCTTTGCCAAGAAAACCCCAAATGGGGTCACAAAGAGTTAGACAAGACTGAAAAAAAACAACTGAACAACAACATGTACCACCCACTGTGCTAAGCACTGGAAATACAAGTGCAGGAAGGAAGAAAAACAGCTCCTAATCTCAAGGCACTTATATTTTAATGGAGGGAGGGACACAACACATAACAGGAAACTGGAAAGTGTAGAAAGGGTGTAAGGACACAAGATTTTTTGAGGGGCAGACTATCCTGCTAGCTATGCCAGTTATAAGGCCAGATATCAGGGCGCTGATCTGTCTACCCTGATAAGCCAATTGCAGGGATGTAGACCAAGGAAGAGAATACTGAGATACCAAAGAAAGAAGGTCCCATGCCAGCTTGGTTGTATAATTGGTTTTTAGGATTTGTTAGGTTAATTGGGCTGATTGGGTTGTTTAAGGGAGATTACTACCCAAACCCAGTCCTTGGTGGCAAGAGGACAGAATGGTGTAATAGATCCCCATATAGCCCTAAGCTAGGTTAGGCATTATATAGAAACAGAACAAAGAAGGCATAGTGCCAGGGATGACCTGGGGTCATACACAAGTTTTTCCAAGGGATAGTGGGTGCTTCTTTTACTGTTTACAGTTACCCATGATGGTTTACATTATTTTGTACAGTCCTAGGTCATATTCCCACTCTGGTTACCACTACATATGCGGGGAGGTAGGAAAATGAAAAGTACTTGGCACAGAAGCATTGGGGAGATGAGACTGAGAGAAAAGTCAGTGGTAAAACTTGGAGAGGATTATATTGATAATGAAGTTATGGCTCTCAAGATGCTAGTCTGAACCTTTCTGCACTTTCTTTAGAAATTCAGAAAAATATCATATCCTACAGCCATTTGGACTGTTAACTACAGGTCAATGATTTTGTTTCTTGAGCTGAATTTTTTTTCAGATCCCAGGAGAGAACTGAGAGTAGGAAGAGAGGGTTTTCTTTTCCCTATGACTTATCAGTAGGCATTAATGACCCCTCCCATATCCAGAAGGGAAGGACCATGATGAATAGCTCTTACCCCTCTCCACAAAATGTAAATAAACAAAATGGCCTTATATAACATAGTTTCTAGGAATGTGATGAGGCAAAATAGATATATAGAGATTTTTTGTTGTTTAGTCAATTAATTCTGTCTGAACCAGTTTTGGGATTTCCTTGGCAAAGACACTGGAATGGTTTGCCATTTCCTTCTTTAGCTCATTTTACAGATGGGAAAACTGAGGCAAAGAGGGTTAAGGGACTTGCCCAGTGTCTGAGGCTGAATTTGAACTCAGATCCTTCTTACTTCAGGGCCAGCTTTCTATCCACTGTGCTACTTAGCTGCCCCACATTGAGACTTATTTGGATAATTTCTATACCAACCTTTCCCATCAATGTGGTACAGGGAAAGAAACAATGGATTCAGAGTCAGAGAATATAGGTTCAAAATTTGCCTTTATTCCTTAGTACTGTGTGACTTTGAGTCATTCATTAAACCTCTTTAGGCCCCAGTTTCCTTATCTGTAAAATGGCAGTTTGGACCACATGTTCTTATGGCTTTAAAGCTGTTACCTAATGACCCTCTCACACCTCCCCATTCCAAGGGTATAGTGGGATAGAAAGTGCACCAGTCTTGGAGTCAGAAAACCTGCATTTGAGTCTAGGCTCTCATAGCTCTTAGCTATTTCGGTGCCTTCACCTTTTGGAGCCTCAGTTTCTCATCTGTTAAATGGAGTCAATAACATATGTATAGTGTATGACAATGTGAATAATGTATTGTGAACAAAGCAATTTGTGAACCTTAAAATACGATGTAAATGTAAACTATTTGATTTCTGAGAATCAACTACCTGAAGACCTATCTAAACTTTACTTTGATTATGTAGTAGGTGAGCACAGTGCCTGAAATGATTAAGAAATGATTATTGACTGACTGACTGCCTCCCATCTAGTCTGGGAAATAGAAAAATGAAGGGGCTTAGAGAAGACATCCTTCTTATTTTGTGAAGGCTGCATGCCTCTACTTGCAGCCTTATTCTCATTTTTTTCCTACCTTTCCATATATTTTGCAGCCCTTCACAGAACCGTACAATCCCAGAATCTGAGAGCTGGGAGGGTTCTCAGTGGCCGTCTTGTTCAGTCCACATCCCTTAAATGATTCCCACTCCAACATACTCAACAAAGGTTCTTCTGCTCTATACTTGAAGACTATTCTGGGCCAGGCCTGGCTCAGGCTAATCTGATGATTCAGCCTTATAATTAGAATGCAATGAGGCATTTGTGGACCATAAAATGCAATAAAAACAGCTTTACTTAGAATTAACTTTAAAAGGGTACAATTGTTAAAGTTAAAAGACATTAACTCAGATAAAACACTACCATCCTTGGTCTTGGTGCTCGGGAAGGCAATCAGGAATTCTAGGACAAAAAATCCCCACTGGGCAATGGGAATTCCGCTAAAATCTCCTACATCAGCTCCCAAGAATTTAGGCTTTTATGTCTCCAGAAGCAAGGAAACCAAACTAATGTTGATCCTAAGAATGGTCTATCCACCCCACTAACAGAAAACATCTCAACCTACATAAAAAAAGAAAGATATTTCTCTTCACACAGACACCTTCATAGAGAGGGAACCCATCGCCTACTGAGACAATCCATTGCATTTTGAGATAGCTCTAATTGTTACAGGAAATTTTTCCTGACATTGAAGCCTAAATTTGCCTCATTATAATTGTCACCCATTATTCCTATTTCTGCCCACTGGGGTCAATGGAATAAATTTAATCTCTCCTCTACATGACATCCCTTCAAATACTTGAAGCCTATTACCATTCCTCAACCTCTCCCCCCATCCATCCCACTGTCTTCTTGTCTCTAGGCTAAACATCTCCAGCTCATTCCCATGATTCTTATGTGACATATACTCAAGGCCTTTTTATCCGTGTTGCCACTTTCTAGATACTCTTTAGTTTAGCAGTGCTCTTCTCAAACCAGGAGCTCTTAATCTAGAGCAAAAGTTCCTGAACTTATTTGGCCTATCACCCCCTTCTAAAAAAATAATTACTCAGCACCATCCTCCAGAAATCTACTTTCTTTAATCCTTTAACAATTTTTTTGAAATTTCCATGATTTCAAAAAATGTAATATATATGTATATATATTTTTTAAAATGATGTATCTTAAATTTAATAATTTATTGTAAATTTGTGGGTTTTTCTTGCATTAAATTTCAATGATGCAATATTGTGTACATAATGATATAGTATCATATTATGAACATGTCATTACACACACATATTCCTGCTGATGCATGCTGGACTTCCTGACAATGTGCGGCATACTTGCCCGCCAATGCTTGTTTGTTAAGACCTGTTGCCAGACTTGACGATTGATTGGTTATAACTTGCATTTTGTGTTGTTATTTGGAAAATAATGTAATCACTATGACTTTAACTCACTTACACAACAGATGAAACATGTATACACAGTTTTTCAAAAATTTCTTATCTTCTCTTGTTTCGTTATTCTTCCACCGCCCCCTTATTTTTATTCAATGTCCCCCAATTGCATTTGAGGCTACTACCACTGTTCCTGGATCATTCCAGTGCTCCCCCAGGGGGTAGTATCGCCCACTTTGGGAACCTATGACTAGAGTTTATAGGATCTGTGAACAGATTTTATGGGGTCTGTGAACTTGTGTGGGAAAAAAAATCACATCTTTGTTTTTAGTATATTCTAACTAAAATTAATCATTTTTTTTATTATGAATGTAAACACACACACACACACACACACACACACACACAGATAATATTATTCTAAAAAGTGGTTCATAGAACTGATCACACTGACAAAAGGATCTATGACATCCAAACAGATTAAGAACCCTTATCTTAAACTGTGGCTCTCAGAACTGAACACAATATCCCAAATGCGGTTTAAAGAGAATAGAGTACAGTGGGATTATCACCTTTCTATTCATGGACAGTAGCTCTCTCATAGGCAGATGCAATTAATTTTCCTACATTTGCTTCTGTTCTTCCCTTCCTCTTACTCATTAAAATTAATTTTTTCTTATGTTTGCCAAATTTAGTGAGGCTTAATTTTTTAAGGGCTTGGGTGAAGCTGGAATGGTGGATTTGAGAGAGGAGGGGTATTTTAAGGAATTTCTCATAGAACCATAATGTCCCCATCATGTACTTCCTGACCTAGTCAATAAATGGGTCAAAGGGAGTTTTCTTACTTTGAGAAAAGTTCCCAGAGAACAATTTTCCCAATCACCTATTTGCTTACAAAGGAATTAGAAAGTTTCCTAGGCCAGCATTCAGGAGACCTAGGTTCTAGTGTTGGTACTAACTATGTGACCTTGCGCATATCAGTTACCTTGGGATTTTAGAGATGATGAATTCCCTCCACTGAAACAAACTGAAGTCATTCTATAACTTAGCAAACTGAGATTCAAAAAAAGTGACTTGCCCAGGATCACACAGGTAGTGTCAGAAGTGAGATTTGAACCCAGGTCTTCCTGTCTCCAAGTATTCCTTCCGTTATAATGCTCAGCCTCTAACCACAGGTAAAATGAAGATAATCATGCCTGTCCTGACTGTCTCATGGATAGACTATCATTGATAGCTTTAGATACCAATCAATAGCATTACTGTAGCATTTTCCCATTATATGGCTTTAAAGTTCATGCCAATATAACTCTCCATGCTAGAGAGTTAACTGCTAGGATGTTTCCAATTTCCTCAACTGTGAAATGAGGGGGTTGGGCTAGACAATATCTAAGGTCCTTACTGACTCTGAAATCCTAACAATTCAGTAATTGTCCCAAACTGGGAAAAGGATGAGAAAGTCAAATAGGGAGGACAGGTACAATGGCAGCTGGGAAGATAGCCTTCAAGTTTTTAGGTACATGCAATTCAGAGGTAAAACCCAAGACTCCAGCAAACACCAGCCTAGTTAATTTCCAAGGGCAGCAGTAGCCTTGTCTGCAAGCGCCATATCTTGATCTCCTCATCAGACTGACCCATTGTCCATTCTCGGAGGCAAAGAAGAAACAGGAGCTGATGTGGTGCTGTTCCATGTGCATAAACAAGGCAAAAACATAGCCCTTTTACACATAAGGTATCAGGCCAAATAGCTGGTTTCAGGAATCTAAACAAAATGTTGCACTAATTCTCACAGTGGTCTATTTGTTTTATTGGAGAATGTTTATTTTTTCCCATGTGTTTGTTATAATATTTTCCCCCAACCAAAATGGATTTCACAGTGGTGATAAAACAGAGCATTTCCTGACACAAAAGGAAGTGTTTGCCTGCAGGGTCCGTGCCACATGGATCAAAGATTTTTGATTAAAATATGTACAGGGAGGAGTGTAACTGGGATGTTTTTGTGTGATATCTGGATTTGGTAATGAAACACAGCAGGTAGAATGTGGACTTTAGGGTAAAGAAATGCAATATTCTTGAAGTCTGTGAAGGATCTTTCTAACTCCTTGTATTATGATTAATTTTCTCAGGGAACCAGCTGGCACTGACATTATTCTGCTGAGCCAAAATGTTCTTTTGATGGAGAATTTCCGGCGATGCTGGACTGAATAGCTACCAAAATGATGAGAGTCCCATCCCCTCTAACTTGGGCTTGGTTGATAGATTGGGCAGAAGAGATTTCTGAACTTAGGTTAGTTCCAGAATACCGTAATGGTATTTCTATGTGATTTTCCAATTTTTAAATTTCTGTGAAGTTTCACAGGTTAGCCTTTATAATAATATACAACAACAATAATAACAATTATACAATAATACTAATTACAATAATTACTGATACTTCTTTTATAACAACAATGATATAATTATTCTAAAACTTCTTCTATCAAGTTGCCTTAACAATCATAGCTAGGTAGCATTTATATAGCTTTTTAAAGTTTGCAAAATAGTTTCCATGTATCATCTCTTTGAATCCTCACAGCAACCCAATGACATAGGTGCCATTATTATCTCCGTTTTATAGATGAAGAAACTGAAGCTGATAATAATGATTATTATCATCATTAGTAGTAATAATAGTAGTAATGTATTATATTTTTGATGGGACACGTGATTTCATTGCTATAAAGAGTTCCCATGAGAAACTTCTATTAATAGTGATCATCATCTTCTGTGAACCTTCTTGTCTTAAGTTGCTGCCTGCACTGGAAAGTTAAGTGACCTATTTGGTTTCACATCCATAAGTCAGAGGCAGGACTAGAAGCCAGTTATTCCAGACTCTGAAATTGGATCTCTTTCCATCATGACATAATGTCTACCACTATTACAATCACAATGAATTATTATTATTATTATTATTATTATTATTATTATATTTTGTATGGTGCTTTAAGATTTTCAAATGCTTTCCTTCAATATCACATACACTATCATGTTAGACAACTTGCCATCCTGCAGATAGTCATGCTTTCTAGAAGTCATGAAACTGATTTGATGACTTGTGATCATCAGCAAAGGTCAGAAAACAACCAGTTAACTTTTTTTCTCAATTCATTTCTCAGCAGCCTATGATTTTGATAACTGATCTCTTTTAGGAATGTTAAGGTCTTGTGTGGGTATCCAAAGGTCCATGATAGCTCCTCATTGCTACTAGCTTGTGAATCTCAGGTCATTATAACTAACAGTAATATCATACTGAGTAACTTTTATTAATGTAGACCCCACGTCAATGCAGTGCGTGCACTTTTAAAAACAGGCCACATGGAGATTCTACAGACATGAAAAGGAGACTGTAATGGGGTTCATTTGTAAACTATTTACCAAATGCTTACATTGCGCTAGCATTTAAAAAGGCCAAAGCCTCTCACCATACCCAAGACCATCTCCAGTCATTCTGTTCTATATGTTGCCACTGGACCCAGATGGCTCCAGAGGAGAGAGTGAGGCTGGTGACTTTGCACAGCCCTGCCTCACTTAAATCCAATTCACTTGCAAGTAAGGACATCACCTTCTTGATGTCCTGGTCATCTTCAAGAGTGAAGGACAAACAACAACAATAAGATTGACTTAAATAAGATCAGCACTAAGACTCTTGGGTCACTCTGTGTTATTATCTTATTTAAAAATCAAAAGACATTGTTGTTGTTGATGATGATGACAATGAGGATGCCATTATAGTCCTGATTATAGTCCTTACACCATTTCTATTTGAATCCCATCAAAAGATTACAGGATACCAGATCTAGAGTTGGAAGGAACTTCAGCCCAGAGTCCATCTTGTCCAACCTCCTCAGTCCTCAGAAGAGAAAACTAAGGCATAAGGAGTCTAAATGACTTACCCAAAATCAGAAGAATGAGATGATTGTAATAACAGAGTTAAGAACTGGATCCATGATTACGATTTATTTGGTATCGGAAACCCCTAGCTGAGGATACTCCCTCTATCAGTTCAAGTCACCTTAATAATCATAGCGAGCTAGCATTTATATAGCTCCTTAAGGTGTGCAAAATGCTTTCCATATGTCTTCTCTTTTAATCCTCACAGTAACCCAGTGACAAAGGTGTCATTATTATCTCCATTTTATTGATGAAGAAACTGAAACTGATAGAGGGTAAGTGCTCACAGTCACACAACTGGTAAGGTTCTGAGGCAAGACATGAACTCAGGTCTTCCTGACTCCGAGTCCAGTGCTGAATTGACTACATTACTAGCTGCAAATTAAAGTCTTATAGTTGTTCATCCTTTGCTTTTTAAAGAGGACCAATGACATCATGGATGTCTTGACTTGCTTGTGTATTGGATTTAAGTGAGTCAGAGTTGCACAATGTCATCAGCCTCTCTCTCTTCCAGAGTCATCGAATTCCAGTGGCAAGACTTAGGTCAGTATGACTGGCAATGACCCAGGATGTAGTGGATGACCTTGGCATCTTCTACGTCTAACCAAGCTCTTAGCGCTTCAATGTGCCTTCTTCAGCTGCCTTCATGGCCATTGGGACAAATTCTCATCTGCTCATTCTACTGAGGGAAATCTTCTCGAGAGTTTCCCAGAGCACTGGGAGTCTCAGTAAAGCATCCAGGATCACACAGCCAGTATGATCCTGAAGTAGGACTCAAACCCAGGTCTTCCTTCCTGTCCTTGAGGCCAGCTTTCTATCTACTACACCATAATGCTTTTTAATAATAATGATGATCTGAAACAGACAAGAAAAGGCTTTTACAGTGGAGGGGAAATGGGGGAAGGTGAGAGGCAATGAGTGAATCTTATTCTCATCGGATTTGGCTTAAATAGGGAATAACATACACACTCAGTTGGGTATGGAAATCTATCTTACTCTACAGGAAAATAGGGAGGGGAAGGGGACAAGAGAGAGGGGAGATGATAAAGGAGAGGGTAGATTGGAGGAGGGTGTAATGAGAAACAAACACTTCTGAGGAGGGATAGGGTCAAAAGAGAGAATAGAATAAATAGGGGGCAGGATAGGATGAAGGGAAATATATTTAGTTTTTCACAACATGACTACTGTGGAAGTGTTTTGCATGACTACACATGTATAACCTGTATTGAGTTGCTTGCCTTTTCAATGAGGGTGGGTGGTGAGGAAGGAAGGAAGAAAATTTGAAACCCAAAGTTTTAAAAACACATGTTAAAACATGTTTTCACATGCAACTGGGAAATAAGAAATACAGGAAATTTGGGTATAGAAATCTATCCTGCCCTACAGGAAAATAGAAGGGGAAGGGGATAAGAGAAGTGGGGGGAGAGATAAAAGGGAGGGAAGATCAGAAAAAGGGGTATTCAGAGTGCATGCCATCTTGGGGTAGGGGGAGGCATGAGATGGGGAGAAAATTTGGAACTCAAAATCTGCAGTGGAAGTGAATGTTAAAAACTAAAAATAAATAAAAAAGAGAAAAAATAATAATTATGATCATAACAATCACTATCATCTTTATGAACAAAATAAATGTATAAGAAGAGCTTAAAGAAGGATAAATCTTGGGCTTCACTCAAATCCATCATTGACATGTATCAGACTGAGCTCAAACTTAAGAGGCTCGTGTTTGTTTTCATTGTTTTGAATGAGATTCCCCTGATGACATTTCTTTCCCCATTCCCCCTTCCCAGCCCTATATCGATTGCTCTCTCAGTGTTCATCATAGTCTGTGATGACACAAATACAGGTTTTGCTTGGTTGGACTTGTCAAATTGTGCAAAATAAGCATATCAGCAGAAATGTCACCATAACAACCTGCTTGAGATTGAGAGTTTATAAATGAAAAACTGGAACTTTCAAGGTGGGTGAGAGAAAGAGGAGAGGAGCAAATGAGGCAGGTTGGAGAGAGCAGAGACACACAGTAGGCCTGGTTTAGTTCAAGATTTTGAAGTCTGATTAAAAATCTTGATGGTCTTCTCAATGCACCCAAGTCATCCTATGTGCCTCTACCCACTCTAGGGAGTTCATAGTCAAAATAAGTCAGATATTCTTCATTTTAAGTAAACTCTCTGAATGTAGAATTACATTGATAGAGGAAGATCTTTATCAACAGCTCCCTACAATGATGAAATCATAGCTCTAGACCAAATTTTTTTTTAAAAGTAAACTCCATGCATTCTGCAGGTTCAAAAGTATGCATATGAAATAGAGAACTAAAGTAAAGAAAGAAGGTTGTTGGTGAAGGGAAGGAAATAGATAGCACAGGGGTTTAAGTGCCAAGAGAAAAATGTGTTTTTTAGAATAAAGGAGATTTGGACAAATTTGTAGGCAGAGGGGAAAGTTACTCAGGAGGAAATATGCTGCATTAGAAAGAACATAGTCCTTGAACTATAGAAGACATGGGTTCAAATTCTGCTTAATAACTATGAGACATTAGGCAAGTTATTTAACATGCCTGGTCTTAGTTTCCTCATCTGTAAAATAAAGGGGTTGGATTTAATAGCCTATCAGGTCCCTTTCAGCTTTGGATCAAACATCCTAAAATCTGCTTTTTCAGAAACTGTTGAAAACCATATTTCTGTAAAATATCAATGAGAATATTCTCTTAAAATATTTTATTGATGCCTGTTGTCCTTTAATCACAGTCATTTCTAGTGAAGGACCCCTTTTCCCTTATCTCTAGATCAGGGTTATTTAACCTGGGGCTGGTAGATAGGTTTCAAAGGATAATTAACTTGGACGGGAAAACAAACAAACAAACAAACAAACAAACAAACAAACAAAAAACAAACAAACCAAAAAAAAACCCAACATCTTTAGTTTTACTAATCTCTAACTGAAATTTAGCATTTCCTTCAAGTGTGAATATAGGCAACAAATCACAGTAGTTACTGAACATACCTGTGATTTTGTCACTAATAGAAAGTATAATTAGGTGGCATAGTAGATAGAGCACTGTGTCTGGAGACTGGAAGAACTAATTTTAAATCAGACATTTACTAGTTGTGTGACCTGTACAAGACACTTAACCATTGTCTGTCTCAGTTTCCTCATTTGTAAAATGGGATAATAATATCACCTACCTCCCAGTATCATTCTAAGCATCAAATGAGATAATAATTGTAAAGTGTTCAGCACAGTGCTTGGTACGTTATTGTGGTTCAGTAATTTTCAATCATGTACAATTCTTCATGATTCCATTTGGGGTTTTCTTGGCAAAGGCAGTGAAGTGGTTTGCCATTTCCTTCTCCAGCTCATTTTGCAGATGAAAAAACTGAGGTGAATAGGATTAAGTGACTTGCCCAGCATCACACAGCTCGAAAGTATCTGAGGCCAGATTTGAATTCAGGAAGATGAATCTTCTTGACTCCAGGCCTGGCACTCTATTCTCTGCATTATCTAGCTGCCTGACTGGTACATAGTAAGCACTATATAAGTGTTAGCTATTATTATATTTTTATGTCTAATTACAGTTCTTACACAGATCTCAGGAAATCATTTATGCTCCTCACTACTTCTGAATTACTATAGTTACTAGACCTGTTTCTAGATCACATGTAATCACAGTCCTGTCTGTAGACTGTATTTTAATATTGATTTCTTTTGCAATCCTCTGTATCTTTTATGTATTTAAGGTATTATACCAAGAAGGGGCTTACAGACTTCACCAAAGGGATCCACAACAGAACAAAGGTTTAGAACCTCTATTCTAGATTAAGACTTCCCATGGGGAGGGGGAACTAATTAAACAAAAATGGTCACTACAGTGGCCACATCTGAAAATGAGCACAACATTCTGCCCTAGTTGTCCCTGCCCCCCTACAATCATACTAGACTTATATCAATTATTTTTATTGTAAATATTTTTCATTTTCCAGAGTTTCTTTTTCTTCTCTTCTGCTCCATCAATTATATTTATGTAAGAGCTTTTTAAATTTATGAAATCAAAATTGTCTATTTTATTTTTTCTGTTGTTCTCTATCCTTTGGTTAAATATACTTTTTCCTAGCTAAAAGTATCAACACTTCCAGGTCTCTTCTATTTCTTAAAAATGATGTAACCATTTAAATTCAGGTTCTGTATTCATTTTGACCTCATTCTGGTATAATGTCAAGATGAACATATCACTCCTAAACTTTCCGGTTATTACTAAGTTCTTCTTTGCTATGATTGCTGCTCTTTACATCAGGCTCTCCGCTAGTTGTTTTATTTGTTTGTTTGTTTTAAAAAGCATATCATTCCTAATTCTTCCTCATTTTAAAGTAAAATAATAGGCACCATATCCTTTTTGTTCTCCTCATTAGCATGACTCTCTCATTTAGAAAAGATATATCATTCCTTGACCTGATTTCTCTCGTTGTGTAACAACAATTGTGATTTTCCTTCTTTAACAGTTCAGATTTTTCCCATCTTTCTCTGCTTATGAAAAAATGATATTATAGATTTTTTCTTTGATTTTTAAGCCCACCCTTTAAAACAACAAGAGAAAGAAAACCTAACAAAAATCACTCTTTACTCCTTACAAAATCAAGGGAAAAACAAAGAAGTAGAAATTATCTTTGACTGTGAACAATCAATCTCCATTGCTTACTTGTGAGCTGATACTTGGTGTTAGAGGCGTCAGAAGGTAAGACTTTCATGGTAAAGAGGTGTCTAGCAGCTGCAGTAAGTTCTATAGAACAGAGAATTTCAGGCACGGCTTTAATATGCTATGCTCTGTTGCAGCCAGTTTTGAAAATTACATTTTGAAATGACAACATGGA
Source organism: Vombatus ursinus (assembly GCF_900497805.2). Taxonomy (NCBI): domain Eukaryota; kingdom Metazoa; phylum Chordata; class Mammalia; order Diprotodontia; family Vombatidae; genus Vombatus; species Vombatus ursinus. The sequence goes on from NW_020954672.1 coordinate 5,812,444, forward strand.
AATTATAATAAGAAAAAGCCTAGCACAACACCTTTGCAACAAGTCCCTAAGCATCTATGTATACCTCCACAGTTGTGTATGTTTTACAGAATAATAGAACAGTGGAGCTCACGGGGATCTCCAACATCATATAGGTTAGCCCTGCCTAATTTCATAGATGAGGCAACTGAGGTCTAGGGATGCTGAGTGATTTACCTAGATTATTTAACCAGTGGGGCAGCTAGGTGATGCAGTGGATAGAGTGCCAGACACAGAGTGAGGAAGACTCATCTTCCTGAATTCAAATCCAGCCTCAGACACTTCCTAGCTGTGTGACCCTGGGCAAGTCATTTAATCCTGTTTGTCTCAGTTTCCACATCTATAAAAAGATCTAGAGAAGGAAATGACAAACCGCTCTAGTATCTTTGCCAGGAAAACCCCCAAACGGCATCACAAAGAGTTGGACACAGCTGAAAATGACTTAATAACAATAACACAACTAGTGAATAGTAGAACTGGAATTAGAAGCTAGGTAGGAAGGTAGCTTGGTGTTATTGAAAAAGAACTAGGTTTGTAATCAAAAGACCTGTGTTCAAATTCTGGCTCTGCCACTCGATACTTGGGTGATCACAGACAAGTTATTTCATCCCCCTCTATTTTGTATCCAATGAAGGGGGAGGGAGAGGTGCTAGGTCTCTGGGATTCTTTCTAAAAGTCTTATGACTTCTGCACTCCCAGTTCAATGCTCTTTCTATCACTTCACATTCACTCTACTCTGCAGCTAAGTGGCATAGTAGATAGAATGCTGGGCCAAGAGTCAGAAAGACTTGAGTTCAAATTCTGCCTCAGACACTTCCTAGCTGTGTGACCCTGGGCAAGGCACTTACCCTCTGACTGCTTCAGTTTCTCATCTATAACATGGGGATAATAATAATTCCTACCTCCCAGCATTTTTGTCAGGATCAAATATTTGTTAAGTGCTTAGCACAATGTCTGGCATATAGTAGGCACGGAATAAATGCTTGTTCCTCCCCTGCAACCTCTCCAGTTGTTAATGTATATGTGTGATATTAGTCTATATGGTTTTTATTGCTTTTCTTCTTCAGTCTTTAAGTTTGGTCTTTTTTTCCCTTTCTCCAAAACAAGATAGTTTTTAGAGAGAGAACTCCATTACTTGAGGGGAAGGGGGGCATCAGAAAAGTCTTCATGTAGAAGGAAGTGCTTGAGCTCCATCTTGTTGCTGTTTAATTTGGTCTTTCGATCTTTGATGTATAACTGGAATGGCCCTTAGAGGCCATTAAGTCAAGCTTCTTATTTTACAGATGAGGAAACTGAGACACAAAGAGATTAAATGACTTGCTCCTGGTAGCACAGTTTACAAGTGGCAAGTGAAGGATTTGAGTCTCGATGCTCTAGTTCCAAATCCAGCATATTTTCCATTTTCACACAGAGGGATGCCTCTCCGGAGCACCCAGGTAGCATGCTCTGTAAACCATTCAATCAGTCCTGCTGAGTGACAGGAAGTTGGCCCAAAGTCAAAGACCAAAGTTGTAAATGATTATAACAGGATTCATGCTTAAAAGAATGTGCATCTCCTCTGAAAAGCCAGCCCTTCATTTTCATACAGAGTGAGCAATTATGCATAGAACTGATTACTTAAATACACAGTGCATGATTAGGAATGAAATTACCTGCAAATACCTGCCACCACATGGATTTAGGTAGGTAAAATGTGATTGTGGATACTGGAAAACCTAGGCCTTGGGGTTTCTCAGGTGCTCTCAAAACAGATCATTCACCTCTTATGCCACTTTCCGGCAAAAGTAATTTACAAGTTGAAATTAAAAATGAAATACTGGTTATACTGGATTTCACAGTGAAACTGAGACATTCAAGTCTGAAATGCCAAGTTCATCTATTTTAGATCATAGAGTTCACAGGTCTCTGACTTCCTCCTCTCCCCCACCCCCACACCTCTGGTCCAGAAGCAGAAGCTGAGTGGATAGGTCATTACTACTCCACATGAATTGAGAGGGGCCAGGGAAGGCTCAGGTCCTCCTCCGCAGTCTTTTCCCCAGAAGCCTGTTGCTTAAAATTCTATCATTAAGGACTGGTTCCTTTGGGTGAATACTTTATCCCTTGTTAAAACATATTTCTTTTGACAGAAAAGAAGGGAAGAAGGAAGGAAGGAAGAGAAAGTAGGAAGGAATGAAAAGAAGGAAGGGAAAGAAGGGAAGGGAGGAAGGAATGAAGGGAAGGAAGAGAAGAAAGGAAGGAAAGAAGGAAGGAAGGGAAAGAAGGCAGGGAAGTAAGAGAAGGAAAGAAGGGGAAAAGAAAAGAAGGCAAAGAATGACAGAATGAAAAGAAGGAAGGGAAAGAAGGGAAGGGAGGAAGGAATGAAGGGAAGGAAGAGAAGAAAGGAAGGAAAGAAGGAAGGAAGGAAAGAAGGCAGGGAAGTAAGAGAAGGAAAGAAAGGAAAAAGAAAAGATGGGAAGAAGGAAGGAACAAAAGGAAGGGAGAAGGGAAGGATGGAAGGGAAGATGAAAAGAAGAAAAGTAAGGCATGAAGGAAGAAAGAAAAGAAAGAAGAAAAGAAGAAAGGAAGGAAAGGAAAAAAAGAAGAGAAGGAAGAGCAGGAAGGAAGGAAAGAAGCATTTAGTATATGCTTACTAATTGACGAGGCATTGTGCAAAGTGCTGAGTATACAAATCCACTTTCTAATTGGTTCAGCTCAGCCCCAGGATAGGAGCTCCGAAAACCAAGCATACTGACTTCCTCAGGGACTGTGGGTATGATTTTTAGGGGTCTGGACTAGATGTCCTAGTCCAGGGTTAGAAAAACAGGGCAGTAGCAGGGAAGATGCCTGGGGTGGACAACTGAATGGGAAGGTTAACAAATTTGGCCATCACTAGTCACTAAGAACTTAGTATTGTTGTGTCTCTAGAGATGGAGCTTTTTCATGCATGTGTATGTGGGTATAAAGGTGGAAGATTGTTGACATTGCTTAGGGTACAGAGTCAGTGATTTACTAATGTGGGAGTATGGGTGAAAATAACAATAGCTCTTATTTGCATAGCACCTTAAACTTTTCAAAGTACTTTACATACATTTAAACCAGGGCTTCTTAACCTGAGTTCCATGGATAGATTTCAGGGGGTCCATGAACTTGTATGAGAAAAAAATCTTTATTTTCATGAACTTTTGGTTTCCTTTGTAATCCTTCGTATTTCATTTTATGCACTTCAAAACATTATTCTAAGAAAGAGTGCATGGGTTTCACCAGGCTGCCAAAGGTACCCATGGCACATGTAAGAATATTAAGAATGTCTGATTTAAGAGATACATTAAATAATGTGAAACATTTATTTGCATTTACTTTTTATGGCAGCTAGGTGGCACGGTGGATAGAGTGCTGAGCTTGGAGTCAGGAAGACTGATCTTCATGAATTCAAATCAGGTCAAGGACACTTACTAGGTGTGTGACCTTGCACAAGTCACTTCACCCTGTTTGCCTCAGTTCCTCATATGTAAAATGAACTGGAGAAGGAAATGACAAACCACTGCAATATCTTTGAAAAGAAAACCCAAATGGGGTTGTTCACAAAGAGTTGAATAGGTCTGAAATGACTCAACAATAAACAATTTACATTCTCTCTACATATTATCTAATTTTTGCCTTATAACAATGCTTTGGGGGGCAGACATTTTGGTTATAATCTTCATTTTACCGTTGAGGAAACTGGGGTTCAGAGAGATTAAGTAAGTGACTTGCCCAAAGTCACATACATAGTTGAACCCAGGACTTCTTGGTTTCACTCTATGCATTTACCCACGCTAAGAGCAATGAATCTCAAAGGTGTGAGAGAATAACTTGTCTGTTGGGAAGGACAGAGTGGTCCATTCCTAGGAAGTAAACAGTGTCCACAATGAGCTTAGGCTGAGTCAGAATCCCCAAAGAAAGTAACAGATCAACAACAGGTAGAGAAGCAGAGTTCATGATCAAAAGCAAGGGATTACTGAGTTTGGCATCTTGGGCAATATGCTTTACTCAGCTCAGTGGAGCCTGCAAGTGCCCTTTGGAGCTCCCAGACCTCCTTCTAGCCACACTTCTCTATCCTAAATTAGTCACAGCTGGTACTGCAGATGGTGGTGGACAAATGTGAATTAATTTATCAGAACCTTGCCAGAGTAACAGCCAGCTGATAACAAGTCAGTCCTCACAAGGTATGGTTGGACTAGCATCTTCATGGGAATATGCCCAGTTAGATTGTAAGGTCTGAAGGGCAGAGATCATTTTGTGTGCCAATAGCAACAGCAAAAACAGCACATTATCTAAGTGCTTTACAGATGCAAAGCATTTCACATACAATGTATCATTTGCCCCTCCCAATTTTACCATGGAAGTAGTATTGTTATTGGAAGTATTGTTATCTGTACTTAACAGATGAGAAAACTGAGCCTTAGAAAGGTGACATGATTTTTCTACAGTAGCAAAGTGACAATTGGTAGAATTCTTCTTAACCACACTGTTTGATAATTCTGAGGACATGGATTTCCTTCCATAATTTTTTTTAATAGCTCATTTTTATTGAATAGAGATCTATTCAAGAGTTAGGCTGAACAAAAAAACCAAAAAACTAGAATTTCACTTTTTTGTGTGTCTTAATTTTTACTTTGGTACTTTAATACTAGACACATGCTTTCACTGTGATCAGTACTCAACTCTAGTTCTGATGCAACCCTTCTATATTGGGAGGTCATGTGATACAGTAGAAAGAACACTCTAGACTCTGAGGCCCTGAGCTCAAATCCTGCCTCTGACAATTTTTAGCTGTGTGAATAGTAGGTCACTTCAGTTTTCTGAACATCAGTTTCCCTCTCTGTAAAATAGGGGGGGTGGGAATAGATGGCTTTTAGGCCCTCAAAAACAATTATTCTATGACTTGAATTCCAGCTGTAATTTCTCAGTGTCAGAGAATGTTGGACCTCAGCAGGATAATTTAGGTTCAAGTCTTACTTTTTATATTTACTAATTGGACGAACATGGGCAAGTCAAAACTCAGAACTTCAATTTACTCATCTAAAAGACAGGAATATTTGTATCTTTGGTACCTTATATAGTTGTTATGAGGCTCAAACGAGATGATGTACCTTCAGGGCTCTAAAACGTTAAAGTGTTAAGTTTTTGCTATTGTTGCTGCCCTCATTTTTTGCCTCTAATCAAGGAAATCCAGATAACCAAGCTCACTAGAATTACAGAAATAAGATCCAGTATGTCTCTCAAAAATAGTCACTGAAAGTATAAGTCATGGTTCTTTAGTGTCTGGACTCCATGATAATTATTTTTCTGCTCAGAAGCTGTATGTGTTGCAGGGAGCGGTTAGGGACATTTTTGGGTTCACAAACGTTTTTAGAGGGGTGGAAGTTGCTAGAATTCATAGAATCACAAAATGTTAGAGGTGGCAGCTAAGTGGCATTGTGAATAGAGTGGTGGACTTTGAATTAGTATGAGGAGGTCAAATCCTGACTCAGACTCTTGCTAGCTGTGTGACCTAGACCAAGTAACTTAACCTCCCTGTGCCTCAGTTTCCTCACATGTAAAATGGAGTTAATAATAGCACCTTCTTCCCAGCAATATTGTGAGGGTCAAATGAGGTAACATTTGTAAAGTGCTTTGCAAAATCTTAAAGCTCTATGCAAATGCTACTGATCATATATATATATATATATATATATATATACACACACACACACACACACACACACACATATATATATATGTATACATAATATGGTAAATTTTCACAAGTATATCTATTGTTTTCCTCCTAAGGATCTAAACTTCTTGAGATCAGGGACTTTTTTGATTTTTGTCTTGGATCTATAGCACATAGCACAGTGCCTTGCACTTTGCTGTTGTTGAATCATTTCTGTTGTGTCTTATCTTGCCACTGGGCTTAGATGGCTCCTGAGGAGAAAGTGAGGCTGGTGACCTTGCACAGCCCTCCCTCACTTAAATCTAATTCACTTGCATGTCATGTTCCTGATGTCATGGTCCTCTTTGAGAATGAAGGACAAACAACAACAACAATTGTGTCTCACTCTTCGTGATTCCTTTTGGGGTTTTCTTGGCAGAGATAGTGGAGTGGTTTGTCATTTCCTTCTCAAGCTCATTTTACAGATGAGGAACCTGAGGCAAACAGGGTGAAGTGACTTGCCCAGGGTCACACAGCTAGTAAGTGCCTGATGCCAGATTTGAATTTAGGAAGATGAGTCTTCGTGACTCCAAGTCCAGTGCTCTATCCACAGCGCCACCTAGCTTCCCATGCCTAGCACATAGTTGGTGTTTTATAAATGTTAGTTGATTGATTAGATTTCCATATAATTGTTGTACCATTAGTATCAGTTGATTGAGAGAATACATAATGACACAAAAATACTATGAATTCATTAACACCTTTAAGTGAATTTGCATTTCATTAATCACAACATCTTTAATACATTTGAAAAACAGTAATACATATACATATATATATATATATACATATTTACATATCTGCAGAAGATCTTTGTGAGGCATGTTTGTTTACAGTGGATTTACATTTCCTTTGTGTTAAGTTTGCATGTCCCCAAGGGTTCATTGGCCAATAGGTTGGGAAGGATTCAACTTTTCCAACCCCCACATTGTAAATATGAGCAACTTAAATCCATAGAGAGGAGGTGACTCATCCAAAAACAACCAGCTAATAGCTGGCAGAGATGGAAGCCAGAATTCAAACTGTTCTTATAGTTCTATGTTTAGGGTATTTTTCACTATACCATAAACCTTTTTACTAATCTCTAAATCAAGCATAAGGTGGTTATGTGGCACGGTTCATAAAGCACTGAGCTTGGAATTAGGAAGACTCATCTTCCTGAGTTCAAGTCTAACCTCAGACACTTACTAGCTGTATGACCCCAGGCCAGTCACTTAACCCTGTTTGCCTCAGTTTTCTCATCTGTAAAGTGAGCTGGAGAAGGAAATGACAAACTATTCCAGTATCTTTGCCAAGAAAACCCCAAAATGGGGTCACAAGGAGTCAGACACTATAGAAATGACTGAACAATAACAACATATCAAGCAGAAGTCTTTTTTCAAAAAATCTATTAAAATTTTTAAATATGATTTTTGGATGGGGGGTGTGGATAGGGGAAGAGTGGTTAGGTCCATGACTTTATCAGTATAAGGAACCTTTAGCATGAAAGCTTTTTTTATAGATATAGATTCGTGGACATATGTTCTTAAAAGTTTTCCTGGGTCATTGAAAGGTTATGATTCTCCAATGGTCATACAGCTATTATATACTAGAAGCAGGATTTGTAACCAGGCCTTCCTTACCCTTAAAACTGTATTTACTGTGTCTCTCAAGTGTATACTAAAACATCAATTCTTTTGTTTTGTTTTTAAAGCAACGTGCTATTAACCACTAGCTATCGTTGGCTTCCTAAAGTGACCATGACAATGTATATATTGGAAACACTCTGAATTTGGGAGTTTGGAAGATTTGATTTGAACACTAACTGTAAATTTGAACAAGTCTTTTCATAGAATTGCCGAACTGTGTTGTTGAGTAGTTTCATTTGTGTCCGACTAGGTATTAAAACGGTTTGCCATTTCCTTCTCCAGCTCATTTTACAGATGATGATACTGAGGTAAACAGGGTTGAGTCACTTGTTAAGGATCACACAGTTAGTAAGTGTCTGAGGCCAGATTTGAACTCAGGGACATGAGTCTTCCTGATTCCAGGCCTGGTGCTCTATCCACAGTGCCACCAGGTTGCCCACTGCCTATCCTAGCTGCAGAAATGTAGGTTTTCAGAATTGGAATGAATCTTAGCAACCTCTTAGTCAAAACCCTAGCCAAAAAAGGAATCACCATTATAATATATATGTCTAGTGGTCAACCAGCCTTTGTTTAAAGACTTCCCATTATAGGGGAAACTGCTTATTTCCAAAGCAGCAACACCCACGTTGGGATAGGTGTAATTACTAGGAAATCTCTCTTGGCATTGAGCCTAAATTTGTCTCTTCATCTCTTCTACTCATTTGTCTTTGTTCTGTCCTCTGGAGACATAAGGAATAAATCTAATGCCTCTTCCATGTGATATCCCCTCAAATGCCTGGAGAAACCTGTCATATTTTCCCTAATCTTCTCTTCTCTCAGGTAAACATCTTCATTCTCATAAGATATGGGCTCAAAGCCCAATCCTGGTGGCCCTCTTCTGAATATTTTCTACTTTGTAAATGTACTTCTTAACTGAGTTGCCCCAAAATAAACAGAATGATTAGGATTGAATCAAGTGTGACTATCATCTCCTTGTTCCTAGAAGCTATGTTTCTTTTATTCAGTCCACAACGGCATTAATTTTATTGGCCACCTTATCACACTGCTGACTCACGCTAAGCTTTCAGTCACTAAAGCAAATGAAAATATAGCATTTTAGTTCCTCTAGAATGTTTTATTGATCTTCTTTTCTTCTTTTCCATATCACTAACATTCCCAGGACATCACCCCTTGCACAACCAATAGAATTTCCCTTTGTCGCAAATTAGTATAGCCGAGAAAAAGCAAATCAACATACTGGTCACATTTGAAAATATATGTCTCATTCCATAACCTCTGTTGGCCACCTCACTACTGAGAAGCGGGAAGCATGCTTCACTTTCATTCTTCTGAAGTCATGACTGATTACTTTCTTGCTCAGAATTCCAGGGTCATAGAATGCTAGAATCATAGATGTAGAGCTGAAAGAGACCTTAGAAACCATTAAATTCAACCCTCTTCGTTTCATACATGAGGAAACTGAGGCACAGGTAGGTTAAGTCTTAATGTCTTAAAACTTAATGTCACATAATTAGTGACCATGACAGTATTTGAACCCAAGTTTTCCTGACTTCAAGACCACCATGTCAATGTTGATTTCTTTTATACTGTCACAGTTATTGTGTAAATTATTCTTCTTTAATCTGCTTGATTCCCTTTGGTTCAATTCAGACAAGTCTTTCAAGTTTCCCTCATTTCTTTATATTCATCATTTCCAATGGTGCAATAATGTTCCATTACATTTATATACCACGATCTGCTCAGTCATTTCCCAGTTAAGGGGTACCCTTTTTGCTTCCAGTTCTTTTCTACTACAAACCCATTATCTTTTTCAGCAGTTTACCACTTTCAACCTCAGTTTCCTCATGTTTCCAATGAAGGGGCTGGACAAAATGATCTCAGAGATCCTCTCTTGCTGTGAATTCTATGACCTTATTGTTACATTTGTTGCACTAAACCATTTTCCAGCTATTTCCATAATATAGTTTTTTTTGCTTGTGTGGTTAAAAATACCTATGAGAAGACCCAGTATTATAAAGTCCTTCCTCCCACCCCTCCAAGTTTATACTCTCTATACCAACTCATTGCTAGTATTTCCTAACTTTGAGGCATCACTGCAGCAAGTTGTAAATGATGTATGAAATGACAAATTTTTTTTCCTGCAGCATGAAAAGAGAAGCAAGAAACAGCACCAGGCAGCAGCTGCTGAGAGGAACAGTTTCTTGTAATATTTAGTTTATCTAAAGCTTCAGAAGCCCAGCAGGCCCGGAACCCTGGAACCCTCCACACAGCAAGACAAAAACCTGAACTAAAATGCATTTAGTGGACATATTCATTTGTTTTCTTTCTTTCCTCAATTCCTCTGACAGAAGGAGAGAAATATTCATTTTGAGGCAAGCAGTCAGCGCTATTCTTCAGGGTGTACAACAACTTCGGAGGGCCTGCTGCAGAAAAGGGATTGGATCAGAAAATGGAAAGGTGGGACTGCAGCCCACCCTTTATGGCATATCTGCAACCCCTTTCCTATGATCTCCCCACTGCATAATAAGAAATAACATTTCTATAGTTCTTTGAGATTTGCAAAGTATTTTACATGTATTATTTCATTTGATTATCACCACAATCCTGGATAGTAGGTGCTATGACCATCCACATTTTCATTGATGAGGAAACTGAGGCTGAGAAAAGTTAAGTGAGGTGCCTAGGATCATACAGCAACTGTCAAAGGCAGGATTTAACTCAAGCCCCTCACTTTAAGCCCAGCACTATATCTACGACACCAACTAATTGCCTCTACTCATCCTTCTATACAATCTTTACAAATGAGCCCTGCTCTGAAAAGCACACACTAGACAGCTTAAAGCCTTCCTGAGCTGGTAGAACCGAGACGGAATCTTGGTCCCTCTCAGATTTCTTGAGTCAGTGGTCGGGATTTTAAACCCACAACTTCACTTCTTATGCGTAAGGGAGGATATTCACGTCTATTAGCAGAGGTGGTTTTTGCACTCCTTCTGGGCTGACAAGCCTGGAAGCCAGCCAAGGATGATGCCTAACATAGCTGTGTTCACAACAAAGCTTTGTGAAATCCAATGAAACTAACTGCAATTTGACAACAATTTTTAGAGCCTACTCTATGCCTTAGTTTCCTCTTATATGAAATGAGAGGGTGAGATTTAATGGCCTCTAAAACCCCTTCCAGGGTGAAGCCCTGGATATATGCCTACAATGAGCAAGGCGTGGCTGCTGGTGCTCTTGCTTTAGTGGGGACCCCCAGATTCCAAAAAAGAGAGACTACTATACTGCAAAAGGCAGTGGTACCTCAATGGAAAACTGTAGGGACTCTTGGTTTGACCTTACCTCTCTCCTATAAGCTCCTTTCAAGTAGGTATTATTTCACACGTTGTCTTTGTATCCATAGGGCCTAGCATATGACCTGGCACATAGTAGGCACTTAATAACTGTTTGTGACCTTTCTGTGTTTCTTTCCGGCTTGTTTCCTGTTCTCCTAGCAGGTTGTTGGGAGGCAGGTTGCCATACCAGCTCTAAGGTAACGTAAGAGTTATGTCTTGGCACCTGAGAAAACCTACAGAGAGATAGATGATAAAACTTCCTGACTAATATGTCTTATGGCAAAACATCAAAGCTGCTGCAAATGAGTTGTGTGCTTTTGGACAAGTCACTTAACCTGTTTGAAGCACAGACTTCTCATTAATTGGGTGAGGATAATAAGTTCTTCCTGGCCTGCGTCACAGGGATGTTTCGATGATAAAAATGACTAAATATTCTGTCTTTATACGGCATCTTTTCATTTTTTTCTGAGTTCCATCACAGAGATCCCTAGTTTTTGAATGGTGCAGGGAAGGCCTCCTTCCTCCTAAATAACTCCCTTACCAGCCTGTCACAGTCTCTGATATTTCACTATTAGAGCTCTAGGCTATGGCATTATGTCTCCCAAGAGTGCCCTGTAAAAATGCAAATATCCCTGAAAGGAGTAAAACAGATTGGCTGATGGTAGCTTCAACACCTTATCATGCATTCATTTATCAGTTGCTTTCTCAGAGACAGCTAGCAGGGTCCTTCAGGACTAAGGTATTGGAAAGGTAAACTTTGAGTGAGGAGAGGGAAGGAAGGGAGGTCAGGACTGGCTGGAGTACTACTGTGGGTGAGGTATTGGAAGGATGCTGGGAAGCAGTGGAGTAGCGTGAGTGTCCTGGGAAATTGTGGCCAAGTGGAGGGGATTTAGGAATTAAGGTGTGCGAAAAGGGAGGTGAGAGTGGGCCAGATAAGGGGCATCTACTTTACTCCCCTTTCCAAAGCTGGCCTTGTCTGGAATTGCCCCAGACTTAGTAGAATGCACCGTTTCTTATCCCTTCACTAAGCAAAAATATTTCACTCTCCCTAAAAAAGCAGGTCAGCCTTATTTGCCTGCTACTCAGGGACTTGAACATGCAGTAGAGATACTACCTCAGTACAGAGCCTTCAGACCCTTGGGACAGTTACCCAGATATGTGTTTCCTCCAAAGGATGGTACAGATCACTGAAGTACCTGGCTTCTGTAAAGGAAGATAAGGAGTGTGTGTGTGTGTGTGTGTGTGTGTGTGTGTCTGTGTGTCTGTGCGTGTGCGCACGTGCGTGTGCTTGCATGAGATCAGCCACCACTTATGTACAGGTCACTATCACCTCATCCCTGGGAAGTACCCTCTGCCCTTAGGGCCCTTCCCTCTAAGGGGGAGGGGAATGGAAAGTTCCTTTCAGAACTTCCATTTAAGGAGAGAGCCCAAATCAGCCGTCTCTCTTCATTTCCCACCAGTCTGCCCTCCTTTGGATTTTTCCATTATTCCCCCTCCCCCTCACACACACACCAGAGGTTACCTTCTCTGTCCCCTCACCCCCAATGCTCTTCAGTTTCCTTCAATATATAGTCTTCCCTATTAGAAGGTAATCTCCCTGACAGCAGGGACTGTCTTTATTTGTGCTTATATTTGTATTTCCAGTGCTTAGCACAGTCCCTGGCCCAGGGCGAGTGCTTAGTAAATGCTTGTTGACTGACTGATTGATTGATCTGGGCCATTGCAGTAGCCTTCTAATTGGCCTCGTTGCCTCAAGTCTGTCACCATTCCAATTAGTCTTCCACTCAACTGCCAGTTTTTTTCCTTAAATTTTGTCAATTTCCTAATTTTTTCCCCTAAATTTTCTAAATTTTCCCAATTTGTTCCTAAAGCTCTACCTTCATCTCTTCCCAGAGACTCCCTATTAATTGCAGAATCAAATATAAAATATTAAATGTGGCTAAATCCCTTTCCAAGTTAGCACCTTTCTGCCTTTCCAGTCTTCTTATTCTTCACTCTTCCTCTATACATTTGGCAAAACAACTATCCTGTATTACTTGCTGCTTCTCCTGACACTTCGTTGCCAGACTGTGCATTTGCATAGGCTATCCCCCAAGCCTGCCATGTTCTCTTTCCTCGGTCTTACTCTTAGCTTTGCTGGGTTCCTCCAAGATTCAGTTCAAAACCCATTTTCTGCAGCATACCTTTATCAGAAAGCTTTTGATAAGGAATACTTTCCCTTTAAAGGGAAAATAAATACATATATACAAGTATATGTATATATGTTTCTGTATGTATAGGTACATATAATGTACACATGTAGACATATGATGTATATACATATATATGCATATATATCATATGTCAGAGGCATAATGTTCAATGGAGTTGAAACCAAGCAGGGCAGTTGATGGAAAATAAAGTTAGATGGAGAATTCTAAGCCCTCTCTAAAGGAAGTTTTTGGAGGAGTTTATTGCTCCGTCCTCCAGCCCTCCAATAAGAGAGAAGAAATAGCTGAGGTTGCTGAAAAAGTATTGAATATCAAAGCTGTATCAATTTCCATGATGATGAGATTTCAGGCAATGAGCTTATCCTGGGAAAGGTAAGAGGTTTGTGGAGGAGAAACCAATCTGTGGAGCCGGTGGAAAATGAAGAGCTTATTGACCAACTTCCTCAATGTGTTTGTATACGTGTGCAGGTACGTAGGATTCTGTGGTTGAGAAGGAGGGCACAATCATTTGGTGGACTCCTGTTATCATTCCAGTATAGTAAGGCTATGCTTTAACTCTTGATCCTACCTCTGAATATACCTGACATCACTCCACCCCTAGCCATCAACTCTACCTGTTACTTGGGCTCATGGAAAGAATGAAAAGTTCCCTAGCTCATCTGCTGTTAGCACTGTCTGCATCCATGAGTACATCTTTGACATTTGCTGTCCTTTGATAGGCTTGAGATGTAAGGCTAGTAAACAGAGCCTGTTCAATTCCCCACACTTTTCGTATATGTGTGTGTGTGTGTGTGTGTGTGTGTGTGTATGTATGTATATATACATATATATTCTGCATATATATATGTATATGTTTTTTCTTATGTCTGGACTGCCTGTCTCCCCCACCCCCCACCCTTACATGTCTTTGATTTGTTGATGTCATTCAAGGAGTAAATCAAATACTACCTCCTCCATTAACTCCAACATCATCCCCACCTTCACATACCCCCTGTACCCCACTCCCAGCTAGAAGTAATATCTGTGATATTTGAGTATATGGCTCTTGAAAGACATAGGGATATAGATTTAGAGCAAGAAGGGACCCCAAATGTTATCTAGTACCACCCCCTCATTTTACAGATGAGGAAATGGAAGCTGAGGAGGACTTGCCAAAGGTCATACAGACAGTAAGTATTAGAGGCAGGATTAGACAATAGGTCTTCAGACTCAGGAGCCACAGCTCTTTTCCTACACTGTGCTACTTCCTGCCAAGTTGGAATGACTTCAAGTATGAGCCCACAGAAGCGTGACTAAGTTTGGAGATACTCATCATTAAATTACGAGGGGGTAACACTTTCAGCACAGCAACTTTTAAAAGCTATTTACTAAATCATAGAGGGACTATAATCTGCATGAGTGGGAAGAGTGGCGGAACTGACAGAATCACAGTGAAGCATCTATGTATTTTTCCTGCTAGACTGTACTTACAAAATCATGAAAACTTTACAATTTTTAAAATTTAGTTTTTACATCAGCTTTATTTCCACATTTATCCTTCCTCCTTTCCCTTCACAGAGAGCCATGCTGTATAACAAAGAATTCCTTTAAAAAAGAAAAATCAGTACAGCCAAATTAATCGACATATCAACAAAGTATAAGAATATATTCAATGTCTCACACCCATAGTTCCCCATTTTTTTCAAAGAAGAGGAGACGAATTTCGTCCCTTTTTCCTGTACTATTTGGTTTTTATAATTATCTTCTGTTAAGTTTTTAATTTTTGACATTTTAAAAAATTCCATTGTTATAGTCACTGCGTATATTGTTCTCTTGTTTCTCTTTATTTCAATTTTCATTGGCTCACATAAATATTCTCAAATTTCTATGTATTCTTCATATTTATAATTTTATAGCATAGTAATGCTCCTTTATATTAATAAACATTAACTTATTTTAGTCATTCCCCAGTTGGTGAATATGCACTGTTTCCTGGTCTTTTTTTTTTCTTAAAAAAGTATTATTAAATTTCTTTGACATATATGGGAACATTCTATTTTTGACATTGGGACATATACTAGCAGGAGGATATCTGGGACAAAGGATAAGAATCGTGGAATCTGAAAGATGAATAAGATAAAGACCCTGCATTCAAGGAATTTACAAAATTCAAAGAGACCTTAGAGGTGATCTACTTCAATTTCCCCTGTAATGCAGGACTTCCCTGTAGAATATCCTGGAGAGATGGTCACCTAAGGATTGCCTCACTTTCAGTGAAGGTGAGCTCGCTATTTCACAAGGCAGTCAATTCCATCTCTAAGCAGTTCTCTATATTAGAAGTTCATTTTTAGATTAAGATTCCTACCTCTTTGTAGTTTCCACTATTGGTCCAATTTTGCCCCCTGGAATTAAACGTATCAAATCTATTCTTTTTCCCAAGTGACAGTCCTTCAAATATGTGAAGACATTTGTCAAATATCTACCTTTCCTCTTGTTATATTTTCTCTTCCCTGTGCTAAAAAAATCAAATTCTTGCAACTATTCCTTCATGACGTTGTTTAAATTCTACATATCATGCTGACTTCCTTCCTTTGAACCTGATTCTCCTTTTGACAGTGTGCTTCATAAAGTACCACACTCAGAAGTGAATGATTAGAATACTCAAGATTTGATTTAAGCAACAAAAAGCATAGTTGTTATATTATCTCCAATATTCAGGAAATATGCTTATGCTCATATAGTTTAAGATTGCTTAGAAAAGCACTGTGGAATAATGAATGGAATGCTGGCTTTGTAATCCAAGTCCTCTGACACATACTAGGATATGACCATGAGCAAATGATTAAAGTTCTCAGTTCCTCATGGAACACTCTAAGCTTACAAATGATCAGAATGATTACCAGTATATGTTGGTGTAGGGAGATTCTGCATTGGGCATTCCTTATGTCAATCAAATCACTGATTTCATAGTGTCTTGAGGGGTGAGCGTCAAGAATCCTTTTTGCCTTTTTTTGTTATCTCCATAGATTAGCACAGTGTTTGAGACCCAGTAGGTGCTTGATAAATGCTTGTTGAATGATAGACACTTTGGGCCCATATTGAACTTACCGTTAACTAAACTATAACATTTGCCACTTTCCATTTTTTCGTCTTTCTAAATTTGATTGATCTGAAGTACAGACTCAAAAGGGCAATCTTATGAATGGTCACAATCATTCTGGAAAGCAATTCGGAATTATATACAAAAAAGCTCCTAAATAATGCATGCCCTTTGACTCATCCATACCACTGCTAGGCCTATACTTGAAAGAGATCAAAGAAAGAGGAAAATGTGTTATAAAAATGTTTGAAGTGGCTCTTTGTTGTAGTGGCAAGAAACTGGAAATGGAGATATCTATTGATTGGGGAATGGTTGAACAAATCATGATATATGAATATGATAGAATACTCTTGTGCTATAAGAAATGAGGAAATAGATTATTTTAAAGAGACCTGGGATAATTTATGACGGGGGAAGTGATGTAGAATGAGAACAATGGATATTATCATATCTATATGATAAAGGCAAATACTTTTGAATACTTTTGGAAACCGATGAAGAATGAAATGAGCAGAACCAGGAGAACATCTTTGTTAAGACAAACAAATTTGAAAGCTGTAAGAACTATGATCAATAAAATGACCATCCATGACTCTAGGAGACTGATGATGAAGCATACTATTCATCTCCTGGCAGCAGAGAGGTGATAGATTCAGGGTACAGACTGGTTTTTTTTTTTTTTGAGCACAGACAATAAAAGAACTTGTTTTGCCTGACTACGTGTATTTGTTCCAGGCAATTTCTTTTTTTTTTAGGTGGTGTGAGGAGAAAATAGAAAATAGAATTCTATTAATTAAAAACTTAAACTTTAATAAGAACAAGGCAACATTAAACAACTACAATTAGTTAAATACAATGGCACTATCTTGTTCCTTAAAGTACAGACTTTCTTTCTTTTAACAAACAATTGCATGTCACACGAGTTGTAGTTATTCCTTCATGCTATTTTGCTTATTTTCAAGGTGTATATTTTAGATGTTCATATTTGTGAGTTTAGTTAAAATTTGTCAATAAAAATAAGATAAACTAAAAAAAGTCAAGTACATTTCTTATATCTTTTCCATATGAGATACTATTAAGCCAGATGGCTCCTACCTTGTACTACATGTACTTGTACATGATTTTTTGAAGTCTAAACCAAATTTTCCTTTTATTCCTATCAAACTTAATCTTCCTAGTTTGGGCCCATTTTCTTTTATTTTTTTTTAAAGTTATGTTGATAGGTAAAGAAGGAGTTCTACAAAATTCCTTTCAAGATGGTGCTCCTTCCTAAACCAGAAAGAGCAAAAACAAAGAAAACTATAAACCAATTTCCCTAATGAATATTCATGCAAAAATTTTAAATAAAATACTAGTAAGGAGATCACATTTACATAACACAAAAATCAATCACTGTTACCAGATGGGATCTATACCAGGAATTCAGGGCTTGTTCAATGTTATGAAAACTGTCAGCATAATTGACCATATCAATAACAAAAATAGGAAAATCATATAATTGCCTCAATAGATGCAGAGAAAGCTTTTAAGAAAATACAACCCTCATTCCTATTTTAAAAAACCCTAGAAAGCATAGAAATAAAAGGAGCTTTCCTTAAAATAAGTAGTATCTATATAAAGCCATCAGCAAGGATTATCTGCAATGGAAATAAGTTAGAAGCCATCTCAATAAGATCAGGGTTAAGCAAGGATGCCCATTAACATCACCATTATTTAATATTGTACTAGAAATGCTAACTAACAATAAGAGAAGAAAAAAAAGTAAGGAATTAGAATATGAAACAAGGAAACAAAACTATTGCTCTTCGTAGACATTATGATGGTATACTAAAAGAATCCCGAGAATCAACTAAAAAAAAAAAAACAAAACAAACTAATGGAAACAATGAACAACTTCAGCAAGTTGCAGGATACAAAATAAAGTCACATAAATCATTAGAATTTTTCCATATTACCAATACAGTCCAGAAGAAAGAAATTTCACCTAAAATAATTGCAGATAATACAAAATATTTAATAGTCTACCTGCCAAGACCAACCCTGGAAGAACACAATTACAAAACATTTTTCATACAAATAAAGGCAGATATAAATAATTGGAAAAATATTAATTGCTCATGTCTAGGCCAGGCAATTGTACCTAAATTAATTTACCTATTTAGTGCCATACCAATCAAACTATGAAAAACCTAGTTTATAGAGCTAGGAAAAAATAATAACAGAATTCATCTAGAAGACCAAAAGGTTAAGAGTATCAAGGGAATTAATAAAAACATAATGTGAAAGAAGGTGGCTTAGCAGTACTAGATCTCAAACTGTGTTACAAAGCAATAATCATGAAAACAATATGGTAATGCCTAGGAAATAGTGTGGTGATTCAGTGGAATAGATTAGATGCATAATGCATAGTAGTGAATGACTATGATAATCTAGTGTTTGATAAACCCAAAGACTCAATTGTGACAAGAACTCACTCTTTGACAAAAATTGCTTGGAAAATTGGAAAGCAGTTTGGCAGAAACTAGGTGTAGACCAACATCTCACACTATATAAGGATATAAGGTTCAAATGCATGTATGATTTAAATGTAAAGGGTGATATCATAAGCAAATGAAGAAAGCATGGGAAATTTTACTTGTCAGATTTAGAGATAAGGGAAGAATTTATGACCAAACAAGTAATAGAGAGGATCGTGGGAATTAAAATGGATAATTTTGATTATAGGAAACTATTTTTTTGCACAAAAAAATGCAATCAATTAGAAGGAAAGCAGGAGCCTGGGGCAGGGTGTGTGTGTAAAGATTTACAGCAAGTTTCTCTGAGAAAGGCCTCATTTATCAAATAAATGGAGAACTGAATCAAATTCATAAGAATACAAGTCATTCCCCAATTGATAAATGATCAAAGGATATAAGAAAGACAGTTTTCAGGAGGAGAAATCAACACTACTTGTAGTCACATTAAAAAATTCTAAATCACTACTAATTAGAGATTTGCACGTTAAAACAACTCTGAGACACTACCTCACCTATCAAATTGGCTAATATGGCAGAAAAGGAAAAAGACAAATGTTTGAGAGCATGTGAAAAAATTGAGACACTACTGCACTATTGGTGGAGTTGCTAACTGATCAGCCCATTCTGCAGAGCAATTTGGAACTATGCCCAAATGGCAATAAAACTATGCATACCCTTTCATGCTGCAATACTACTACTAGATCACAAAGAGCTCATAAAAAAGGGAAAAGGACCCACATGTACAAAACTATTTATAGTAGCTCTTTTTGTACTGGCAAAGAATTGGAAATTGAGAGGATGCCCATCAATTGAAGAATGGCTGAACAAGTTGTAGTAAATGTTTGTGATGGAACACTATTGTGCTATAAGAAATGATGAGCAAGATGTTTTCAGAAAAACCTGGAAAGATTTACATGCACTGATGCAAACTGAAGTGAGCAATACTAAGAGAATATTGTACATAGTAACAACAATATTGTGTGATGATAAACTGTGAATGACTTAGCTATTGTGATCAATACATTGATCTAAGACAATTCTGAAGGAATTATGATAAACATGCTATCTCCCTCCAAAGAAAGAACTGATGAAGTCTAAATGCAGATAGGATAATTTTTTCTCTTTATTTTTCTTACTTTTCTTTTTGCAACATGATTAATATGGAAATATATTTCGCATTATTTCACATGTATAATTTATATCATATTTCTTGTCTTCTCAATGGGTGGAGGAAGGGTCAGAGGGAGGGAGCGAATTTGGAACTAAAGTTCTTTAAATAATGAATGTTAAAGATAAATAAATAATTAAAAATAAATAACTTCTACTGAAAAATAAAATAAAATTAAAATTATATTGATGTACTTATGTTTTTACATAAACATTTCCAGAATACCCTTATTTTTTAAGAGCTGTCCTGTAACACAATAAAACAATTAAGTGAAACTAATAATAGAATGACCTCATCTGAAAGTGCATGCAACATTTATTTTTACTGCTTCCTACCCCCCATCACACTTACAAAGGAAAAGAATAAACAAATTCTTTGTAATAAATATGCATAGTAAATCAAAACAAATTCACTCACTTACTAAATGCAATTTGTGTCATTCTGTAGCCTAAATCACCTATCTATCAAGAGATGCATAGTATATTTCCTCATGAATCCTATGGAATCATAGAGGATCATTGTATTAATCTCAGTGGTTGATCATAGTTTTCAAAGTTGTTTGTCTTTACAATATTGTTATTGTCGAAATTGTATTCTTGATTCTACTCATTTCTTTCTTTATCATGTCATAAAATTATTTAAATTTCTTCATTTTTACAATATTAGGGTTATAGTATGTCTTATATTAAAACAACCCTGCATCCTCGGTATAAATTCAACCTGGTCATAGTGATAATTTTGTAATATGTTGTTTTAATAAGACATACTATAAATTTAATTGACCATGTTAATAACAAAAATCGTACAATTATATCAATTGATATAGAAAAAGAAAACATTCAAAGGAATTAACCTTTCCTTAAAATGATAAATAGTATCTATTCAAAACCAACAGCTATCATTATTTCTAATAGAGATAAACTAGTTTCCTTTCCAATAAAATCAAGGGTGAAACAAGGATATACACTGTCACCACTTCTATTTGATATAGTACTAGAAATTCCAGCTATAGTACTAAAAGAAGAAAAAAAGGAATTGAGGGAATAAGCACAGGCAAAGAAGAAACAAAATTATTACTTTTTGTAGGTGATATGAGGATATACAAAAAAGTCCTAAAATTAGGTGAAATAGTAACTTCCATAAACTTGTAAGATATAAAACAAATTCACACAAAGCATAAACATTTCTATATAATACCAATAAAACCCAAAAGGAGGAGATAGAAAGAGAATTTCCATTTAAAATAACTTGTTGTGCAGTCATGCCCCACTCTTCATGACCCCATTTGGGGTTTTCTTGGAAAAGATGCTGGAGTGGTTTGCCATTTCCTCCTTCAGATTATTTTATACATGAGGAAACCAAGAGGAACAGGATTAATTGACTTGCCCGGGGTCACACAGCTAATAAGTGTCTGAGGCCAAATTTGAACTCAGGTCTTTCTGATTCCATGCCTGGCACTCTATACATTGTGCCACCTAGCACCCCTAAAATAACAACAGAATATGTAAAATATTTGGGAGTTTATCTACCAAGATACATACAAGAACTATATAAATACAGCTCTAACACATTGCTTGTTATTCATATTCAGAATTAAATATTGAGTCTTATTCAGAAATACTCAGACAAATAATTACAAAAATGTTAGTAGAAAAGTTGAAAATAGAAAGACTTAATATAATAAAAATTAACAATACTACCTAAATTGATTTACTTATTCAATACCATACCAAACTACTACTGGATTACTTTGTACAACTAGAAAAACAATAACAAAATTCATATGGAAACAAAAATTCAGGAATCTCAAGTAAAATAATGAAAAAAAAAAGATGGGCTAAAGGGGTTTAGAAGTTCCAAATCTCAAACTATACTCTACATAAGTGATTATAAAAAAAAAATTGGTGCCTGTTAAAAATAGAAAAATCTGTCAATGGAAACACATTAGGCAACATAGAAGCAACTGTATCTAGAAGCCTTGCTTTTAATAAACACAAGTAGCTCCAGTTGCTAGGATAAGGACTCACTTGATAAAACATTATTGAGGAAATTAGAAAGCAGTATGAATGGAGGAAATTACATTTTGACCAACACCTCATAACTTATACCAAGATGACTCCAAATGGAAATGTGACTAGATATAAAAGGTCATATTTTAAATAAATTAGAGAAACCTGGGGAAAATTACTTATCTGTTTTATGAATTAAAGAAAAATTCAAACCCAAACAAGGGATAGAGAGGATCACAGTAGTGAAATATATAATTTTGGTTGCATAAAATTGATTCTTTTTGCATAAACAAGTCCAATAAAGGTAAGATTAAAGGAAAACAATTAACTGGTGAAAGTCTTTGTAGCCAGTTTTTCTGATAAAAGCCCCATTTCCAAGATATGAGGGAAACTGATTCAAATGTATAAGAATAAGAGCCACTGTCTAATGGATAAATGCTCAAAAGATATGAATTGACAGTCTCTAGAGAAGAAACCCAGGCTATCTATAGTCATATAAAAACAATGCTCCAAATTAGAGATATGCAAAATAAAGGCATCTTAAGATTCTATCGCACACTCATCAGATTGGTAAAGATCATCAAAAAAGAAAGAAAAGAAGGAAAGAAGGAAGAAAGAAAGAAAGAACAGAAGGAAAAAAAGGAAAAAAGCAAGGACGGAAGGAAAAAATGGCAAATGTTAGAGGGATTGTAAAAAATAGGTACATTGACACCCAGTCAGTGGATTGGTGAATGCACACAATCTCTCTGGAAGGCAAACGATTTGGAATTAGACATGAAAAGTTACTTAACTGTGCATGCCCTTGACCCATCTATACCACTGCTAGGCCTATAACCAAAAGAGATCAAAGAGAGAGTAAAAGTCCTACGTGGACAAAACAACAACAACAACATTCATAGCAACTCTTTTCTGTGGTAGTTACAAACCTAGAAACTAAAGTGATATTGATTACTTGCAGAACAGCTGATTAAATTGTGGTATATTAATGTGGTGGAGTACTATTATGCTGTAAAAACATGAAGAAATAGATGTTTTCAAAGAGAGATGGAAAGACTTGCATGGACTTACATGTAAAATTTTAACCCATTTTCTCAACATGTTGTTTTCCCACCTCATTTTTCCAACCTTTCTAAACTTCTTGAAATTTTCTTTCCTGAAGCAGAGGATGCATGTTTGACTATCCTCTGCATTCCTTTCCTTCGTGATTAACATCTTTATGATAGTATGATAACTTTCTCCTGAAGTCCCTGTTATTTCCACTTTACAAACTAGGTCTTTCCTATTGCTCAGAGTTTAGTCCACAGGTGGGGAACCTGGGTCCTAGACGCCACATGTGGCCCTCTCGGTCCTCAAGTGCAGCCCTTTGACTGAATCCAAACTTCACAGAACAAATCCCCTTAATGAAAGAATTTGTTCTGTAAAACTTGGACTCAGTCAAAAGGCCACTCTCAAAGACCTAGAAGGCCACATGTGGCCTAGAGGCTGCAGGTTCCTCACCCCTGGTTAAGTCCAAAGTAGTAGTTCCCAATTTTGCTTCTCTGACCTACTGTAAGACATACTCTTGACTTGACTTTCTGACAATTTGATCAGATAGCTTTTTAGTAGAATGAGACTTCTAGCAGATGTTTGGGCAGTTGAAGTCTCCCATCACTCCTGTAACCTTTTCTCTGTGCCAGTTTTGTGATTTGTATTATAAAAGCTCAGACGAACTGTGCTTGGCTTTGAATTGAAGCTGAAGCAGGGTTTGAGGGATCAAGCACATATCAGACATAAAAAAAATAAGGCCATGAGTGAGAACCAGGTAGCCAAGATTAAGTCATCACATTCATAGAGAGCCCAAGTCAGGTTGAGGAGTGGTTCAGAAGCTAGGGAAGAACCAGGATGACACAAACACCTGAGGTTACAGCAAAGCAGCAAGTCTAAATTCCAAGTCCTCAGGAATGAGAGGATCTATAGCAGATGAGTGGTAGGAAAGGGCAAAGCAAGCAGAAGAACAGATAAGAAGCAAGAACAGTCAGGGGGATTTTAGTAATATTCAAGGAGGTTTATCTGCTTTTTCTTAATTCAGTCCAATCATGTAGACAGACATAATTAAATTTCTTGGTTATGGTGGGGAGGAACACGGCAGGCAGAAGAACAGCTAATGATAGGCAATTACTGCTCTTGAAGGTTGCAGCCTCCTTATATGAACTGATTTTTAAAAATAAACTTTTATTGCTATCTTTTGTTTTATATCACCTACGTTTCCCAGTGTTATGTCCTTCCTCCCATTCCAGACTACCATCCTTTATATCAAAAAAGGAAAAAAAAATAACCAAAACTAGTCAACAAATTTCAAAACTCTGACTTTTGGAGTGCTCCACACCCATAGTCCCCCATCTCTGCAAAGAAAGGAGGGGAAGGTGCCTTCTTATACCTCTTCTTTGGATCTCTCTTTACTCATTATAATTTCACAGCATTTAATTTAAATTGTTTTGTGGTTGTTGTTCTTTCCATTTACATAGATGTTGTCAATGTGTGTATTGTTGCCCTGGTCCAGCTTACTTTGCTTTGCCTCAGTTCATAGTAATCTTCCCAAGCTTCCCTGTTGTCATCACATTCATGTATAACATAATAATATTTAGTCTATTCATGTGCTACAATTTTGTTAGTTATTACTAAATCGATGCTCATCTCTGCTTTGTTTTCAGTTTTTTACTACTAACAAGTGTCACTATAAATATTTTGGGGTATGGGGACTTTCATTTTAGCATTGTTTTTCTTAGCAGGGGTGGGGAACTTGTAGCCTCCAGGACATATGTGGCCCTCTAGGTCCTCAAGTGTGGCCCTTTGACAGAATCCAAACTTCACAGAACAAAAAATGTGGCCCTCTAAGTCCTCAAGTGTGGCCCTTTGTTTTGGATTCAGTCAAAGGGCCACACTTGCAGGCTTAGAGGGCCTCATGTGGCCTTGAGGCCACAGGTTCCCCACCCTTAGACTTTCTTGGTCAAAGGGTATGGGCATTTTAGTTGCACACTTTCTTCACGTAATTACAAATTGCCTTCCAGAATGGTTAGACTAATTCATCACTCCACCAACATGGAATATTAATAGACAAATCATTCTACTTCTCTTATTAAAGCCTTAAATTGGGACAAACAGGTCTTTGCACCATAGTGCTGATTGAGTCAGGGCAGGGCACATTCTATTCCTAAATGGATTTGTGTGAGCTACTCCTATGACAGGGTGATAATTCCTGTGGAAAGCACTGTCTCTATGCTCCATCTCATGATTTTTACCAGCTAGTCACCATATAGTATAGCTACTATTGTAGGGCCTTAAAACTCCAGTACTACTCTTCTAAGCCTGTCTTCTCCTTCAACCCCCATGAAGCATGGATCAGAGCACCCTCTGACTTGGTGCAACTACATATATAGTTGTTCCTTTCTCACTTACCCATCTCCCCATAGAGCCTGCCCTCCACTGTTCCCCCTCCTAATCAACCATACTCAACTGGTTTTGTTCCTGGTGCAAATATTTCTAGCTCTGGCTCTAACTCTGTGCCTTAGTTTCCTCAGCTGTAAAATAAGTGGGGTGGTTGATTTCTAAGTTTGCTTCTAGTTCTGACAATTTGTGCATTCTGCAATAACTAATGGTATTTGTGGAAAATGGGATAGGATTCTACCTGTACTGTAACTCTGTTGCAATAAGTACACTTTACCACTTCTAGACTGTGAGACTACTTTAGTTTTCCAGCAGTAAATGCTGCCTGATGAATAAAAGCATTGTACAGATTATGTCTCTTAATGGTAAAGCTAATCTTCTGCAATAATGGCGGGTGATGATTACTGTTTATGTTATTTAAGGTAAAAATGGATTTGTGTGTGCATGTGTGTGATTTTGATTTGGGGGAGAAAAGAAATGGGGACAGCTGAGTTGGAGCATTAGATTGAAGAAAAGGATTAGTGCTGATTATTTCTGATTATTTCAATCTTCTACATGAGGTAAACTCATTAGAAAACCATGCGATTTTCATATTTTAATATTTGATTTCTTAAGCATTGCGGGTGATAAGGAAAGTAAAAGCTCAGCAGATGTCGTTTAATGTTCTGCTTAGGAAGTACAGACGACTCTAAAGGGTTCAGGGATTATATACATAAAAACAAAATCCAGAGCCCTCCCCTTTCAACCACCAAGGACGACTGACTCACCCAAGGATGAAGGCAAGGAGCTGATCTCAAGCTGCCTCCCTCTTTACCCTCCCCCTTTTTTCCTCCATTCTCTCCCTTTGGCCACTCCATTCATTTGGAGGGGACAATAAACAGGCACCAGCACAGGAAAGAACATGTGGGCGCTGAAGATTCAAGCTAATTTTCAGTAATCAAGGCAGGAATTAGGAGGGAAGTTGGGGTGGTGGTGATTGTGAGAAATAAGAGAGAGAAGAGAGAGAAGAAAGGTAGGAGGAAACAGTAATAATAGCTACCATTTAGATTGACATTTGCAAAATGCTCTACTAATATTTTCTCATTTTATCCTCACAACAACCCTGAGATGTAGGTGCTATTATTATCCCAGTTTTGCAGATAAGGAAACTGAGGTTGAAGAAGGACACGTCACTTGCTTGTGCTCTTATAGCTAGTAAGTATCTGAGACTGGATTTAGAACTCAGTTCTTTTTGACTTCAGAATCAGTACCTGCTTCATTTCAAAACCTTTGCTTAAAGTGGACTTACAGATCTTGTTGCTGGCCTGCTTTTCAGATAAAGGAACTGAGATATATATTCCTTGGCTTCCACAGAAAGGCATATCTAGGAACCAGAGAGAAAAAGAGAATTTTAATATCAGTAACAATGTGGTTCAAAGAATTAGCACAGTCTTTTGGCAACCACAGTCTTCAAGGTACTTTAAAAGGTCTTGATACAGGTTAATTCTCCAAGAGTCTTGGGATAGAACTTAGCTTTCAGAGCAAAACCTCCCTCTCCCATTCTCCACCCTCACTCTCCAATGAGACTCCCAGTCCAGTGCTATGATTGCATTTCCTGGCAACTTTTCAAAGTCATCACCAAAGAGATAACCAGGATTTCTTCCACAAAGACCTCTCCTAGACTTGGTGGCTTTTCATCTTTTATTTCTCCTGCTTTTCCCTTCCCTAGAGGATACACTATAGTAGAACACAAAGTCAGGCATTTTGCAGTGACAATTATTTGTTATATATTTATAATAATAAATGTGATTATTATATATTATATATTTATAGATAATATCAAATATTACATTTATTATAATAAATGTGATAGAATCTTAGATTTTTATAACTCTATAGACTAGGTGAATGGATACATAGTATTAAGCAACTTAGATTGACTAGGTCATTATTTTATGGAGCCACTTTGAGGAACAACATACCTATTCCACCTCATACTCAGAAGGAAAATCAACTAGGTAACATAGTCTATAGGGTATTGTGAGTAAGAAAAATCTGAGTTTGAATTCTCCCTCAGATAATTACTAGATGTGTGACCCTGCATAAATCATTTAAACTCTCTCAGCTTCAGTTTCTTCATCTGAAAAATGAGAATAATAGTATCACCTACCTCAAAGGATTATTGTGAAGATTAAATAAAATAGAATATATCAAGCACTTTTTAAACATTGAAGTGCTATAAACATTATTATTATTATTTCATCATCATCATCATCATCATCATTATTTTTATTATTATTATTATTAGTAGTACTACTACTACTACTGCTACTACTACTATGAAATTGCCCAGGTTACTATCTTTTTATTTATTGCTAATGCACCCTAACATTCCATTTCTAGTCAAAAGCTTAGCTTTTATGTTATATCCCTATTTTTATTAGTATAACATCCATATAGCCCTTACACACATCAAATATAGGGTTACAAGCAGATTAATTTTTAATATCTGAGGTTTTGGAAATGGTGTCTTGCTCATGGAAATCCATGCATTATCTTGGTGAGACTGAATTAGCTGGCCAATCTGCTTATGACCCAGAGAAAATCTCATACTTGCTAGGTATTAAACAATCACAGAGATCAATTTAAAATGCATGAAGCAGAGCCAAGATGGCAGATTAAGGGCAGCCACCCAGCTGAGCTTTCCCAACATTCCACTCCAAACAACTTTTAAATAACTTTTCAAATCAAATTTTGGAATAGCAGAGCCGACAAAAGGTCTAGGTAAGACATTTTTCCAACCTAAAAAAACTTAAGAGGTCAGTAAAATATGTCTGCATCACTAGGGAAGCTGCAATAGCAATTTCAAGGGCTCTCAACTCAGAGACAGTGAGACTGTTGGACAATTTGTCAGAAAGAGATTATGGGGGACCTTCTGATAGTATTGGGAATAGCTGGTGCTGACTGGACCTCTATTGCCCACCTGCAGTTCTGGATTACAGTTACAGGGCAAAGAGGAGTGCTATGAATGGCTTGCAAGGAAGCAGGGGCCTTGGTCACAGTTTGGCTGCAGGGGACCAGGAGACCTGCCTGGGTAGAGACCATAGCAAAGACCAGGAGGGCAGTGAGCTTAGTTTCCTAGGACCACACCACTTTGGAAGCACCAAAAACTTGCATATCCCCAGAAATAGCTCTGAAAACAGCAGCAAAAAACCCCTGAAACTTAAGACAGTGCCTCCTCACCCCTAGGTGAGCACAGCCCAACTTTAACACAAAGTTCAAAGTCTAAAAATACACTGGAAAAATAAGTAAATGACAACAAAAAAAAATGACCATAAAAAGCTACTATGGTAGCAAGGAAGACCAAGACATAAACTTAGAATACAACAGTGTGAAAACAGCTACCAAAGAAAGCCTCAAAGAAAAATGCTAATTGGATCCAAAATCAACAAGAATTTCTGGAAAAATAAAGAATGAGATAAGAGTGGTAGAGGAAAAATTGGAAAAGAAATGAGATTGATGCGAGAGAAATATGAGAAAAGCATTAACGGCTTGATAAAGTTAGGCACAAAAACACTGAAGAAAATAACACCTTAACAACTAGAATTGGTTAAATGATAAAAGAGGCATAAACATTCACTAAAGGGAAGAACTTAAGAAGCAAAATTGGCCAAGGAAGCATGACATATCCTCTAGAGAACCCTCTGGCAAATTAAGGTGGTAGATGAGTGAATAGAAAGGGACATATGTGGGGGATATTATGAAGGAAAAAACAGTAAGACTTTATCAATGGATTGTATATGTGAGGCAAGTGAGTGAGAGGAAGAAAGGATGACATCAAAACTGTAAGCCTATGTAAAAGAGAGGACGTGAGGATGACTCCTAATTTATGACCCTGTGAAGGATGGCAATACTTCCAGCAGTAACAGGGAAATTTTGGAAGAGGGGAACATTTTGGGGGAAATGGTATGGTTCTGTTTTGGACATGTTGGGTTGAATATCCAGTTCAAGATGTACAAAAGACAGTTGGTGATACAGGATGTAGCTTAGGAGACCGATGAAGGATGGATAGCTAAGGATTATCTGCATAAAGATGATAATTAAGCTCATGGAGATTGATGAAATCACCAAATGAAATAATACAGAGGAAAAGACATTATGGCCTAGAACAAAGCTTTGTGGGACATCCACAGTTAGTACATATGACTTAAAGAACCAGCAAAAGAGACTAAGGAGGAACAGTCAGAGAGGTAGGAGGCTACTGAGGAGGGAACAACGTCATGAAATACTAGAGAGGAGAGAGTATCCTGGATTAAAGGATGGTCAATAATACCTAGAATTTATATGCCATTTTGAGGTTCTGAAAGCACTCAAGTACTCCTCCATCTCCTCTTCTTGTCTTGCTTCTTCTCCTGCTTTTCTTCTTCCTTTGTCTTCTTCTCATCCTTCCCTCTTCCTTCTTCTCCTTCCCCTTTTCTTCTACCTCTTCTTTCTCCTACTTCCAAATCCATATGGGAATTTGGAAAACTTTTGTTATGAATGTCTACCAACCCTACCCTTTATCAGCCAAGTCTTTCCTTCCTCTTTTATATGTATAGATCTGAATTTTTGACCATAGGGGCCCATTAAGGGCTTATGTCCTTCCCTCAAATATCTCATAAAAGGACATTCTACTAGGGTTCACAGTGATCACTGTTAATCAGTGACATGCTTTGTTCTTTTGTTTATTTGTTTTTATTTTTTGGAGGCAATCTTGGGTAAATGACTTGTGCATTTCTAGGGTCACACAGTAAGTGTCTGAGGTTGCATTTGAACTCAGGTCCTCTTGACTCCAGGGCAGGCGCTCTATTCATTGGGCCACGTAGCTGCTCCTGTTATTTTACTTTTTTTTTCTGATTTTTGGGCTTGTCTTTACATTTTTCTTTCTGCCCAGCTTCTGTCAACTGACTCTTTGGTAATAATCTTAACAATAGCTCATATTTATGTTGTATTTTAAGGTCTGCAAGAGCTTCACATATATTCTTTTATCTGATCCTTACTACAACCCTGTATGACAGAGGAAGTAAGATCTTATTATTCACATTTTACAGCTAAAAGAACTGAGGCTCAGAGAAATTGAGTGACTTGTCTATGGACACATGCCTTTTGTCCATCTTAAATGGAAGTCCCGTAGGCATCTGAAATCCAACATGTCCAAAATTGAACTCTATCTTTCCCTCAAACTTTCCCCCTCTTCACAACTTCCCTATTATTGTTGGGAATACTGCCTCCATAGACTCACAACTAGTCATTGTTGTGCAGAATTCAAATGTAGCTGTCTCCTGATTCCAAGTTCAGTCATTTCTCCTTTAACCATACTACTTCTTACACTTGACCTAAGCTACTGACCTCTCCTGCTCCTACAATTTCTACTGGTGGACCAATTCCTCTTGTTAACTTTTTTTTTTAACCTTAGCTTCATCAACTGACCTGTGTTGCCTCCTCTCTGCTTCTGACTGAATCACTCAATAACTACCCTTTCCAAATCCACCCCATAAAATCCTCATCTCCCTCCAGTTTCCTTGACATTGGTTTTCAATGCTAATTTAAATTGACTTGAATCAACACCAAAGATACCGCTGAGGCAAAAAAAAAAAATACATCCAGAACCAAAGACCTCACTTCTATGGAGTGAATGTCAACATTTTGTGTCAGAGGACGGAACAAGGAACACTGGGAGAAAGTTGCTGAGATGATCCTAACTCAGGGATTAGAGTAACTCCCTTATGATTGCAAATGTCCAAAAGTGCAGCTGGGTGGGATAACACATTTCCCCTCCCTAGAGATTTTTGTGTAGAAATTGAATGACCCCTTTTTGGTGATGATGTATAGAGGATTCTTAGCTACTGCTTGGACCTTATGGCCTTTGTGGTCCCTTTTCTGGGAAATTCTGCATTGTTGTGACATTGTCTCCCTAAAGACAGTGGATAAGGCAGCTAATTCTGTGAACAAATGAGTAACAGGATCAGAAGAGGAGGTGAACAGTGAGAGTTGGGGGAAGAAGCAGGTGGAAAATTGTCTGAAGAGAACATTTTTGTGCATTAGAAGGTGGGTACTCATCTCTCTCTATTCCACCATGTTATCCACTGATTTTTCCTCACCACAGGAAGAGAATCCTGTTCTCATATATAACAAATTCACACTACCAGTGCAGTTAGCTGCTGAGTTGCTATAATGAGGAGTATAGAATACCCTGAGAGGGTCATCCTTCATTTTAATATCCTGCTTTCCCCCAATCACTGAGATTCACAGCAAAACATACAAAAATCTTCTTCAGAATGTTGCCATATTCATTTTTCTTTCCTTTTCCTATGCATTGTTTCACTCAACATTTACCTATAAATTTAAAGGCAATTCATGATAAAGTGAATTTTTAAAAAAATCCAGAGACAGATCACTTTAAACTATGTGTTTTCACATAAAAAAACTTACCAAGATATTTGGACTTATCAAGGTTCCTAGGAAGATGGGAGTATGTTAAGACAAATGTTTCTATTGCCCAAGTCCACCTTCCCTCTTCCCCTGCATTAGATTTGAGTGTATCATTGCAATTCATTGTACATCGGAAGCTACTATGATGACAACCTCTGAATTACTTCTTCTCTTCCCTCCCTTTCTCTCCCTGTCACATTCTCAAACACCTAGATGCTGGATCACATCCAACAGTTAGAATAGTGTGACCTTGGATAGATCACTTCATCTATATGGACTGTGACTTTCCCACTTATAAAATAGACAAGATAATACTTTTACTAATTACCTCAGCTATTTTGTGTTTATTTTTCTGTATGTATTCTCTTTATACTTATTGTGTGTGTGTACATATATATATATATATATATATGTATGTATACATAGATACCTATCTATCTATCTATCTATAGTCTTCTCCTTTCAAATGAAAGTTTCTTGAGGGTAAGGGTACTTTATATTTAGCATGGTTCTTGGAATATAGTAAGGACTTTATAAATACTTGTTGGTTGGCTAATTTACTGATTGCCTTATTCTCAATTCTTTTTTTTTTTTTTGTAAAATGCAGTAGTAAAGGAAATGGCAAACTATGCCAGTATCTTTGCCAAGAAAACCCCAAATGGGGTCATACAGAGTTGAACATGATTGAAACAACTCAAGAACATCCACAACAAAAGTACTTTATATACCTTAAAGGCTAATACAAATGAAAACTATTATCCTGAGAATCACAACCATGAAGTTAACTTTTTACTTGCTCAAAGGTATTTGTGGTTCATTTTCATTTTTGGTGTGTGGATTCCCTGGATATACTTTGAGGAGTGTCTCATAATCTGTTCCAAGACTTTTCTTCCCTGAACTAGGGTTGAAGAAGATGATTAAAATATGACAAAAGAAAACAAAAAAAAACTGAAATAAAAGGGGGCCTACTGAGGGTCTATGGCAAAGTTAAGGCAGAATATGCTTTGTGGGAAAGGCCCAAAAAGGACAGAAGCAAAGAAAACCAGTAGAGGTTATTTCTATATTTCCCCTTCTGTCTTTGACACTTTTAAGAAATAGCAGAGTACACTCCCTCATATATACCCCCACATACATGCACATATCAACCTGTCATTATCCATCTGCTTTATACAGACCTTAAAATGAATGGATATTAATGGTAATAATATGCACAACGAAAGTACTTTAAGTGAAAAAAGAGAAATAACTAAATGAGCAATATGTAATTATAATGGCCAAATTTGGGGTTTTTTCAGATTTTACTAATTTATTTATTTTTAGTTTTGAACCTTCACTTTCATAAGATCTTGAGTTCCAAATTTTTCCCCATCTCATCCCTCCCCCCACCCCAAGATGATGTGCATTCTGAAATACCCTTCTCCTAATCTGCCCTCCCTTCTATCTCCCCTCCTTTTTCTTATCCCCTTCTCCTTCAATTTTCCTGTAGGGCAGGGTAGATTTCTATAACCCATTACCTGTATATCTTATTTCCCAGTTGCATGTGAAAACAATTTTTAACATTTGTTTTTAAAACTTTGGGTTCCAAATTTTCTCCCTTCCTCCCTCCCCACTCATCCTCATTGAGAAGGCAAACAACTCAATACAGGTTATACATGTGTAGTCATGTGAAAACTTCCATAGTAGTCATGTTGTGAAAAACTAAGTATATTTCCCTTCATCCTATCCTGCCCCCCATTTATTCTATTCTCTCTTTTGACCCTGTCCCTCCTCAGAAGTGTTTGCTTCTGATTACTCCTGCCCCCATTCTGCCTTTCCCTCTATCATTCCCCTGCTCTCTTGTCCCTTTCCCTCCCTGTTTTCCTGTAGGGTAAGATAGATTTCCATACCCAATTGAGTATGTATGTTATTCCCTCTTTAAGCCAAATACAATGAGAATAAGATTCACTCATTCCCTCTCACATTCCCCCGTTTCCCCTCTACTGTATTACTACTATCTCAATTTTATTTAGTTAAGGAAACTGAGGCAGACAGGTTAGATTACTTACCCAGGCCACCCACCTAGTAAGTATCTGAGGCTGGATCTGAACTCAGGCCTTCCTGAACCAGGCCCAGTGCAGTACCACCTAACTTCCTTAGGAGTCCTGAAAATAATGTAATCTCCGTCCAACTGGGGACTGACAGAGTCAAAGGAAGGCACAGAGTCTACTCTGGTTTGATAATTTTGTAAGAAAAAGAAGACAAAGATTGACCAAGGCTGATACTCACATTAAGCCTCCAGGAAAGGAAGGCAGAACCCAGGATTTGTGGCAGAGGCGGGGGACTGGCCCTGGCCAGACCATCCAGAAATACAGGAGTAGTAGCATTCAGACTACAGAGGGGACCAGAATAGGAAAGACGTCATCATTCTATACAAAATGGGGTCAGAGACTGGCTTTGGTCGGACAAAGATTAACCATTCAGGCACTGTACAGACATGAGTAAATTGAAGAAAACACAAAATATGATGAAGACATACTATAGCGTAAGGGATGCACAAGAGGTAAACCAAAAGGAAGAGAGAGTAAAACTATGATAGGGCAAGAAGGTACTAAAAAGGGAAAAAAGGCTAATATGACTACCAGGATTCCAAGAGTAGACAGAAGAAAAATATAGGAGATAAAAAAATCAAACTAGAGTTCTTGAGAAAAAAAAATATATGGGGAATAAATAGTATAGAGGAGAACATAGAAAAACAACCAAGTAGTCGATTATTTGAAGGAAAAAAAAGAACAAATAGAAACCCAACTCAATGATACTAGAAATATTAGAATGAAGTTAAAAGACTGAACATGAATTTTTCTAATACTAGGTGGAGCCCTAAAAAGTTACTTTCTCTTTGGATCATTATCTCTTCACTCCACTCAAAGTTTAATAATGAAGAAGAAGAAGAAGAAGAAGAAGAAGAAGAAGAAGAAG
>NW_020954672.1:5847044-5857308 GCF_900497805.2 Vombatus ursinus
AGGAGGAGGAGGAGGAGGAGGAGGAGGAGGAGGAGGAGGAGGAGGAGGAGGAGGAGGAGGAGGAGGAGGAGATGAAAGAAAAGAGAAAAGCATGAATTAATCATTAGAAATATGTAGATGACTGCAGAAGGATTTTCAGAAGGGAACAAGGAAGCAGGACATTTTTGTTAATATCATGTTAAATTTAAGAAAATTAAAATTAAATTTAAGAAAATATTGTGATGTATAACCTATATCACACTGCTTGCCATCTTAGGAAGGTGGGATACGAGGGAGGAAGAATAATTTGGAACTCAAAATCTTATAAAAATGAATGTTGAAAACTATTTTTACATGTAATGGAAAAACTAAAAGCTAATACTTAACTTAAAAAAAGAAAACATTGTGATAGAAGTCTAAAGTTTCACCCAGAATCACCTTTTTCTATTCTTCATATGAAATACTGTTTGTTAAATTTATAATTATTGCTGTGTCATTTTAGTCATGTCCAATTCTTTTTGACCCCATCTGGGAAAGATACTGGAGTGGTTTGTCATTTCATTCTCCAGCTTATTTTAGAGATGAGGAAACTGAGGCAAACAGGGTTAAATGACTAGCCAAGGGTCACACAGCTAGAATGTGTCTAAGGCCAGATTCAAACTCAATGAAGATAAGTCTTCCTGATTCCAAGCCCAGTGCTCTATCCACTGTGCCACCTAGCTGCCCCCTAAATTTATAATTAGAAATATTTAAAAGAAAATGAACTACAAATAAACAAAATCACATATGTTAGGTTCAATTGATGTGTCGGTTGGTTTTGCTAAAATGCCTTTTCCCGTTCTTTGTTTGTTTACTTGCTTGCTTGCTTGTTATAGGGGGCTATTTTCCAGTTAGAGGAAAGAGAGGGATACATGTAGAAATGAAAATACCAACAATTTAAAAAATATAATGAACTTCAATGAGAAAAAGAAGAATAGACTAGAAAGCAAAGAGGGGGAAATGAGGCATAGTTAAATGCTTCTTCAAATACCTGTGCATTTAATCACCTTCGTCTTGGTTTCATGAGCTAGAATACTCTGAAATCAATCACTATTAACAATAGCAAAAGAAAATGAAGCTTTTGTCATCCCGAATAAAAGAAAAAGAAAAACACTTTTTTTTTTTGGTACACATGAAACTCTCAGGCCTCCCACCTCTCTTAAGGCCTAAGGCCTATTGAAATTTTTCTTAGGGTATGGGTAATAGGACAATTTGCCTGATCATTAAGTGACTTAAGACAAAATTCCTTGTTTTCCTCACAGGAATAACATTGGAGAAAGAAAATATACTACACAAGAAATAAAGAATGTCATTTTGTGGCTGAAAATCATTTAGTAATAAGACTTCCTTGTAATATTTCAAATTTGGTCAGAAACAACTGCCCCAATTTGCTTAAAAATGTAAGAAAAAAGACGTAGATGATGATTCTGTCGTCATTTTGATTCACCAACCCCACACTTGTTTCTTTGCTCTTTCTCACTGCAAATAGAAGACTCAGCCATACCAGCACAATCCTACCAGTTTTCTCCTCTTTTTTTCCCTCAGGCTTATGCTTCTACATGAGATAGTGGACTGTGGTTGGAGCCCATGGGCTTTGCCAAATACTAATGCTAATACTATGCAACTTAAAAAGAAAAAAAACTTTTAAAACAATATTTAAAATAAAAATTGCACTTCTATTATTTCAATCTTCCTTTGTTTTCAAAGAGGACCAATGACATCATGGGTGATGTCTTGACTTCCACGTGAATTGGATTTAAATGAGGCAGAGTTGGACTAAGTTGAAAGCCTCACACTCTCTCAGTCATCAAAGTCCAGTGGCAAGACAAAAGATGGATAACTGGCGATGGCCCAGGATGCAGTGGATGACCTTGATGTCTTCAATGTCCCACCAAGCTCTAAGCACTCCACAGTGTCGGTTTCCACTGCTTTCATGGCCATTGGAACAAATTGTTCTCACCCACCCATTCTGCCCAGTGAAGTCTTCACATGCTTGGGGTAGACATTCCCCTTACTCACTGAAGGGTTTAAACTTAAGGTTACCTGTGAGGAAATCCCCTGAGATTAACAATGCTCAGGAATTCCTCCATTTCTAAATAGAGCGCTGGGGTTCAGGAGCAACATTTTCAGGGAACTTCCCTAATGGTCAATAGATGAACATGAATCTGCCTTTGCTGCAAGGACACAATTAAAACTTAATAAAGACTCTATTCTTCCCCTCTCTCCCCCCAGGGTAGGCTAGGCTCTCAAGACGTCTGTGGAGGTAGGGCAGAAGGGATAAGGGTCAAGTTCAATCAGTTAGTCTCCTTTTAAACACTACGACAATGGAGGAGGATCTTCCAACAAGTATATATATCTCTTCAAAAGTATGAACCAACCAATTAAACTTTGGTACATCAATGAAATCCTTTCTCAAGGAGGCATCTAAACCAAACAAACCAACCAAATAATCTTAGGGTTTGACCCCTAAATTGAAACTACCTCAGAAATTTTTTTTTGTCCTTCAAACAAGGTATAAATAAGCATGTCCCTATCCTTCATCTGGAGAAACTCCCAAAAATTCAGTCTTTGTTTCTTGATGGGAGCTTATGAGGTTGATTGTAACCCTTAATGTAAGCTCATAAATTTTATTATGGATCAATACCCTACAAGTATAAAATGTTTAGTGGAATTCATTTTTTCTAAATATATATTAAGTGAAAGAGAAAACTTACTAAGTCAGTTCTTTCTTTTTGTGTGAGGCAATCAGGGTTAAGTGACTTGCCCAGGGTCACACAGTTAGTAACCATGAAGTGTCTGAAGGCTGGATTTGAATTCAGGTTCTCCTGACGCCAGATCTGGTGCTCTATCCACTGCTCCACCTAGCTGCCCCAGTTCTTTCTTTCTAAAAATTCATTGACTTTATCTTTTTACACTGGGCAGAAGAGGAGGAATGCATCTATCCTCATCACCTCTTATTAAAAATGTTGCTTATTACAATGTAGCCTCTACTAAAATACAACTTTGATGACTTATTGTGACCTAAAGGTGATCCTAGCATCTCAAAGATCATGCCAGTACAGTGAGAGTTTGGAGAAATTCTACCAAGCTGGATGGACCTCAAATGTGCACCTAGTTATGAATGCAAGTCTTTTTGTGCATCAGGAATTATGATCTGAATTGACTGAGGGAATAATCATGACAAAGGAATTTTAGCTCTTTGAAGTATTGAATTAGGTATTTGCTACAGACAAAATGCTTTCCCACCCCTAGAGTTATAATCGTTCCTAAAGGGTTCTTAGAGATCCCCTACACTCAAATAAGACTCAATAAAATTGCACGTAAAAGTTTGTTTCTTTAATAATCTACTGAATTTAAAGGCATAGAAATTTAAATTCAAATTTGTGAAATTTATTTTTGCCTGAGGGAAAGAATCAATTCCCTTAGATGCATGTCACTAAGTCTGCTTTATATACTGACAAGCATGATAACTTTAGCTAGCTTTTTCAGGTCTTTGTATAGATTGGAGAACTTCAAATCTAACCTTCTTGGGAAAACCTCATCCTCCCCTTGTGGAAATCAAATTTAGCACTTCATACTTTAGAAAGAAGCCTCTGTGGGACTCAGGTCAACATAGGGCCATTCCCTCTGGGATTTCAAAAAGTCTTCTAAAAAAAAACTACTTTTTCCTGGGTACTATAAAAAAAATAGCACTATATTTGTTTTTATTCAATGTATCATAAGCAAGTAAATATCACACAAACCCTCTAAGGAGAGCATAATATCCCTGCTCCTTCCTTTTATTGTACATCCCAACCAACCTTATTACTACTAAGTTTAGCAAGTTTATAAATAAATCCAATCCAATCTAAATTTTACTTTAAAATTCTTCTGACATCTCTCCCCAAGAAATCTGGATCAGAAATGTCTTTCCCCCCCATTTTATCCAGAACAATGACCTAACAGATATCTTTATCTAAAAGTTGTGTATATGGAAAATGTAACAGCTATAGTCTGAATCCAGTATGGCTAAGGGGCATTAAGGTCTCCCAGGAATCTCTGACTAAAGAGAATACATCAAGTATACTCTTATAGGGTCCTTAGTCAGGGTACATAGGGAGAAGGTTTTGTCTTTGTATCTTCAGCATTTAGTAATAAATAAATATCTACCGAATAGATTGGAACATAAAGAAAACCAGAATTACTGGAAGTAAATAGGCTAAGTCCACCAGATGAGTTCATGGCTCTTCAGCACATTTGATGTCCCCAGACTACCCTTATTCTGGTTAGCAAACTGCAGCATTCTAAACCAATGGTGTCAAACAAATAGAAATGGGATTCATAAGGATCCTGGTGGGCTACATATTGACTTAGTTTTAAAATGTAATATTATCTATGCTATATTATATTTTGATGTATTTCATTAAGTATTTCCCAATTACATTTTAATGTGGTTCAGGCTGCACTAGGCAATATTGTGAATTGGGTGTTTGATACTTCTGTTCTAAATTCATTGAGTTATCACCCATGTGTATGATATAAGCAGTTGCATGCCCATACAACCTCCTATTGAGTTCTTCAGTTTACTCTGACCAACTCCAACTTAGCTGCACCATCTTCTAAGGCAATTGAACTGTGGAACTGCCATTCTGTCTTCAACTTACTCTCCTACAGCTTCACATTTTTAAATTAATGGATGCTATTGGTCATACTAGATCATCAACTTTAAATAAAGTCTATCTTTCCCCTATGGACCACATTCCCTGAACTCTCTGCTTTTGGTTGGAAGCTATTCCCTGGCATGCTCCATGACTCTCCACTACTAGTTCCAGATTTCTGCTTGTGTCCCTTATTAATCTGTCCTCCAATGAAATTAATGCCATCAATTTAGATTGCCTTCTTTCCACCATTGTTTACACCATCTTAATATTTCCAGATCATATTCCTATAATTTTAGCATCTGGATTGGGTAACAGAATATTTTTTTTTAATTCACTGGCAAATTCATAGGATTTAGTCAATATTCTTTCCCTTGTTCCTCTATCAGTCTTTTTGAGGTTCAATATACATATACATTACCCTTCTAATATCCTGCTTAAAAAATTCCTTAAACACTTGAATTTCAGTAATCTTTACCTCACCCCACTCAGTTTAGTTATACTTTCAATTGACTCAACATCAGAAACAAATATGTTTTTATTAGTAGAAATAAAATTAAATAAGATGCATTGCCATCTGTTTGGCTGCTGCAGCACCCTAAGAACCATGGAATCCTTCCATCTGACTTGCAGCTAAAAGCTCCTTTATACTGTCTTTTCCCATTAGAATTGGAGAGCCTTGGAAGCAGGGAAGGTTTAGTCATCCTATTCATATCCCCAGTGTTTTGCACATTGGAAAAGCTCAATAAATGCTTTTTTCATTCATCCTTCATAAATTCAAGGTAATTTTGATGAGGAACACATGAGTACCCTGGGGGCTCAAGGAAGCCCCCATGAAAAGATGGTGCTTGAGTGGAATTTTAAAGGTAGATAGGGATTTTAAGAGGCAGAGAGGAATGAAGAATACATTCCAGGTATAGGAGACAACCTATGCAAAGATACAGAGGCAGAAGATGGCATATTGTAACAAGTTACCAGTTCACTGGATGGTAGAGTTAGTGAAGGAAATTAAGTAATTATAATAAATATGAAAAGGTTGGCTAGAGACAAATTGTGAAGGTCCTTAAATGACAAATGGAGGAGTTGGCAATACAACAGGCAACCCTGAACAATTTACTTGACTTCTATGGGTTTCAATCTCCTTGTTTTAAAAATGTAAATAATAATACTTATGTTGCCTAACTCCAAGAGTTATATAAGGAAACTATCTCATAATCCCTAAAAATGTCATATAAACATGAATTGTTGTTATTCTCTGTTAAGGCTAATCCTCTCAGGTGTTTATTTACTTTGGACATCTTATCGCACCGATCTCATGTTTGTGGTCAGTAGATGTTATTTTCCCTCTCCTACAGTTTAAGCATCCTACCTTCTTGGTTTTAGTTACTACCTCTTTGATATTCTGATGCAATATTAAGATGGGCTTCTATACTTATACTTCTACTCTCATTGCTCCACCCTTTCCTTCCAGATGGGGTCAGATAAATACCCAAACCTGTTAGGGATATCATACTCAT
The DNA here is from genome assembly GCF_900497805.2 of Vombatus ursinus. Lineage (NCBI taxonomy): Eukaryota > Metazoa > Chordata > Mammalia > Diprotodontia > Vombatidae > Vombatus > Vombatus ursinus. The sequence goes on from NW_020954672.1 coordinate 5,853,217, forward strand.
TGAATCCTCCTCTGCTTAGAGAATGGGAGAATAGTGGAGGAGGTCCAATGTAAATAGATATCAGGCACTAGGTGTAGCAAGCTAATATCAGGAATGGGCTAGAAACTTCCACAAATTGTAAAAGGCCCAAAGCAGGAATCAGTAGGAGGCAAAATCATGATCCAACTAGAAATTTACAAGATCAGACAGAAGCATCCAGTAGGAGGCAAGATCTAGAATTCAGACCACAAGGGCTCAGAGGTAGAAAAAGGAGAAAGGGCTTAATTTATCCCAGCCAAAGGTTGCTTGAGTAAATAGATGTTATAAGACAGATCTTTCTACCCTTCAGTTTCCTGACTGTGAATCCAAGAAGTCCCAATGTCATAGCCATCTTTATTTACCTCAGTGGAATCTGCTGGACAGTGGACAGATTCATGGAACCCTGTTTATCTTATAAAGACTTGAGAAGGTAATTATGGTCCACTGTGGACTCTGATATGCACATAACTTTAGAGGGAGTATAGAGGCTTATCCTCTAATGGACATACATGAAGAGGGATGCTCATGGTCCATGACCACCCAAAAGTAGTTTTTTATCTATGACCTCTGCCAAGGAACTCCTCTATTCTAGCTTATGACTTCTTCTTTTTGTCCACATATTGCTAGTCTGTCTATATCTTTGCAATATCTTAATCTCCATCTTCATAATTTGTAAAATCTTTGAATCTTTTCCTTTCACTCAGAACTAATGTTGACTGCAACATCAGTAATCTCCTTTGCTTGATTATCTCAGCCTGAATATCATTCTTCTACTTTAACTCTTGGCACTCCTGCATAAACTCTTCCATCTCACAGCCTGTAAGGTATGTTTCCTGGACAGCCTCTTCCTTCTACCCTCTACCAATACCACTGTCCAACTCTACATTTAAGTTTGGAAATGATCCTGAAAGAGCCTTCTATACTATTATTCACATCCAACCATGTAATATTATGATTAAAAGCCATGCAATCACCATGAATTCTGTACCATTACACAATCAATGGAAAAGATGCTGAAAACACTTTATTTTCTGATGCTCCTTGAGGGCTTATCAGACCACACAAGTCCAATACCTGATGCTAATATGTTGTGCTGACATTTCCCCATAAACCAAGTCTAAAATGGATCATAGGATTTAGAGAGAGAAAGCATCTTAGTAGTACTCAAATCCAATCCCTCCACAAGGACACAGACCTAAAACCATGGCATTATAAATTTGCTCAGGTAGAAAGGGAAAGATTTGGGATTAGAAACCAATTCTTCTGCTTCCAACTGAATTGTTCTTTTTACCATACCATGCTATCTCTGTAACATGGGTCCATGACAGATGCCAGTAAAAATGGAATATAAAAAGAGTTTACTTCATTGGATTCTAAAGATCCCTTTCTACTTGACAAGTTGTAACACTATAAATAGCCATCAAGTGGTGCTGACAAGTGAGGTAAGATGGGCTATCATTCAACTTTTGAGCCAGTGACCTACTGAGAATACTTACAAACCTTTTTTTTCCCCTTCCCTTCCCTTCTTATGATGGGGAGTCCCTTGTAGTCATTATCTCTTTCTAGTCCAGTGAAGGCTTTCAGGGCCAAGGGGGAAAATGGCTGCCTCACCTTTGTTATTTACTATTGCCTTGGGTGCTAGAAGAATCTGGTCCCAAGGAGTGTTCTCTTTCTCCCTCCAACTTTCATCTCTTTTAAATACTTGGCTTCTTGAACTCCCAGTCAGAAACTGTGCTCTAGCTGCGAGGATTTTATAGATTGGATTTTATACAAATACATTCTAATACTTTAGACTTCCCTCTTTTCAGGTCTCTTCTCTCTGCACTCAATCTCCGACACGCATTCAGAAAAGTACAACTGACACAGATTAAATAGCTTTCTGCTTTATGCACTTCCCTAAATTGTAAGCACATGCACCCATATACACACATACACAAGAAACAGAAAGGACTGTTAAAAGTGGTAAAAGTTGGGGTGGAGCCAAGATGGCAGAGTAAAAGCAATGGCTTGCTTGAGCTCTCCCCCAAATCCCTCCAAATACTTGTAAAATATAAATCTAAACAAATTCTAGAGCATCAGAATCCACAGAAGGACAGAGTGAAACAAATTTTCAGGTCAAGACAAATTGGATGGTTAATGGGAAAGGTCTGTTGTGTCAGGCTGGGAGATGAGCCCAGTTTAGTGTGGGGCACACAGGCAAAGATGGGGCCCTAGCAAATCTGGAGCAGGCCTCAGGAGACTGAATAATGGGCAGTGTGACTTCTCAACCCACAAATGTCAAAGACAACTTAGAAAATCAGTGGGAAAGGACTGTTGGATCTGGGTGAGAGAGGAGCCCAGTACAGCCTTAACCTTAGTGCAGCACCAGGGGAGGGGGCGGCAGTAACAGCAGCAGCTCCCAGAGCCCTCAGCCCACAAATGATGGGGGGATTGAGAGGCTAATCACAGGGGTATTGCAGTGATCTCTTTGCTGGCACTGAAGTAGGATTTTTTTGCTTTGCCCATGCTTGGATCTGGGTAGTGGTCGTGGGGTGAGGAGAAGTGCTGACGTCGCAGAGTTTGTGGCAGCAGTGGAGAGGGAATCCTCCTCACAGTTCCAAGGCAGAAAAGAGTGCTTGTGGTCACTCACAGACTAGAGTACAGGTCAGGAAAGGAGTAAACACCTCTACTTTAATCATAGCACCTTCAAAGAACTGAAAATTTATAGGTTCCTAGAAGTAATTCTAAAGAAGAAAAAAACTGCACAAAACCCCTGAAGCTTGTGACAATACACCCTCCACACTGGAAGCAGTGGGAATTTACCTTAACCAAGATTTAAAAAAGTCAAGTAACTGGTTGGGAACATGAGCAAATAGTGGAAAAAAACTAAGACTATAGAATCTCATTTTGGTGACAAAGAAGATCAAAGCATACAACCAGAAGAAAAGACAACAAAGTCAAAGCTCCTATATCCAAAACCTCTAAGAAAAATATATATTGGTCTCAGGCCATGGAAGAGGTCAAAAAGGATTTTGAAAAGCAAGTAAGAAAAGTACAGAAATAATTGGGTAGAGAAATGAGAGTGATGCAAGAAAATCATGAAAAACAAGTCAGCAGTTTGCTAAAGAAGACCCCAAAAATACTGAAAAAACACCTTAAAATGCCCTAACTCAAATAGCAAAAGAGGTCCAAAAAGTCAAATGAGGAGAAGAATGCCTTAAAAAGCAGAATTGGGCAAATGGAAAAGGAGGTTCAAAAGCTTATTGAAGAAAATAATTCCTTAAAAATTAAAATGGAGAAAATGGAAGCTAATAATTGTGTAAGAAATCAATAAATTATAAAACAATACCAAAAGAATGAAAAAATAGAAGACAATGTGAAATATCACATTGGAAAAACAACTGGCCCAGAAAATAGATCCAGCAAGACATAATTTAAAAATTGTTGGACTACCTGAAAGCCATGATCAAAAAAAGAGCCTAGACATCATCTTTCAAGAAATTATCAAGGAAAACTGCTCTGATATTCTAGAACCAGAGGGTAAAATAGAAATAGAAAGAATCCACAGAGCACCTCTTGAAAGAGATCCCCAAAGGAAAACTCCTAGGAATATTATAGCCAAATTCTAGAGTTCCCAAGTCAAGGAGAAAATATTGCAAGCAGCCAGAAAGAAACAATTCAAGTATTGTGGAAACACAATCAGAATAACACAAGATTTAGCAGCTTCTACATTAAGAGATCAAAAGGCTTGGAATATGATAGGATTAAAACCAAGAATCACCTACCCAACAAAACTGAGTATAATCCTTCAGGGGGAAAATGGACAGTCAGTGAAACAGAGGACTTTTAAGCATTCTTGATGAAAAGACCAGAGCTGAATAGAAAATTTGACTTTCAAATACAAGACTCAAGTGAAACATGAAAAGGTAAACCAGAAAGAGAAGTCATAATGGACTTATTAAAGTTGAATTGTTTACATTTCTATATGCAAAGATGACACTTGCAACTCATGAGATCTTTCTTAGTATTAGAATAGTTGATGGGAATAGATAGATAGATAGATAGATAGATAGATAGATAGATAGATAGATAGAT
>NW_020954672.1:5857318-5873439 GCF_900497805.2 Vombatus ursinus
GATAGATAGATAGATAGATAGATAGATAGATAGATAGATAGATAGATGAAAGGCACAAGGTGAGTTGAATATGAAAGGATGATATCTAAAAATAAAATTAAGACATGAGAGAAAATTGTACTGGGAGTAGGAGAAAGGGAGATGTAGAAGGGGGTAAATTATCTCAAATAGAAGAGGCAAGAAAGATATTTTACAGTGGAGGAGAAGATGGGAGAAGTGAGAGAGAATGAATGAATCTTACTCTCATTGGATTTGGCTTAAGGAAGGAATAACATACACACTCAATTGGGTATGGAAATCTATCTTACCCTACAGGAAAATAGAAGGGAAGGAGATAAGCGAGGGGGGAATGATAGAAGGGAGGGCTAATTGGGGGAGGGGGTAATCAGAAGAAAAGTCTTTTGAGGAGGGACAGGGTCAAAGAGAGAATAGAATGAAAGGGGGGTGGGATAGGATGGAGGGAAATATAGTGAGTTTTTCACAACATGACTATTATGGAAGAGTTTTGCATGACTACACATATATAACCTATATTGAATTGTTTGCCTTCTCAATGAGGGTGGGTGAGGAGGGAGGAAAGGAGAGGATTTGGAACTCAAAATTTTAAAAATAAATGTTAAAAATTGTTTTTATATGCAACTGGGGAATAAGACATATAGGCAAAGGGGGATAGAAATCTATCATGTCCTTCAGGAAAATAAAAGGGAAAGGGGATAAGAGAAGGGAGGACTGATAGAAGGGAGGGCAAATTGGGGGAAGGCGTATTTAGAGTGCATGTCATCTTGGGGAGGGGGGAGAGATGGGGAGAAAAATTGAAACTCAAAATCTTATGGAAGTAAATGTTGAAAACTAAAAATTAATTAATTAATTAATTAATTAATTAATTTTAAAAAGTGGTAATAATTCTAAGCCATAATCATGTAGGTGAAACCCGAAAGAGGAGGGGAAATGTGTGTGGGGGAGAATTATCATCTTTCTCTGTGAGGAGAGAGGAAGGTAGAAAGCAGATGAAAGCAGGTAAATGAAGGCATTCATAATTTTTTTTTGAGCAAACACTGAATTGACTCTGTCAGTCTTATCAACAGATAATGATCTCAGGTTAGATCAACTTTAGCAGTGTTTGGACTCTCCAGAACCCCATACCATATCCTATCTTTGCTTGGCAGGGAACCTGAAGCCTAGCAAAGTTGGGAAGGTACCCATTGTTCTTGGTGCAAACTAGTCTCCCTGAGTTTACAAAATCCCCCATCTCCACCTTTCTCACAATGTGGACCTGTTTCTCTTTGTTTTTGTCTTTTCTTCTTGTTTTCACAAGTCCTTTAGGCTTCGATGTCAGATAAAAACTCTCCAGGAGTTAGAGGTAGGGGATTTTGAAACACCTCTCTGTGAATTCACAGGCATTCATTGCCTGAGGCTCAATAGCCTTAGCAAAAACTGCAAAAGATGGGTTCAAGACAGTACTATATACAGAAATAGCCTAAGAACCCTTTCCTGGCCATGAATATAGGTTATATGTTGAATCCTCCTCTATAAAATCTATCCAGAACTCTCTAATTATTGTATTTCCTTCCCCAATAAACAAGTCACCCCTAACTAATTCTAGCTGATTTATTCTAGAAACATATGTGTGCATTGTTTATCCAGCAACTGTTTCCCAGGCATAATAGGAAAGGGCATCATTTTGTTATGGTCAAGCATATGCCCCTTCCTTCCCTCATCTTTGAAGGCCTTTCTGAAAATTTTATTTCACATCTAAATTGTGGTAGAATATATATACTGGTGCCATGATGTCTAGGATCCAAGACCAACTGGTCTACAGTATGTTAATTAATTAGCAACATCAGCCTAGCTGGGGAAGATGAAACAGGAGCTATCCAAAGATGGACTAACACTTTAAAACCAGTCCAGATAATTAAGTTTTGTGAGATTCTATGCAGACTAAGTACTCAGTTTGTACCCAGAGATTCCCCCACACTGTACAAAAAGGGTTTCATGTGCTGTACAACAGTAGACAAAATGGAAGAAGGATGCCAAAGAAGCTAAAAATATGGAGGAGAAATCACCATGCCTCCTTCTTTGGGTGGTAGCAGCAGAACATTAGTCTATGAAATGGTAATGATTATCAGCTAGGAAACTTTATTGGGGGGGGCATTTAGGAGTTGTGTTTCATCTCTTTATCATTCAGGATTCTTGGAGGACATCTATAAATTTTATTTCTCTATCTAGCTGTCTGTTCATTTATTTATTTATTTATTTACTCATTCATTCATTCATTCATTCATTTATTTTAGTGAGGCAATTGGGGTTAAGTCACTTGCCCAAAGTCACACAGCTAGGAAGTATTATGTGTCTGAGCCCGGATTTGAACTCAGGTCCTCCTGACTCCAGGGCCAGTACTGTATTCACTGTGCCACCTAGCTGCCCCTACATCTATAAATTTTAGGTGAAGAAACTTAATAATAGATCTCAAGTAAAGTGAAAATAACAGTAAAAAGTTTTCTCATAATATTTTGGTAAGAAAATACAATATATTTAGTCTTGAATTTGAATAAGATGTACCATCTTCTAAATCAGATTAACTCACTTGCTGGGCCAAGTGTGAATGAAATCCAGTGAAGGGATGCCCATGAATGGGGACAGAATGCTGAAATTCTTATGAAGGTCTGAGACCACCAGAGTGCCTCAGACACTCTCCTGGAAATAGAACATCTTTATCCTCGTGATTTAGCACATTTGCACATTTCTCAGTAGAGACACAGGAAAGTGTAATTCTTAGCAGCCACATCAGCGACTAGCTACAGTTCTCAGCTTAGAACTGAGTATGGGCCCAGCAAGGCGAAAGGATCTGGGAGGAAGATAAGGAAAGTTATTTCTCCCCCCATGGCTCTCAATAGAGTATTGTTCTGTAATACACCAGAAGGGAAGAATCAGGGGAAGAAAATTTTATCTTTTTTGCCTTTGGGATTCATCTACAAGGAGCAGTATGTTTGTTGGACAGGGCTAAGTTTCCCCTTGTTTCACCATTTCGATTCAACAAATATTTATTGTGTACTCAGCACTGGGCTAGGTGTTGTGGAAAAGACAACAGGAATATGTGCTATAGTTCTGAGTCTATGGAGCTTATGTTTTCACAGGAAGAAATATGGTAGGATAAAGGTGATGTATGTCTGACATTTATATAATGCTTTTCAGTTTCAAAATGGTTCAAATCCGTTCTTCATTTTATTCTCACAATAGCCCTTGAGGTAGGTAATGCAATCCCCATTTTTATTAATGAGGAAACTGAAGATATGTGTCTTGTTAGTAAGAAACATTTAAGTAAGTCTCAAATTCAGGCCCTCAGTGTCCAAATGCACTCTTCCCCACCCCCCACACCCCATAGCACCTACCTTCCAGGAATGTTCTGAAGATAAGTGAGATAATAAATGTCAAGCACTTTACAAACCTTAACGTATCATATAAAAGTTAGCTATTTTTCACACCACTATAGCATGATGCAAACTAAAAGTACTACTGAGCTTCAGAGAAGGGAGAGATCAATGCGTGTCAAAATAGTTGGGAAAGGATGAAGTTAGTCTCAAAGGATGGCTAAGATTGGAGTGGAAAGAAAGTGGGGGGCAGTGCTCCTGGGTCGAGGAGTCAGCATCAACAAAGGTTCAGAGGTGGGCATTCTCTTCACCATCTTCAAATTAGTATTTTTATCTGTGCCTGCAGACAAGTCACTTAACCTCTCAAGTAATTCTTCAAATTTCAGACCAGCTTCAGTGGAGAGATACTGTTTTGGCACCAGAAAGAAGCTCCTCTAACATGTTGATATCACAGATCCACTTAGTATTACTCTCAGTGATTGCTAGTTCAGCCCATAAAGCACACTTTTCTCCTTGGGGTTTGGTCATATTACTTGGTACCACTATTATTTTTCTATCATACAAATCGATGATTGTACTAGTATGGGGGAACTCATGATTTCAGAGCACCAAGCTAAAAAAAAAATGAATTAAGTATGTCCGTTCCTAAAGAGTTTCCAAAATCACATAGAAATTAAGGGATTTGCCCAGGGTAACAGAGCTAGAAGTAAATATCTGAGTAACGTAGCATTTGAACCCCAGGCTTCCTGACTGGAAGCCTGGTGTTCTAATGACTACGCCAAACTGTTTCTCCCTAGAAGATCATTTAGGAAATGCAGGCTTAGATATGAACTGAATAATTCTCTTCAGTTCAATCATAGATAAGTTTTCCTCCCCCAAAAATACACAAACTAAAACTTTTCTCCAGCTCAAAAGTGTTTAGGTAACTATTTTTTCTTCTCTTCTTTCTCATTTCTACACATTTCTGTGTTCTCTTCTCTGGTCTTAGAAGAAACCAAAAGGAGCTGAAAACCACTGCTACTCTTGGAATGATTTCAGAGATCCTCATCCAGTTCGTTTGCTTTTGATCAATCTGTAAGATAGAAGATATCTCAAGAGAGTCTGTGCTTATGAGATTGTGAGTCCAATTTTGCAGTCCTGAAAGGTTTGGATAATTCAGATAAAGTATTGATATTTCTGAGTGTCAACCTGTTCTAACGAAAACAGTTACCAGACCCAGAGTCTTGATTTTTGTTGCATATTTGTGTTAGATTGACTGTGTGACTTTCAACAGGCTCTGGGAAGGTTTGTTTCTACTTTGATCTCTAAAAGGACAATCATGTTGTCAATCAACTGACCAGCATTTATAAAGTATTTATCTGTGCCAGGTACTGTGCTCAGTCGTAGCAATATGAAGACAAAAAGTGAATTAGTTCCTGCCTTTAATGAGTTTACCCTTTAATGGAGGAGACAATATTTACATAAATGTTTATTTAGTCATGTCTAACCTTTTGCGACCTCATTTGGGGTTTTCTTGGCAAAGATACTTGGAGTGGTTTGCCGTTTCCTTTTCCAGTTTGTATAAACAGGTAAATCTAAAACACATTCAAAGCACATATAAGGCTACTTAGGGCCTGAGCCTTGGGAGGAAGAAGGGCACTGGAAATTAGGGAGACCAGCAAAAGTGCCATGCAGAAGGTAGCAATATGCTTTTATTTTTATGTTATTTTATTTTTAACTTGTTGTCAGAGGGAATTTAAGAGAAAAATAGGAAATATTTGCATGTGTTGAAAGGTGTTTGGAAAAGTTTAAACAAAAAATCATAAGCCTTCTGAGTCTTAATCAATTCTATTAAATACCCAAATTTGGGGCCTATATTAGGGTGATGGACCCATACACTGAAGTGGGTTCATTTTGTGCATAAATTTCTATTAAAAATCTTGGTGAGTACAATACCTAACCATGTGGATCTTTTTTTCATACGTAGGACCATTAGCTCTTTGCAAGGACAGATGACTCATGAAATTTAATGGCAGTTCATCATAAATTTATCAAGAATCCTAAGTTTTCTGGGAGAAAAAGGCCATCAGAGTCCAATTCAAATGTTCACCTTCAGAGCAAAAAAATATAAAAACGTCCATCTGCTATGACATCTTTATTTTTAGCAGGCTAATTGGTGTTCGCCTTGGAGGATAGGGGGACAGCAATGATTTGTGCTATTTTGAGGTAACAGGAGCATAGCTAACAGCCCTTTAACACTTGAAGGGATAGCTCATGTCAGTGACTGACTTAGAGGAAAATAATACTTCATACATTATGATATTCTGTTTGTTTTTTCCATGTCTGGCTATCAGAGAAACTATATACTTTCAAGGCTAAGCTGGAACTAGCAATTCCGTTGTCTCAGCAAGAAACACAGAAGGCTCCCTCAAATTAACTCTTTAAGAACAATCTGTTGGAAGAGGATATGGGAAGAAACCTCAGGCCTGAGGGATGGGTAAATACTCCCAGATACCATCCCATGGAGGAGAGACAAAGACTTTAGGATCTCTAGGTCATTAATGGCCTGGGGGAGGTTGTAGACTGGGGATGAGTTAATCTGGATTGAGGAAATGGGTCATCTCATTGCTTCTCATTTGAACTCTTTTTGCTAACTAGATGTTAAATTTAGTTGTTTCTACCTGCTAAATAAAGGAATAGAAGTACAGTGAATGAACCTCTAACACAGTTGGCCCACTATATATACCTAGGTCTCTACAAATGCACATATGTGGAGTTTTATTAAGATAGAGAAGAATTAGAAACATAATGTTAACACAGTTTCCTATATGATTTAAATCCCAACACAAGGGAAATAAATATTGTACATGATTCTTTGGGGGAAAACACACATGGGATTGATTCTACAGTGTAGCAGTTTTCTTAGAGCTAAATTTAAAACACCAAAGGTAGACAAAAAGGGAGAAAAATGTGTGGAGAATAAAAACCAGGGAAGAGGTTCTTTCCTTTTAGTTGTCTTTATGCTAAAAGGCCAGGGCCATTAAAGGGAAAGGTGTCATGCCCTTTGCAGAGATTCAGGTTCAGGAGCACCTGAGTATCTCTTTGCTTTTCTTATTTATCAGGGAGGAAAGAAAGTTAGAAGTTGACTATATGTATATCTGCCTCATATTTGGAGACTCAGGTTGCTTTTTTTTTGTTTGTTTTGTTTTGTTTTGTTTTGTTTTTTAGTCCTAAAAACAACACCTGAGAGAGATGGAGAGGCTACCTTTTTATCACACAAAAGATAATTCAAGAGGTTATTTCCACCCCCCTTAATGACATCATTATTGACTTTTATGCAAGACTGCTAGTCCCCTTATTTTTTGAAACAGAGAGGTCTTGCTTGGGCTCGTCAGTAGGTATTTTTTTTTTAAAACCCTCCTGCCTCTGATCCACATAAAGGTGAAAATGAAAATCATCTAGGAGGATCTAATCCTCAGTTCCCACTGTCAGAAATGAAGAAAGCCTTCTGATACCCAGTAACTAGAATCCTTTCAGCTCTAGGGAACAAGCACACATTTGACATAAGCAGGCATTTCTATTATAACTTAGAGGGTCAGAGTTAGTCTTATTAGACTATCAGAAATAGTTAGTAATAGAAATTTTTTTTAGAAAACCTTAAAAATAAAGAGCACATGGCTTGAATATTAGCAGATTACTCTCCAACAATAAGAGAGATGATTTACCTTCAAGATGAACCCTCTCCAACTTCTTAGCATTCTCCTACTTTGTGTGGCAGTCAAAAACACTGGGCATACTCAGAAACCAAGGGGAAGTTTTGTCTCTAAGGTTTTTGTTTGAGAAAATATTGTGGTTGTAAAGTACGTATTAGTACTATTATATTAGTACTAATACTAATAATATTAAGTTACATTGGTTCTATTTTCACAGTCTAGAATGTGAGCTCCTCAAGGGCTGGAATCTTGCTTTTTTTTTCTTTTATGTGGTTCTATAATAAGAGCCAAATAAATATCTTTTCATTTGCATTAATTTTTTTCACAGGCAAATAGGGACCTTGCTACTCTTTTCTTTTCCTTCAGTATTTGTCATGGCTCTACACTCATTCCTAATGCCTTCACACCACACATTCTAACCCATTTTCATTACCTCGACTGGCTCATTCCTGCCTACTTCTTGCCAGCATAGGCTGCTTTCAGGAATATTGCTGTTGAGACAGTTTTAGATCTGGCTCAGGGAGGAAGAATTTTTGTCATGAACTCACTCAGATTCAGCCTGTTTGTCAGGAACTGATAGTTTAGGTCTTTAAGTGGTATGTCCCCCTTCAAACATACTACAGTCTAGTCAAATTGGACTCTTATTGTTCCATGTCTATGGCACTCCATCTCTTCTCTGAAGGCTTTTGCACCAGCTATCCTCTAAACAAGAGCAGATAGGTGGAACAGTAGATATAGAATGCCAGCCCAGGAATTAAGAGGACTTGAGTTAAAAGCTGGCCTCAGACATTAACTAGCTGTGTGACCCTGGACAAGTCACTTAACCCTGTTTGTCCTTAGTTTTCTCATCTGTAAAATGAGCAAGAGAAAGAAAAGGCAAACTATTCTGATATCTTGGCCGAGAAAACCCCAAATAGTGTCATGAAGCGTTGGGCAGTACTGAAATGACTGGACAATAACAACAATCCTCCATACCTGGTATGTGCTCTTAAATCACTTCTTTCATAGGATTTCTAGTTTCCTGTCATATTCAGTTAAAGAGCTACCTTATATCTGAAGCTTTCACTGACCCCCTTTCCTGTTTGCCCCTCCCCCATTACCTAGCACCTATTTTGTATATCTCCATTTATGTACATGTTGCCTTCCTCAGCTAGATTATAAGCTTCTTGAAGGCAGGAACTTGTTCACTTTTGCCTTTGTACGTCCACTATCTAGATCAGTGCCTGACAGGAAATAAATACTTAATAAATGCTTGCTTGCTTGCTTGATAGGCTTAATGTCAAAGATGCATCTATTAGAGTGCAATGTCCCTGCACAACTGTTACAGTAGTTTCTTGGTAAGGGGACTTCCACTAGAACAATGGCTATCTCCTGGATATCACCTTCTGCTCACTTCCCCAAACTATTATTCTCAGACCTGCTCACATTTCTTCCTCTCCTTAATATTTACTTAGGTCTACATAAGTAGCTAACCATCCCTGTTGAGATCATTCCCTTGTTCAAACTTCTGAGATAACTGGGTTACAGAAGGACCTACAACCACAGGGTTGTTTTCCTGACTCCATTCCCCATTGACATTTCTCCCAGCCCTAGGCCTCTCTGAACACCAGGCTTTTCAGAATTTAGCTACTCACATGACATGGATGACACGGGAACTACCAACTCTATTCTTTTAGACTTGAGGACCACCAGGACAAACTAACTGCCCTTCTACTTCCTTCTAAGTTTTTACAGGTCCAACCATGTGTCCTTCCTTTACCTAAACCTTCTAGATCAATGCACTGTCACCTCATCTACTGAAGAAACCCAAGGACCCCTGGGCCTTGATGTTCACCCTATCACTATGTTCTTAGGGTTTCTGGGCCTTTCCAGCTAGTCTATGGTTTTGTGTGTGTGTGTGTGTGTGTGTGTGTGTGTGTGTGTGTGTGTGTGTGAGAGAGAGAGAGAGAGAGAGAGAGAGGGAGAGAGAGAGAGAGAGAGAGAGAGAGAGAGATTTTGAGTTGGAGTATGAGCTCTTCAGAATAAGGATTGTCTGATCTTTCCATTTGTATTCCTTGGGATTAGCATGGTGCTTGGCACATAGAAAGTGCATAACAATTTTCATTCATTCATTTGTTCAGCAGATTACTGAAGCTATATAAATGCTAACTATTATTAGTAGTATTGGCTATTATTAGGACCCTGAGGTGATCATTATTAGCTAGTATATTTCCATCAATTTATCAAACATCTAATTCATCCATAGCAAAATGGCTTATTGTTCTGTTCTGTTCTTCAGGGCTGGAAATTCTTTCAACTCCTTTTTCTCTCTTTTCTTCCCTATTTGATGGTGCTATTATTGTTCTTCATCTCCTCATACTTTCTATTCCTCTCCCTCTTCTTCTGTTTTTGTTTCCTTCCTCTTCTTCTAATTCTTGTTATCATTCAAATTTATTTTGATTCTATGAACTCTTTATCTGAGAAGATTTCTTTGCACCTGAAATGTATTAAAGATCAGACACTACTTTCCCTCTTTAACACTGTCATATCTAGGTACTCATTCTACAAGTGGGAATGCATTCCAAGCATATTCCTTTTAGGATTCTTACTTGAGGCATATCTACTTACCACAGAATGAGAAAATGCAGCAGAAAGCCATCTCAACTATACATACATATATATATATATATGTATGTATATTACAAAGAGAAACAAAATTTAAAATCTCACATGAGCTTTCTGTAAAGAGATTATACTTTAGTGCAAGGTAATATTGCTAGCACAGCATTTTTTTAGTGGTTTATGGGAATTCTCCACAATCTTAAATTCTTTAAAGTTAAATTGCACTTCGAAGTTTCATTCATAGCCAGTAAAAATGATATAGTTAAGTTTTCAACTGGGAATGAATTATTCATTAAAGATGATAATGGTGTTAAAGCTCAACCAAGGAGCTATAACATTAGCATAAAAAATTCCCTGTGTCACATTAATTGTAAAAATTGAAAACACACAACACAAAAGATATTGAGCCACAAATGTGTTTTTTTTGTTACATTAAATAAAAGTTCACTTTATAGTAACCTTTGCATCAGGTTTTAAATCAAGCTACCTTGGGGCTTATAAACCATTCGATCTTATTTATTTATTAATGATATTAGGGTAGCATGGGATGAATATGCTTCTAACCAATTTAACAAGAATACTGTGATTTTATTAAACACTGGAAACAGAGGCAAACATTCACAGTATAATTTACAAAACCCAGGAGTCCCGTAGAATTTTAGAAATGAATGAGAGAACTTTAAAGTTTAGCTAATCCTATCCACTCATTTTCAGATCAGGAAGCTGAGGACCAGAGAGGCGAAGGCAGTGTGCTATAGCAGTTAAAGTCCTGGACTTGAAGTCAGGAAGACTTGGGTTCAATTCCCATCTCTAACTTTTCCTAGCTATGTGATCTTGGTCAGGATGCAATTTTTCTGAGTCTAAGTTGGCACCTTTACAAACTAAAGGACTGAGCAATCCAGGTCATGTATGGATTATAGTCTATTTTATTATGCTTTGAGGCAGATGGTGCATTCATAAGCATATCATATTACATGCAATGGGCAAGTGCAGTGGCTACCCACTCTACTGCTTCAGACTTATCACTTGGGTGTGTGGACGTGCACTCACTCTCCAGACACGCTATGTCTTAACAGCTGAGTACCTGTGATGTTACAATTATTGATTTTGCCTTTTTTTGCTTTTTTAAAAAAAATTGCCTAAGTAAATGCTTATATTTCCAATTGAAGAGTGCAACACTGTGAGTTGCTGATTTATATAAATGGAAATCCATTGGTAGGAACTCAAAATCTATGGTAGTGAGTAGGGGTAGTATTTTCTTCCTCAACAGGATTATCATTAGGACCCTATGAGAATTTGAGTATAATTACATCTGTCAGTGTGAGAGAGTGACAGAGACAGTCTGGAGAGTGAGTGCATGTCCACACACCCAAGTGATAAGTCTGAAGCAGCAGAGTGGGTAGCCACTGCACTTGCCCATTGCATGTAATATGATATGCTTATGAATGCACCATCCGCCTCAAAGAATTATTGTGATGAAAAAAATTGTATAATCTCCAAAGCATGTTAAAATGTGAGTTATTGTGCTATCCATAAATAATTTATATTTAAAGCCCACTGGGGACCTTCTTTTCTCTCACATAAGCTCTCATTGCCTAGTTCTCAGCACGCATTGAAAACTCACCTCTCCTCCCCCATTACTGAAGGCTACCCCTGGAACCCTACTCCTTGTTGAGCTCTGCTCCACTCTAACCTTGGAGACCACTATTCCTTTTCCACCAGATATTAATTGAGGATATGGTCTCTTACACTGCTTGGATGAGAAGAAAGTCAACAAATACATTTCTTCCAATAAAATCATTGTCTACTGGGAGTTACCATTTGTCCTGTCACTGTTCCCTAATGTTCATTGGGCCTTATCATGTGCTCTACTGCTATGCCCTTTGAGTTCTCAGACATTTGACCTATTGTTGTACTGTTTGTTTTTTTTTTAATCAAAGGGGCCTTTCCTTGACTCACTTCACTAAATGGGCATTGCCTCACTCAAATGGAGAACTTGAGAATACCTTAGCTTAAAAACGCCACTGTGTCAGGGGCCATCTCCAGTCATCTTGATCTATATCTTGCTACTAGACCCAGATGACTCTGGAGGAAAAAGTGAGATTGATGACCTTGCACAGCCCTCCCTCACTCAAATCAAAGTCAATTGCAAGTCATGTCATCATCTCCCTGATGTCATTGTCTTCTTTGAGAATGAAGGACAAACCACACACCACATTAGGTTGTGAGCTTCTTAACAGCAGAGATTCTATTGTTTTTCTATTTGCATCCATGATACTTAATATAGTGGATGGATGTACTAAGTGCTTAATAAAGTTTTTCTTTTCTATTCCAATCCATTCTTTAAAGTAGTAGAGCAGCACGAAAGCAGTTTTTTTTTTCTTTTTTTTTCTTTTTAACATGTGTTTTTAAAACTTTGGGTTACAAATTTTCTCCCTTCCTCCCTCCTCACCCACCCTCATTGAAAAGGCAAGCATCTCGATACAGGTTATAGATGTGTAGTCATGCAAAACGCTTCCATAGTAGTCCTGTTGTGAAAAACTAAGCATATTTCCCTTCATCCCGTCCTACCCCCCATTTATTCTATTCTCTCTTTTGACCGTCCTTCCTCAGAAGTGTTTGCTTTTGATTGTCCCCTCCCCCAATCTTCCCTCCCCTCTATCAACCCCCTGCTCTCTTGTTCCCTTCCCCCTTTATTTTCCTGTAGGGTAAGATAGATTTCCATACCCCACTGTGTATGTTATTCCCTCCTTAAGCCAAATGCTATGAGAATAAGATTCACTCATTCCCTCTCACCTTCCCCCATTTCCCCTCCAATGTAAAAGTCTTTTTCTGTCTGTTTCATGTGAAATATTTCACCCCATTCTACTCCCTTTCTCCTTCTCCCAGTATAATCCTCTCTCACCCCTTAATTTTATTTTCCAGATATCACCCCTTCATCTTCAACTCACCCTATCTATCTATCTGTATATACATATAATTTTCCCTCCCACTACCCTAATACTGACAAAGGACTCATGAGCTACAAATATCATCTTTCCCTGCAAGAATGTAAACAGTTCAACCTTAATAAGTCTCTTATAATTTCTTTCCTGTTTACCTCTTCCATGTTTCATTTGAGTCTTGTATTTGAAAGTCAAATTCTATATTCAGCTTTGGTCTTTCCCACAGAAATGCTTGAAAGTCCCCTATTTCATTGAATGACCATTTTTTACCCTGAAGTACTATACTCAGTTTTGCTGGGTAGGTGATTCTTTGTTGTAGTCCTATTTCCTTTGCCCTCAGAATATCATACTCCATGCCCTCTAGACCCTTAATGTAGAAGCTGCTAAATTTTGTGTTATCCTGATTGTGTTTCCACAATATTTGAATTATTTCTTTCTGGCTGCTTGCAATATTTTCTCCTTGATCTGGGAATTCTGGAATTTGGCTACAACATTCCCTAGGAGTTTCCCTTTGAGGATCTCTTTCAGGAGGTGATCGGTGGATTCTTTCAATTTCTATTTTGCCCTCTGGTCCTAAAATATTAGGGCAGTTTTCCTTGATAATTTCTTGAAAGATGATGCCTATGCTCTTTTTTTGATCATGGCTTTCAGATAGTCCAACAATTTTTAAGTTCTCTCTCCTGGATCTATTTTCCAGGTCAGTTGTTTTTCCAATGAGATATTACACATTTTCTTCTATTTTCTCATTCTTTTGGATTAGTGTTACAGTGCCTTGATTTCTCAAATTGTCACTAGTTTCCAATTTCTCCAGTCTAATTTTTAAGAAAGTATTTTCTTCAGTAAGCTTTTGGATTTCCTTTTCCATTTAGCCAATTTTGCTTTTTAGGACATTCTTCTCCTCATTGACTTTTTGGACTTCTTTTGCCATTTGGGCTAGGCTATTTTTTAAGGTGTTATTTTCTTCAGTATTTTTTTGGGTCTCCTTTAGCATCACTCTCAGTTTTTCCTCTACTTCTCTTACTTGCCTCTCAAAATCCTTTTTAAGCTCTTCCATGACCTGAGACCAATTCATATTTTTCTTGGAGGCTTTGGATATAGGAGCTTTGGCTTCATTTTCTTCTTCTGGTTGTAGTTTTGATCTTCTTTGTCACCAAAGTAAGATAATAAAGTCTGACTCTTTTTGAGCTGCTTGCTCATCATCCCAGCCAATTACTTGAGTTATAAACTCTTTGTTAAGGTAGGAATCTGTTTCCAGTGTGGAGAATGTACTGTCCCAAGCTTCAGGGGTTTTGTGCAGACATTTTCAGAGATACTTCTAGGGACCTGTAAGTTTTCTATTCTTCCAAGGTGCTATGATCAAGGGCGAGGTGTTTACTCCTTTCCTGGCCTGTGCTCTGGTCTATGAGCACTCTTTTCTGTCTTGAAACTGTGAGGAAGATTCCCTCTCCACAGCCACTATAAGCTCCACCATGCCAGTGCTCCTCCTAGCCCCAGGACCGCCAACCAGAAGTGTGACCCAGATCCAAGCATGGGCAAAGCAATAGAATCCTACACCAGCAGAGAGATCCCTGCAATCCCCCTCTGATCAGCCACTGGATTCCCCCTCAGTCTGTGGGCTGCAAGCTTAGGAAGTAGCTGTTGCCCCAGGGCCATGCTCAGCGAATGGGGCTGGAATCTCACTGTGCTTCTCTTTCAGCACAGCAGAAACAGACTTTTTCCACTGACCTGCTAAGTTGTCTTTGATGTTCATGGGTTGGGAAGTCTAGAAACTGCCACAACTGCCTGTGATTCAGTCCTCTGAGGCCTGTTCCAGGGTTGCTGCGGCCTGCTCCAAACTGCCCTCCTCTCCCTGCCTAGGGTGATACACCTTTCTATTCAACCATCCAGGCTATTTTTGGCTGGAAATTTGTTTCACTCTGTCTTTTTGTGAGTTCTGCTGCTTTAGAATTTGTTTAGAGCCATTTTTATAGGTATTTGGAGGGATTTGGGGGAGAGCTCAAGCAAGTCACTTCTTTTACTCTGCCATATTGGCTCCGCTCCCACGAAAGCAATTTTTAACACAAAGGTATAAATTTCTTTGCAGCAGCAAGGGAGACAGTTAATACTTGCAAATACCTTCTGGTGCCTTTTGTTCTCCACCTCAAATGGAGGCTATAATGGGATTTATCTTAGCCTCCTATACTGTCCTTGGAATTCAAGGCATCTTCATTTCTTTCCAGGGGAACACGATGATGAATGACATGGTTGACTTTGTAGATTTTTAATAAAAAAAGTTGGAGACTCCAGTAATCTTCATTGGTCTACCTTAAAGACCCTCCATGCCTTTAGGCTTAGGAACCCTACGACTTAAGAATACCATCCTGCTTCTTCTTTTTTTTCTCCATTTTTAAACATTTTTATTTAAAGCTTTGAGTTCCAAATTCTATCCCTTCCTCCCTTCCTCCCGCCCCCCAAGATAGTAAGCAATCAGATATAGGTTATGTATGTATAATTATGCAAACCATTTCCATATTAGTCATTTTGTACAAAAAGACTCAAACAAAAGAAAAAAGAAAGAAAGAAAGTGAAAAACAACATGCTTCATTCTGTATTCAATCAATATCAGTTCTTTCTCTAGAGGTTGGCAGTGTGCTTTATCATTAGTGCTTTGGGATTGTCTTGAATCATTGTATTGCTGAGATTAGCTAAGTCATTCACAGTTCAGCAAACAATATTGCTATTACTGTGTACGATGTTCTTCCAGTTCTGTTCAATCCACTATGAATCAGTTCATGTGAGTCTTTTGTTTTTTTTTGGTTAGTTCATGTAAGTCTTGCCAATCCTGTTTCTTTTAGATTATTAATTCCTTGAGGGTATTATTTTTCATCTTTATTTTAAAACACAGAACCTCCTCTCAAATGTTTGTTGAGTTGAATTGTTCCTTGTATTTTGCCAGCATTCTTCATCATCTTACCTTGCTTGGCAGTTTTGACACAGGTCGTGAACACCTACACTAAACAGGAGATAGGCCAGAGAAGGGACAGGACCTGAAACCAAATCAATCATTTAGGCAAGCCATTAACAGATACAGAAATAGGGCTGGAAGAGGAAGGCAGCAGAAACCAATAAATTAAATTCTTGTGTTTTGATTATTTATGACTGATTCATTTATCTTAACTATGCACTGTGGCACTTATTGGAATTTCAGCATCAAATTGGAGTCATTAGTCTCAAATGCAGCTTTAATGAGAGTGTTGGTAACATTTAGTGTGAATTTAAACCAGGATAATTCAGTACCACAGTGGGTTTTGGGATCATATCAATGTGTACTCCCTTCAAAGGTACAGTTGACAAACCATCCACCCCTTCTCAGCCATTTAACTCTTGCCTGCGTTCTCCATTAGGAGTAATTTTTGGAGGGAGCAATTCCTCTAGTACTCCTGACACTGTGTTAATTTTATTTTATCTCATTTGTTCATTCAATGCACATTCATCGAGCACCTATCATGTTCAAGGTTCTGTCCTAGACTTGAGTG
>NW_020954672.1:5873449-5889903 GCF_900497805.2 Vombatus ursinus
GCAGCTGAAGGAATAACACAAAACCCCACATTTTATCACTCAAGTCTTGGGTTGTAAAATTAGGGCTGGTTCTTGATCCGTCTACTCCCTGCAGGAGTAAATAGAATAGAAAAAGAAGTACAATCATCCACTTCTATAGCAGAAGACAACCCCTTTAACAAATAGAGTTCAATTCCATGAGTTAATGCTTACAGACAAACTGGATTAATCTTTGTGCCCACATACATCCCTTACTTCTCCCTCCCCAACCTGGCCTGGAAAAGATCTAATTTAGAAAAGCCAAGGTCACACACTGTATCTCAGGACATTGCCAGTTGTCTTCACCTCTGTCTTGCCACTGGAATTTGATAACTGGAGGAGACAGTGAGGCTCATAACTTTGTACAACTCTGCCTCACTTAAATCCGATTCATGTGCAAATCAAGATATTACCTTTACAATGCCATTGGTCCTCTTCAAGAACAAAGAATGAGGGGCAGCTAGGTGGTGCAGGGGATAGAGCATGGGCCCTGAAGTCAGGAAGACCTGAATTCAAATCCAGCCTCAGACCAAACACTTGACACTTACTAGCTGTGTGACCTTGGGCAAGTCACTTAACTTCAATTACCAAAAAAAAAAAGGAACAAAGGATCAACAACAACAACAACACAGTTTATTGCAAACAGGTGATACTTGCTAAATACTTTTTGAATGAGTCATAAATAATACCTGAAATTTAAATTGCATTTATTTCCTCTTATTTTTCCTCAAAAATCAGTAATGATTTTGGTTCTCATTCTACCCTGCCTGTCAGCTTATGTCACACTGAGCAATTTAGCAACAGTCCATAAATATGCCCACAGAAAAGACATCTCTCTCTCTACATGTGATGGTGAAAGGCTACTGAGGAGAGAGGGAACTGACAGCATCCAATGATACATGTTAGAAGGGAAATAATGACCTATAAATGCTGTAATTGTGATGGCTAGCATTATAAACCAGCAGGCTATCTTTGCTAATTGCCCAAGGTACCAGAGTTAGAACCAGAGAGCGGGTCATATTTCTCTGCAATTTAACTAAACAAAGACAGAAGATCAGAGATAGAAGTCATAAGTGCTATATTATCCTTTGGAAAGGAGCAAAATAGGAAATAAACAAAGTTAAAAAAGAATATATACTGAAATAAGCTATGAAAGGCCTCTCCAACTAGCTAATCAATTCAAGCAGAAATACTAGAGACTCAGGAAAGCAAATGCCCACTTCAGATGAGCCCTCTAAACCCAAAGGTTTACTGGAAAGTTAATTATTCATGGGTCCCTCTAAGAAAAGAAAGAAGAGCCTCTTGCCTGTTGTGGCTTAGTTTTATCTGGCCCTTGTAAATACTCCATAAGCTGATATTTCTCTGGCCATAGTTTTATGACCCAAAGGATAGTTCTCCTGTTGGATGATTGTGCTTAGCTCAACCAGAGAAGAGTCTCTGGGGTCTTGAGAAAAGCACCAGAAGAACTATGAATTATACTAAAAATCTTTAGCTGGTCAAAGAAAGGAAAGTGCCATACTTAGATTCAGGATTCCTGGGTCTGAATTCTGCCTCATACATATATGTGCAAGGTCTTTGACCATGTATGAATAATATAAGCTATTAGCTTCAGTCTCATCCTCTGTAAATGGGGCTAATAATCCTTGAATTATCTGCCTCAAGGGGTTGTTATGAGGACAGTACTTCACAAATCCACAAGTTCTTATGTAATTATTTCACTCATTCCTAAAATAACTTTAACTGACTTTTTTGTCTTATTATATATTATCCCCATCAGAATGAAATTTAATCTAAAACCAATTTTGATTTTTGGGAAAAAAATTAGAGGTGGTTACAAAACAATAAGACAAATACTTTTTCTAAAGCACCCTGAAAATATTTTATGATTGGACAGAAAGAAGAAAGAGGTCTGATAGGTTTTAAATCCTAGAGGAGCTTTAATGGTCAAATTTGAAATAAAGGGTTAATTTTACCAGGGAAATCTGAATGGTTTATTCATGTGAAAAATGCATGCATATGTATACATATATGTATGTTCACATACACATGTACGTTGTGTACAGTAAAAATACACATGTATGTGTACCTTAGGTGTATCAGTCATTGGAAGTTCTGTTCCAAATGTGGAAAGTACTCTTTTAAACTGTGGGAGAGTTTTGAATAATGATCACAGCAATTCATTTCAATCCAAGAAATGTTTGAGTGTTCATTATAACAAAGACACTATTCTAGGTACTAAAGGTGATTTTCAAAAGAAAATATTAAGAGGACAGGGTCTCTTCATTCAAGGAGTTTGTAATCTTTTGTTATTTTGTTGGGGCAGCTAGGTGGATACAGTGACACGCCTGGAGTCAAGAAGACTCATCTTCCTGATTTCAAATCTGGCCTTTGAGACCTATTAGCTGTGTGACTGTGGGGAAGTTATATAACTGTTCGCCTCAGTTTCCTCATCTATAAAATAAGCTGGAGAAGGAAATGGCAAACCGTTTCATTATCTTTGCCAAGGAAACCCCCAAGGAGATCATGAAGAGTCAGCACAAATAAAAAGACTGAACAGCAACAATAAACTCAGGTAGAGTTTGCAATCTACCTGAGGGAAATGTCATGTACATAACTGAAGACATTAAAAAAAAAAAGAAAAGAAATAAAGTCTTGTTTGAGGTTGAGAGTTATTGAGGATAGTAGAATTTCAGATCTGGAGTCAAGAAGATGAGTCCAATCCAGCCTCAGAGAGCTGTGTGACTCTATAAAATGGGGAGTTTGAAATTGAAAACCTGGGACAGTCACCTAATTTCTCTGTGTCTCAGTTTCTTTAACTGTAAAATTAGGAGCTTGGAATCAAAAGCCATTTAAGTTTCATCCACTTCTCAGTCTTTTTTATTATTATTGGGTTAAGTGACTTGCCCGGGGTCATACAGATAGAAAGGGTTTGAGGCCAGTTTTGGACTGAGGTTTTACTGACTCCAGGACTGGTACTCTATCCACTGCACCACCTAGTTGTCCTTAGTCTATGATCTTGTGATCAATAGCTGATAAAATAACCATGAATATAGACAGATAAGTGATGTATCATTGTCAAATAGAAGAGACTCCCTAGGGATAGGCTATGGAGCTCATCTCAGCCTTTTCTTATCTAACATTTTTGTAAAGACTACTTATCAAATATGCAGATAACAAATATGCAGTAGATAGAGTGCTAGGCCTGGAGTCAGGATCTCCTGAGTTCAATTCCAGTCTCAGACACTGTAAGTGTGTGAATCCAGTCCAGTCTTCTGTCTTTTGTCTGCTTTAGCTTCCTAATCTGTAAAATGAAGATAATATTCAGTGCTGTTGGGAGGATGAAAAATGAGATAGTATTTGTAAAGTGCTGTGCAAACCTATCCATTCTATTATTGTTATAATTGTTCTTGTTAATGCTTTGAATGAAGGAATGAAAATTAGAAAAGATCCCATGAGACTAGAAGGATGAGCTGAAACAAAGAAAAATGAATGCTAATGGAAATCATTATTAAAATTTTGTACTTAGGTTCAAAAAATCAATTGTACCAGTAATGAATGTAGGAAAAATGATTAGACATAAGTTTATGTAAAGAAGACCTGGGTCTTCTGAAGTCAACTTGAGTTGACTTCAAGCTTAGTATGACTCAGTATGAATCCAGCAGAATGTGGAAATCAGAAATATTAATGGAATCTTCCTTAAATGTTGTCATTCAGTTGTGTCTGACTCTTTGTGACTCCATTTGGGGTTAACTCAGCAAAGATACTGAAGTGGTTTGACATTTCCTTCTCCAGGTTATTTTACAGATGAGGAAAATGAGACAAACAGGCTTATGTGACTTGTCCAGGGTCACACAGCTAGTAAGTGTCTGAGACTAGATTTGCACTCAGGTCTTCTTTATACTCCAGTCCCCAAGCTCTATCCACTTTGCCATCTAGCTGTCCTTATTTAAATACTCAAATGAGTCTCTGTGATACTTTCTGTTTGGAAATTCCTTTCAATGATGCAGATTGCAATTCATTCAAAAATGTGACCATACACACACACACACACACACACACACACACGCATACACACATACACACACACACACAATTTATTCCATGAGCTTCAAGACGACTGAGCTGGTTTTACTATAGGTTAAAGAACGTATAATTCAGCTCATTTAAAAAAATGAATGCTCCAACAGTAAGAGCTTTCCAGTAATAAAAATGAATGAACTGCAAAGATGTTAAGTTCTCCATCATTGGATGTATCCAAGAAAGATACTAGACGTCAAAGGTGACAGATTTCCTACATTGAGTGAAAGTCTGAACTAGTTGATCACTAAGATCTTTTCTAGTTCCCAAATTCAATTATTTTATGATTGTTTATAGGTGTGGGAGGGAAAAGTGCTAAAGCATGGAGACACAAAAATTTTCAGGAGAGGGAATAGAAAAGAGTACATGTAAGGTCAGTGCAGGATGACCTAAATCTAGAGGAATAACCATTGTGTGGCAGATAGGAGAATATCTTCCTTAGCCAATCTCCAGGGACCTGGGCTGGAGTCATACCAAACCAAGGGTTTTTTGGGTTTTGTTTTGTTTTGTTTTGTTTTGTTTTGTTTTGCTTTTGTATTTAAATTGGGGAAAACAGCAGATGTTCCAGGTGTAGAGGTGGTAATGTTAGTAGTAGCAGTGGCAGCAGCAGAAATTATGGCAGTGGTAGAGGTACAGGTAGTGATGGTGGTGGTGGTAGTATATATGTGTGTGCACATGTGTGTATGCATGTGTATGTGTGTATGTACGTGGCACAAGGTCTCTACAGGCAATGAAGTTCTAGCCAGAAATTAAAACTGGAACTCAAATCTCAGAGTGAAAATTTGAGTATATTTTTTTCTTTCATTCCAGAGGATAGAGTAAAGAAAAAATAGGAACTATTGGTTGACTTACATGTTCCAAAATTCTATCAGCCAATCTCATCTGTTAATGGATTTCAGTTAAATTCACATCAGTAAACTCTACACTCCATAAATTCATCCATTTTTGTGATTTGATTTTTCCTTTTATTTCAGTCAAGGCAGGTTTGAAGTTTTTCAAAAGGATTTTTTTAACCAAGAAACTAAAATGAAAGGGGATCTTTTTTTTTTTTTTCACAGCTAATAGCCTAAAGGTTATGTATGATGGTGTGTCAGGGCAACTAGGCTAGCTCTGGAGATTAGGAAAAGTTTGAAGAGAGAGTATTACACACTGAAGTCATAGAGACAGGACCACCTGTGGACACTGGTCCCCTCATACTTAAGGTTTCTTCCTTCCTGTCGACCTTCTCCCAGAAAATTTTCATCATAGTAGAGGAAAATGGAACAATGAAAATATGTAAGACAAAGGAATAATATGTAAAGGTTGCATTTTGGGCAATGTGGTAACCAGAGGATATTTGCAAAGATCGGGATTGCAGTGGTAGAGTTCTCAGGTCCCTTTAAGTCAACATCACATAGCTGCCCGTTAACTCAGGTTATGAGCCAGCCTTGCCTCTGACCCATTAGTCAGATAATCAAGATTATTGAAAATCAGACAAACGTGATGAAATTTCACTAATGTAACTGTTCTGGATTTGAATAAGGAGAGGAGGCATGAATCAATATAATATGTACAAAATCCAACAAACATTTTAAGTACTCACTGTGCTTTACCTACATCTGCTGGGTACCGAGGGAGACACAAAATTTAAATACAGTTTCCAGTCCAGTAGGTAGATATGGCGTATGACAGTTCTTCCTTCTATAAATGACTTTGTAATTATTCTGCACACTCTTACATATGAGCGTGTTGTCTCTTTTAATGAAATGCAAGCCCCTTGTTGCACATCTTTGTATTTCTAGTCCTAGCACATTACCTGCTATATAGTAGGTGTTTGGAAAAAATATTTTTGATGGATTTATTGTTGTTCAGTCATTTTTGTCATGTCTGACTCTGTGACCCAATTTGAGGTTTTCTTGGCAAAGATACTGGAGTGATTTGCCATTTGCTTCTTCATCTCATTTTTACAAATGAGGACACTGAGGCAAGCAGGGTTAAGTGACTTGCCTAGGGTCATATAGTTAGTAAATGTCTGAGGCTGAATTTGAACTCAGGAAGACGAGTCTTCTTGACTCCAGGCACTTTATCCACTGCTCCACCTCACTGCCCTATGATGGATTGATAATACAAAATTAATACACAATACTGGAATAAGACATGTAAATACAAATGCCACAATGAGGTTGATGGTGGGAAAATTTGTTACCAATGGGGGCACCAGGTAAGGCTTCATGGAAGAGGAAGCACTTGAGTTGCCCTTTAAAGAAAAAAATCTACAGGAGGAGAGGGGAAAGGAAGTTAGATAAAACATGATTCCTGCTCTTGAGGAGTTTATATTCTAGTTAGGACAAATGGCACATCTAAGGATAAACACAATACACATGCTTAGACTATAAGGGTTGGAAGGACGGACATTTCCAATCTAGGCTCATGCTCAAGAGCCGCAGTGACAGGAAGTGCCTGCCTCTAGTGAGAAGCAGCATGGTATAGTGGAAAGAACACTGTCTTCACAATGAAAGGACCTGAGTTTTATCTCAACTCTATCACTGTCACTCCCTGTGGGATCTTTGGTAGGTCACTTACTTCTCTAAGCCTCAGTCTTCTCAACTATAAAATGAGAGGGTTGCATTAAGTTGTCTTCTAAGATTCCTTCCAGCTCTAGATCATATTGTAATAATAACAATAATGTTGTTGTTCAGTCACTTCCAACTCTTTGTGACCCCATTTTGGGTTTTCTTGGCGAAGATACTGGAGTGGTTTGCCATTTCTTTCTCCAGCTGATTTTATAGATGAGGAAACTGAAGCAAAGAGGATTAAGTGACTTGCCCAGAGTCACACAACTAGTAAGTGTCTGAGGGCAGATTTGAACTCAGGAAGACAGAAAGAGGAATCTTTCTGACTCCAGGCCCAGCACTCTGTGCCACCTAGCTATCCTAATAATAATGATAGTTGACATTTGTGTAGTGCTTATAACGTGCTAGGCACTATGCCAAGAGCTTTACAATTATTATATTATTTTATCCTCACAACAATCTTGTAGGTAGGTGCTATATATTATTATCCCTACTTTATAAATGTGTGTGTGTGTGTGTGTGTGTGTGTGTGTGTGTGTGTCTGACCAGATTGCCACAAATCATAAGGGAAGGAGCTTTCTTTGCTGACTCATTGCAATTTAGTTTCTCACTTTTCTGTCAGGATGAAAATTAGATTCAAGGTCTGCTCTATACCTGATAGCTGTCTGACAAGGTGTGAAATTCCAAACTTTACATGGCTGTAATCAACATATATAAAGTCTTTCATAGTGACTTCTGAAGTCTTCCCCCTCCTTTTGGTCTTAAGGCTTTAGGTTGTCATCTGTTGAGTGTAGAACTCCAGACTCTCTCATGTTGGCTTAATGTAGGACTTCCATTCCTCCCTTCCTCCAAGGCAGCCATGGCAGTTACTTGAGCTTTCCCATTTTTTGAGGTTTCAGTGTGTTAGACGTCCTAATCTCCTTTTCTAGGCCCCTCTCTATTCTATATTTTTGCAGAGTTTCTATGAATATTATTTTAATGTGGCAACATGATGAAATAGAAAGATTTGGATTCAGGATTCCTGGGTTCAAATCACCAGGCCTGATACACTTATTACTCAATAAACCCTGGGTTTATTTAATCTTTCTCAGCCTTGTTTTTCTCATAGGTAAAATGAGAATTATCCTTGTACTATGTCACAGGGTTGCTGTGAGAAAATGACTTTGTAAAGCTTTTTTTAAAGAACTTATAAATGTGAGTTATTATTAAAGAAGTTAACAAACCTTTTCTCCAATTGATAAGTTCCTCCTGTGGCCTCCATTTCGTGGAAGGCCCCCAGCTCATTTCACTTCTGGCTCAGTTCCTGAGTTCCTGGACTTCAAAGCCATGCCCCTACATTGGGTACCTCCATCCCCTCTACCCTCTGCTTTTCTGCTCTTTTTTTGTGTGTTGTCTTCCCCTGTTAGAATATCAACTCCTCAGAAACAGGGAGAAGGTTGTATTTTTTCATGTGTTATATTTTTAATATATTTTTTCAAGCTTTCTTTTTGCTTGTGTTTGTATTCCTGAGATTAGCACAGTGCCTGGCCCATAGTAAGCACTTAATAAATGCTTCCTTCTTCCCCCCAGTTCCCCTTCCCCCTTCTCCTTCCCTTCCCTTTCATTTCCCTTCCCTTCCTTTCCCTTTCTTTCCTTTCATAACATCTTCAACAAGTTTCTGTTTGAATGAAGGCAAGATACAACAATTCCTCACTTGACTCAGGGGATCCACTCCCGAAAAGTGCCCTCAGAGGACAAGTGCATCATATGAGAAAAGTTTCTCTATGAAAAATTATGTAAAAGATGAGGGCTGGATATCCTTTTCCACAAGCCATTATCCATGGATGGGTTTTCACACTCATTATAAATCCAGAATAAGTCTGCTGAGCTAACAAAAGAAATCTCTGAGAGACAGGGTCCCCAAGACCTGAACAAGAAATGCCATCAGCCACTGAGAAACCTCTGCTTTAGGGCTAGTTGAACTTTTAGAAAGAGCGTCTCCTAATGGGAGAAGCACGTTGTGGAGACAACATACTTTTTGTAGGTGTTCAGGTAGAAATTCCAGTATAATGAAGGAATTCTGATGACCTGCCAAGTTCATTAAAGGAAATGACTCTACATGTAATTTGATGAGGGTGGATAACCTGGAGTTCCTTGTTTCTCAGGGTAGGGAAGAGTGACAACAAAGTTGGAAAATGAAAATTTGTGATAGTGTAAGAATGTCAGAAACTTCAATAAGAATCTCTGATAACGCATAGAGAGTATGGAAGGGGGTAAGTTAGAGGCATCACCAGCTCATTCTAGCTATAAACTGTGTCTCTCTCTGTGTGTATTTTACAGTCCCCTCCCCCTTCTTTGAGATAGTTAATTTGGTTTTTAATAGTGCTTGCTGGCAAGAGGTTATTTCACATTTCCTGTTGACTCAGTTATAAAAAAAGAATGATTAATGGTGAGTATTTTGTGAATTATTTATGAAGAAATATTAGAGATTTATTATTGGATCCGGAAGTTTTGATAGAAGTGGGTTTTTTATTTGTTTGTTTTAAATGGTTCAATTCATAGGTTTTGGTCCTAAAACTCCATTAAATGTAAGTGACCCCTCTTTGTTTTCATGGAATACTATCTAATGGTTTTCAGTGGTGTTATATATCTTATACAATGTAAAATTGACCTGGTAATGAGGTGAAAAGCAGTAGAATAAGAAAGTGGGTGAAGAATGCATATTGCCTAATTTGTGAAATATAATTGGAGGGAAATCCAGTGAATTAATCCATACACACAAATATATATCTTTATACATATTTTAAAGTATGCATATAACACAAACATGCATGTATACATATACATATATTCTTGTAGGAAAAAGCAACAAGGATAGAGAAGCATTTTATCCACTGTGTTGTCTAACCGCCTCATGGGAAGTAACCCATTTGGAGATACAGCCAAGTCAGCGTTTATGCCAAATGCTATCACTCTGGCCTCCTCATCAGCCACAGCTACTGAAGACCCTAAAAAGAAAGTTCTTGAGGCCAAAGTCCTTGGCGTTGTCACATGGTACAACATTCAAAAATATGATTGTAAGTATAAATGACACTAAGGAAGACATATTACTGTCTGGTTTTCTGCTGTATGCTAAGGACAATGGGGCCTTTCTTTCTGATTTCTAGCCAAAACAGTTATATATTGTTTTCCCATTAGAATGTGACCTCCTTAGGAGCACAGACAGTCATGATTTCTATTTATATATCCAGCACTTAGTATGATCCTTTGAACATAGTAAGTACTCAATCAATGCTTTATTACTCACTCATTCAATCACCCTCTCAATACTCCAAGCAACTTTCCAAGTCTATAAGTTGTAGAGAAGATACTGATCTGCACAGGCATACAGAATTTCTTCCTAGGAACTCCTTACCCTAATGAAATCACAGATAACAGTTAAATATGTCCTGTACATGTATAGGCATATTTATTTGGCATACAAACACACACATATATTTATCCCACATTATATGTTTATACAATGATCCCGCATTAAAAATACATGTCCCTCCCAGGCCACCCACCCTAGTCTTTTTAACACCTATATTCCCCCAGTGATCACAAAACAGAATGATCTTAGCTGAATTACAACTGTAAGTTACCCAGGAGGTAATGGAAAGAAGCATGATAGAGGCAAATTGTAATACCTAGGGCTTTCAAACTACTCTTGCATTTATTTAAATATCTATATATCTGACTCTATATCAACATCTATGTCTATGTGTCTATATCTATGTCTACCTCAATATCTGTATCTATATCTATAAATAGTCTTGGGCAACTTCCAAATCAGTAAATCTCTTCTATCAATACAGGTTAATAAATTCTCCATAACTTACAGTCTCAGGAAGTTACCTAAAGCATTGAGATATTGAATTACTTCCTATGGTCACATAGCCAATATGTATCAGAGGTAAGTTCTGAATCCAAGTCTTTCTGGTTCTGAGACCAGAACTATTCAATATGCCATAATGTTTCTCCTGTATATACATCAATCAGTCAGTAGCTATTAAGTCCCTACTATATGCTAGACACTGTGATAAGCACTGGGGATGCACAATGGCAAAAGACAATCCTTGTCTTCAAGGAGCTTACAATCTAATAGGGGAGACAACATGAAAACAAATATATATGAAGCAAGCTATATGTGAGATAGATGGATACATGTCTATTTGTGTTTAAATATGTGTGTATGCATAAGTCTCGGAAGTAAGAAAATGAAGTGAATCTACAGTGGGAAGAAGACAACAGTATGGATCACATTTGGGAAACTGAATATTACTTTCAGTGATCCCACATTAAAAATACATGTCCCTGACATTCCACCTCCCCCTAGTCTTTTTAACACTTATATTCCCCCAGTGATCATGAAACACCACAATCTTAGGTGAATTACAACTGTAAATTATCCAGTGGGTAATGGAAGGAAGCATGATAGAGGTAAGTAAGTTGTAATACCTAGAGCTCTCAAATTACCCTTTGGTTAATGGGGTGGAGAATTGTATTGGTGCCATGTAAATGATAAAGTCTAGGCTACCTCAAGAAAAGTTGTATCCTTATAGACTCTAATAATATGTCTACATTCTTTCTGTGGCCAGATGGTTCACCTGGGTTTGAGTTGCTCTCTGATATCAATCAAACTTTGATGCAAGTGTCTATAATAATAACCACTCTTTTACTAGCAGTGGTAAATTCAAATTTTGCTACTCACATCCCCTTACTTCATGATCCACCCCAAAGCAGTGCAGCTTAGCCCAGAAAAGAGTGGTGTGGTGTTGCCCTTTGCCATAGTGCTGATGTCTCACTCACACCCTCCCTGGTTAGGACATTGTTAGCAACAGCATATATATCCAGTGTGTGAGAAATGGAATAAAAGGTATCAACAATAACATGCATAGCCAGGAAAAGCTGTGGACTGGTCATATAGTGAGGCAGGAATAAACAGATAGACAGCCTGAGGACAATACTTGTATCTTTGAGTTATTAAAAGAATCATAGGAAGCCCTTGATAGCATTGGAAAAAATATAAATATATATAATATATATACATACATACACACACACATATATGTATATATGTATATATATATACACATACATACACACACACACACACACACACACATATATATATATATGTGTGCATGTCTGGCACCTTGTAAATTCCACTAAGGTTAATGAAGATGATGGTTATATGGAAAACACTCCAACTCTAAGGGATTTGAGGAGCTGGAAAAGTGGTCTTTGATGGCACACATATGAGCCTCAAATCTGATATCTGCCAACATAGCTCTTGAGTTCAACAAATTGAACTCATGTTTTTTCTCTAATTCTACTCCCTTTCTATCACTCTGTACACATTTATTGCAGTCTAAAATGTAATCTTAAGTCTTCAAATTGCTACCCTGACCTCTTGGGCCTTGTAGTGAATTTACAATTCTCATTCGGAAACTACTTCTCACATCTAAGTTATCTACCTACCTAGCTCCTAATATTGTATTGTCACCTTGTGGATCCACCTTTTTTTTTTTTTTACCCTAGCATTTCCCTCCCCCTTCAAAGATGAGGGTTTAATCAACAACACTGACTTTACCTAGCCATGGTCTTCCCTAGACCCTGGCTCTGGGAAGGGCCAGAAAGCCTGGTACATTGTGGAGGGTTTACACAAAGACATAGAGAAGAAGCACACAGAAAGAAGTGAAATGGAACATGAAAGATTTGTGCAAGTGAAGAAAGTATTGACACAAATTATATTAATATTCCTTTCAAGAATTATTGTATTTTTATACTATGAAACTGAATAAAACATTTGAAAACCCCTATCCATCTGTCTTTTCTGACACTCCTATTACATACTTCACCTTCATGTCCTGCAATCTGGTTTCCATTCTTACTATTTCACTTATAATTCCCTTGAGTTTCCAATAGTCTCTTCCTGGACAAATGAAATTTTTTTTTAGTTTGAATTTTTGGCAGTTTTGATTCTTAGCTGATAATGTGGTACAGTGTAGGGACTACTAGGCTGGGAATCAAAAGACTAGGGTCTGAATTGCCACTCCAAAGTTTTCTAGTTCTATGACCATGAGCAAGGCACTTCATTCCACTGCACTTCACCCCATTTTCTTCATATGTAAAATGAGGATAATGAATGATATTTATTCTACATTTCATAGAGCTGTTGTGAGGAAAATGCTTTGTAAATCTTAAAATACACTATAAAATAGTTCATACCCTTTGATGCAGAAATTGCAACAATGAGCATATACCACCAAGAGGTCAAATATAGAAACAAAGTTTAATAAATACAAAAAATATTAGAAGCACTCTTTTTGAAAGCAAAGAACTGGAAACCAAGGGAGTAGCCATTAATCAGTCACAAAGCATTTATTAAGCTCCTAGTATATATTGGCCACTGTGCTAGGTACTGGGGATACAAAGACAGAAGTGAAACATTACCTTCCTTCAGAGAGCTTACATTCTTTCAGGGTAAACAACATGTACACATATAGGAAAAATAAAGTATATAGAGAGTGCGAACAAGCAATGGGAGTGGTACAGTAGCAGTTGAAGTGATCAGTTAGAAGGTGGAACCTGAGTTGAAATTTGAAGGTAACTAGGGATCTACAAGGTTGCAGTGAGCAGAGGGAGCATTCCAGACATAAGGGATAACATATGCAAAAGTATGGAGATAGGAGGTGGATTGTTACTTATGAAGAGCATCAAGTAAACCAATTTGGATGAAAGATAGAATACATGAAATGCAGTAATTAAGGGATGGCTAAGCGGGAAAATCTGAGATACATTAATGTATTGAAATATTATGTAATAACAAATGATGCCTATGAAGAATTTCAGAGAAATAGAAGAATTGTATACAATGAGGCACAGCAAAATACATAAAATTAAAGGGACAATCTATACAATGATTTTAGCAACGTATAATGAAAAGATCTTTGCATGGAAGCAAAACTATGAATGATCGAAAAAGCACTGTTGGTTCTTTAGAATACACAGTAAAGCACACATTTGTCCTCACACTGGATAGTTTGGTTAGAATGTGTACACGTGGTCAGGCATAATTACTGACCAAAGTAGCCCCTTAATGATTCTTGCTGATAGATGCTTGGTAGGAAATTCAGTTTAAAGATAAGGAAAGGCATTTCCAAAAATGATGGTGATGTAAAAATATAAACTATCTATAAAATATGAAAAATAATAGTAATAACAATAATCAAAGTGTTCTATAAATTTGAGTTGCTATTTGGCTGACACTGCTACTTTGATTCTCCTCTTATCTTTAGTTTCTCCTTCAGTGGACTTCTTCTACCTCCAAGAATCCATTGAAGTATTTCATTTGGACCCCATGGAGGATATCCTCCATGACAGTGATGAACACTTTTGATAAGTACTCCTCTTTCTATGTTATACCTCACTTGATATAATCAGTAAGAAGATCATTAAACAGAGTTGTCTCTGTAACTGCATTTATAGAAGAATCTTGCATGACCTTAAAATTTGTTTAAAAAAATCTTTGTTGGAGGAAAGTTGTTAATGTTATGTTTTGCCTTATTGAGTCAAATGTGTGCGAGTAGGTGGGTGGGGTGTTGTAATAAACAAACAAACACAGCGGGTTTGTGCATTCTCTATAACTTTGAGTCTATTGTGTAAATTGCTACATAGCAAACAGTAAGCGCTTTTTCATTCTTGTAGTCTTTTGGAAAGAATAATTTCCCAAATCCTGACTGGTACTTTCTCATATTTTCATCAAGGGTATCCATCACATACATTCAGCTAGTTTTTATAAACATTTTATAAAAAATGAGGGTATATGCGTAATGGTTATTGATGTTCTTTAGATTTTATTAAAGGAGCATTCATATGCAATGATTTTGTCCATTATTTTTGCAACTTCCCCTTCCTGATATATCTTATTGATCCTTCAATACTTTCAAGATCATCACATCCAACATAGATTTGTTTATGTATACATGGTCAAATCTAGCTACTTTTCTCAACTTCATCATTGTAAGTACCATTTCTACATCTTTTTTATAGCTTATTTAAGACTGAGGTGAGAGTCATCCAAATTTTGTGGTTCATCTGTCACTGATGGCAAAAATCAATCATATTAATATAAATATTAATACATTTCTGCCATTTTTTCCTTTTCCATCCTCCATATATTAAAGTATCAATACATAAATATTTCTTCATGTTTGTGAATGATCTTGGGATCATGTGGGTTTAACTGGATCCCACGGCAAGCTTTAGATTTGTTTTCACATCCACTGTTTTTCATTGTTTTATGAGATTGTGGTTCTTATAATCTTTTATCCTCCCTCAAAGTGTTTTATAAATTATTTTTTTCTGAACTGGTGTTATCCTTGGCCATCATGTCTTTCTATTTAACAGGGAGAAAAGATACTTGTTGTATGGTCTCTGAATTCTTTTTGATGTTCGTGTATCTTAAACTTAGGAATAGAAGAGTATTGAAGCCTATTTCCTATGTCTAAACACTTAGGCATTTGATGCTGTATGAGTGAACATCTTCATCCTAGACTGAATTTACCATTTTTCAATCAGCTGATAGACACCAAGCAGAACCAGCCCAAAAGTCTAGAGAAGAAATGGTTGGTGCCAGCCTAGGAAAAGACAAAGAAGTTGATTTTCTTTTGTTTTTGAGTGAAAATATGGGATGATACTTTTTGAATATTATAGGACAGATTTTTTTCTCTTAATTGGGAACTGATATGCAACAATATGTTATTGAAGAAACAAATTGGACTGAGAGTCAGGATATCTGCCTATATAATCCAGGTTCTGTCATTAATTAGCTAAGCAAGTCATTGAACAAGTAATTTCACTTGGCTTCAGTTTCAACATCTGTAAAGTGGAGTCAGCTTGGCCTCTTCACTTTCCTTTACCACACATATACAATTATTTTCCAGTCCTGTTGATTCTTCCTCCACAATATCTCTTACATCAATCCCTTTCTCTCTGCTCATGTGGCCACTAGTCTATTTCAGGCACTTGCCACCTTTAACCTGGATCGTTATAATAACTTGCTGGTTGGGATTCCTACTGAAAGTCTCTTCTGTCTCCCAACCATTGCCCATGCAGTAGCCAAAGCAATTCCTTCCCAAAATCTGACTGTACCACTTCTTTGCTCAGTAAGATTCTGTGACTACATAATATCTCTAAGATCATATGTCAACTCGAATTTTGCATTTAAAGTCTATTGAAACCTGCCACCAATTCCAAGTACTAGGAATTGTATGTACTCCATTTCCTATACTCTATGATCCAGGCACACTGGCCTTTTGTTGTTCCTTACACATTATACTCCAAGCCTTTTTTTGGGGGGGGGGAGTAGGCAATGGGGTTAAGTGACTTGCCCAGAATCACCAGCTAGTAAGTGTTAAGTGTCTGAGGTTAGATTTGATCTCAGGTTCTCCTGAATTCAGGGCCAGTGCTCAATCCACTGATCTCACCTCTACTTTTTTAAAATCCTTAGCTTATGTCAAAGCGCAGTGGAAGTTCGACCTGCTATATAAGGCATTTCTTGATCCCTACAGGTATTTGTAATTCAACCCTACCCTAATTACATTGTATTTATTTTATATATGTATATACACCCATATGTGTATATATACCCATTTATACATATACACATATACATATATGGTGTATACATATGTACATGTCTTTCATCATAGAACATCTTCTTGAGGTCAGGAAATGTGTGTGTGTGTGTGTGTGTGTGTGTGTGTGTGTGTGTGTGTGTGT